>NW_024884586.1:23113556-23328281 GCF_019232065.1 Centrocercus urophasianus
TTTGAGCTGGAGGGGAAAAAGCTGTGGGCAACAGGCTGTGCTGTGTCTGGGCCCATCATCTCACTCCCTCACATAGTTCACCTGTTTCAAGATTCAAAGTCATGACTCAATTTGCTGTTCACTGGAGACAAAGAAATGACGCATGCACAGTGTAAAAAAAAACCAGCCAAACAGGATCAAACACTATGTCCAGAAACATTGCATAACAGTTTTTTCTTTAAACAAGAATTTGTAACTTCACATTTAGCTCTGTATTGTACTACAGGCTGAACATGCTAATGGAGTAAAGACAGCTATTTTCATTCCACATTTTTATCTGTATCATAACACTCTCAGTCCTGACTGAGATTTGTTACCTGAAGCACAACTTCCCAAAAGTAACAAATTGTCTTCCTACAGCTTTTCACAGATAGCAATAAACCAGTAATGTATGTAATATCTGGGTATGTTTGATACCTAGATTTCTGTAGGACCCTGTACGAGGGACTTATGCATGTTCCTCCAGCTTCCTGAAACCATGGCAGTGACATGGCTCTCACTCCAGGTTATGAGTATGTAAGTAAAGTTTGCAATTGGTTCAGTTGGTTTCTACATCTTCACTTAAGTTATTGTTTCAAGAGACAACATAATACCAAGGGAAAAATAATGTGATGTGTGGGAGCTGGCAGTAGGGATTTTTCCCAAATGTTTGGGAGGATCCTATTTCTCACAGATGGTGTTGCCAAGAAACATCCTGCTTTTCTTTCAGAAAATAAGGACTACTGGCAATAATCTTGTGCCTAAAGTATTTCCCCAGTCCTAACACCAACATTACTGTAAAACAAGAAAGCTTTATTCAAAGATACTTCACTTTTTCACAGAAAGGCCTAACAAAGAGAGGTGAACGGATTAACTTAACACCAACAGAGGCAACCACAGACTACCTAGGAAAAGACCCTGTGGGAGAGGAAGGAGATGTGAGATTAGCCCCTTTCTAAGTAGATGGTCTGTTGCAGTGGTGGGGAATTTTGAAGCTAGGTGTCCCAGCTTCAAAGACTGACCCTTTAGAAAGGGGGCAATAAATATTAGCAAGTTTTCTTTCACAGGCACATGTGATCATGCCATGGCTACTCTCTTCTGCAGGTTGTCCCTCAGATTATCTCAGTCTTCACATACTAGGCAGAAAAAGTGTTTCGTTAAGGTAGCAAAAGATCAGCCAGGATGCTGAGTCAAATACCTTTACTTTTCAACATATTAAGAAACAGGGAATATGAATATCTGTGTATGGCTGGAAGAGAAGTCCTCTGCTGTAGCTACTGAACAGAGATGCTGATAGCAGAACTCATACAGGACACTTTACAGGTCCTAGCATTAGGAATATAACAGAGGAAGGCACGCGTGGAAAAAGGGAGACACTCAAGGGAACCTATTGCCACTGGACTGAAATGATGAGCAGGTCTCTTCCTGACTGAACAACTACCAGCTATCACTCCTGTAATGCTATAAAGTGATGGAAAGTATAGCAATAGTAGCAGAGTAGCACTATCCTAGGCTGCAGCAAACAAGAACAAACCCAAATGCAGCAGCCAGGGACACAGAAACAAAAGAAGAAAAACTGCTCACCTTTAGAAAGCCTCTAGTAGGTAGGGATCTCCAGCACAATACCTTTGCCTTTACTGCCAACCCTCAAATGAGGTCTGGAAGGGGTGGATCCTAGCTGCAACCCTTCCAATCACTCAGGTGCATTGCATGTAGCTGAGCTCCCCTAGATTGGCCCTGCCTTCCTACCAGGTGCTCAATCACTGTTTCAGGCCATGACTTAGCATTTCTACTACACCTCCTAATGTAGGAACCTCAGAAATCAAAGAGCCTGACTTACCAGGCAGAAATCCCAATATGCTCCCAAAATTACAGAGGACAAAGACTTTGGCATAAAAAGACTTTCTTTTTCTCTCTTTGTAACTCCAAGGTGGTATAGAACCTGTTAGGGAAATATGTAAGCCTACAGATTATTTGTCATAACTGTATCTGGTGTAGTGAATGGTAACAGATATAAATTTACATTAGAAGCTGTGAATCCTCAGTCAAACCTAAAAAATTAGCATGTCATAGAATCATAGAATCATAGGGTTGAAAAGGACTACGTTGATCATCTAGTTTCAACCCTGCTGCTATGTGCAGGATCGCCAATCACTAGACCAGGCTGACCAGAGCCAGGCCTTGAATGCCTCCAGGGATGGGACATCCACAACTTCCTTGGGCAACCTGTTCCAGTGCATCACAACCCTTTGTATGAAAAACTTCCTACTAATATCTAACCTAAGCCTCTACTGTCTCAGTTTAAAACCATTCCCTCTTGTCCTATCACTATCTACCCTTGTAAACAGCCATTCCCCCTCCTGTTTATACGCTCCCTTCAAGTATTGGAAAGCCACAATGATGTCTCCCTGGAGCCTTCTCTTCTCCAAGCTGAACAGTCCCAGTTCCCTCAACCTTTCCTCATAGGAGAGGTGCTCCAGCCCTCTGATCATCTTAGTGGCCCTCCTCTGGATCCAAGAGCTCCACATCCTTCCTGTACTGGGGGCCCCAGGCCTGGACGGAGTACTTCAGATGGGGCCTCACAAGAGCCGAGTAGAGGGGGACAATCATCTTCCTCTCCTTGCTGGCCACCCCTTTTTTAATACAGCCCAAAACACAGTTGGCCTTCCAGGCTCCAAGCACACACTGATGAATCATGTCCAGCTTCTTGTCCACCGGGACCCCAAGTCCTTCTCTGCAGGGCTGCTCTCAAGGAGATCTTCCCCCAGTTTGTATAAATACCTGGGATTGCCCCAAACCAAGTGCAGCACCCTGCACTTGGCCTTATTGGACCTTATTAGGCTTTCATAGGCCCACTTCTCCAGCCTGTCCAGGTCCCTTCCTTCCAATGTATCGACTGCATCGCTCAGTTTGGTGTCCTCTGCAAACTTACTGAGGGTGCACTCGATGCCATCGTCTGTGTCATTGATGAAGATGTTGAAGAGTACCAGTCCCAAGACCGACCCCTGAGGGACACTGCTTGTGAGCAGCCTCCACCCTGACACAGAACCATTGATCACAACCCTTTTGCTGCGTCCAGCCAGCCAATTCGTAATCCATCAAACAGTCCATCCTTCAAATCCACACCTCTCCAATTTGGACAGAAGGATATGGTGAGGGACCAAGTCAAAGGCTTTGCAGGAGTCCAGACAGATGACATTTATCGTCTTCCCCCCATCCACTGAAGCCGTCAGTCTATCATAAAAGGCCACCAGATTGGTCAGGCAAGATCTGCCCTTGGTGAAGCCACTCTGGCTGTCCCATATCACCTCTTTATCTCATACATGCCTTAACATAGCTTCTAGGAGGATCTGCTCCATGATCTTCCCAGGCACAGAGGTGAGGCTCACTGGCCTGTAGTTCGCCAGGTCTTCCTTTCCTACTTTTTTAAAAATGGGAGTAATGTTCCTTCTTTCCAGTCACAGAGGAGTTCACCAGACAGCCATGATTTTTCAAATATGATGGAGAGTGGCTTGGCAACCACATCAGCCACCTCCTTCAGAATCCTAGGATGGATATCATCTGGCCCCATGGACTTATATATGTTCAATTTCATGAGGAGGACTTGGACTTGTTCCATTGTTACAGTTGGACAGAAACCACTCCCCACACCTTCACCTAGAGGCTCGTGGTCCTGGAAGACATGGGAAGCCTGACCACCCGTGAAGACTGAGGCAGAGCACTCATTGAGTACCTCAGCTTTTTCTACGTCTGAGGAAGCCAGCTCCCCATTACCTTTCATCAGAGGGGGAACACTCTCCTTGGCCTGTCTCCTCCTGCCTATGTACCTGTAGAACCCCTTCTTACTATCTTTCACATCCCTCTTCAAGTTCAGCTCCATCTGCGCCTTGGCTTTCCTAATCCTATCTCTGCACACACAGACAACAGCCCTGTATTCCTCCCAGGCTACACAACCCTGCTTCCACTTCCTGTGCATTTCCCTCTTTTCCCTCAGTTTGAACTGCAGGTCCTTGCACAGCCACGGTGGTCGCCTGCCTCCCCTGCTCGACTTCTTCTGCTGGGGATGGAGATCTGTTGCGCTTTCAGAAGGGTGTCCTTAAAGAGCTGCCAGCTCTGTTCCATGCCCATGCCCTTGTGTTTAGGAGCAAGAGGTTTGAGTTGGACTTCTTCACAGGCAGACAAAATGTACTAATTCTAAGTCCAATTCCATGTTTTTCTTGTTTTAGTTGTTATGATAGTCATGGCTACCGCTACAAAATTAGGCCATTAAAAAAAGACAAGCAACTCAATCCAAACGATTCCATTTGAGCTAAACTTGGGCTCAGCAATAGACAGAGACGTACCTATTTAGGACATGTGTTTTCTACTTATTCCTGCCTTTGACTTGTTTTGGATGGTACAGCCAGTTGACAGATGAAATTTCCTTCATAGGGAAAGAAGCTGATATTTTTAAAACTATTTTCATCCAAAGACCAACACGTTTAGAAAAAAATCAGTTCCGAAATGTCAAAATATTTTTTTTCAATCGAAACCAAATATTCAACATTTCCCAACTTGTTTTAAACATGCTCTCATATGAGCTGGTGTATGCCCTTAATCTGGAGACATGTTGCTTTTCTTGGGAGTGGCAATTCAGGTGCATTATTTTTACTTTTATCATAGAATCATAGAATCATAGAATCATAGAATGGCTTGTGTTGGAAGAAACCTCAAGGATCATCAAGCTCCAACTCCCCTGCCGCATTCAGGGCCACCAACCTCCATACCTATCTCTAGACCATATAGACTTACACATAAAGACTACACAAAGTATTCCATTAGAGCTCAGGATGATGGAAAGCCGTTTGGAAACTGGCATCAAATGGGAAAGTTGCACTTGGGCAGTGCACAATGTGTACATGCTAAAGATTGGTCAAGATGAATACTCTCGTCCAGAAATCCTGTAGATACATCTTCACAATGGGAAGTAATCCATTGGAGCTACCAGTCCAAATTAACACACCACGGACTCCATAAGTACTTCACTTCTCAGGCAAGCAGTGGAAGAATACTCTGTATCTTTCATCTGTTGCTGGAAAGTGGTGCACAAGTCAAAATCACAATTTAAAAGTTAACAGCTGATCAACCTTACTATAAGCCTACTGATACAAAGTCTGCAGAAAGGAAGGATTGCTTTATTTCGGGGAAGAAAGCAAAAAATTCAGATCCTGCCACCAGAAGAATTACTTTTAATTTCTACAGGTTTCATGTTTGTTCTTTTGCCTGAGCTGTGCTTTGGGGTGCATTGGCTCTTTTCCCTGGAGTAAAATATTAAAAATCTACATTTTTGGGGGGGATCTCCACAATTTTTTAAAGGTATGGCAGAAGTGTGGTACTGTCACAGTACAGTTTTAATGGGAGAAAAGTGTTGCTGTGTTGTCTTACAGATTTTATTAAGTTGTGCTTAGAATTCATTCATTTTGTTCACTCAGATTATAGATGAAATTCTTGTTTTAGGATGTTTATATGTCCCAGAGTATTCATAATTCATTGTGTTCAGCCATCTACAAGCGTTTAATTACAGACTGTCTGTTTCATGTAAAAAATGCTTGCCAAGACTCTTTTGGCAGAGTAAGTAATGAATTTTGTGAAGGAAAACCAAGTTGCTCATCAGTGGCGGCAGCAAAAATGGGGAAAAGAGCTACCCAAGAGTTTCTTGAAGATTCCAGTTGATGGATCCTGGCATTATTTGGTCTCTTATATAAACCTTGATGAAATGGTGCTAAATTTTGTGTGGAAAGCTTTATTTCTTCCCCCCTTCAAGAACTGTAGTTGAATGTACATTTAAAAATGGTATGTGAAAATTACTCATAAGACATCACTATACAAGATATAAGCACAAACAGTACAGAAAGGGAGAAAGCATCTGGTCTTTGAAAATAATATTTGTGCTTTGTGCTTTTTTAAAACATAAACATTCATTATCAGCATCTTACTAAAGTGAGGCTGCATTTTCACCTTCCACTGTCTCACAGCATAAAAATAGCATATTTGAACTGACCAGAAGATTGATGTCTCTTTGCTTTCATATTTCTTTTTTCTTTGCAGATTTTTATGAAAATTTATGCCTTGCTGTTGAATGTTGAAAAAATCCACTGAGATGCTTTTAAAGTTAAGCCTGAAGATTTAAATTGGAAATGACTGAAGAATGAGTTTGGGTCTTTTTGAAGTGCTATTATTTTGACTCCTTGAAGGCCCCACATGAATACTTTCTCTCTCCTTCTCTTTCCTTGGAGATTCATAACTGCAACTGCTGTGCAAAGAAAAGTTTCCACTGAGGACTAGCTAAGCAAATTCGTCATGCTGAAAGTGAAAGTTGTATCAGAAGGAGTGGGATTTCCTGAAGTGCTGCAAGTCTGAGTACTGGAGCAGGTTCTATTTCAGTCATCCCTCCACTTCAGCATACATCAATAGATGGAATCAGTGCATCTTTTCTATTTTACTTCAGCCTCCTACTCACTGACTGCAGCAGGGACTGTGTCGCACCATTGAGCACCAAGCGGCACTGGAGAGAGGGAGTCCAAATGCCCACAGAGGCCCTGAGGTGCCTGGAGGAGGAGAACACCCCAGGGTGTCTCACCTTCCTCCTCCATCCTCCTACCAAAGCCAGATGCCCTGAATGTGCTGAGCTAAACTGAAACCCTGCCCTGTGGCTTTGGGGAGCAGTCAGCTGTGCGGCCGTGGATGCTGTATACTGAGGGAGCACTACTCTCTTTCTTCTATTGGTAGAAGTGAGTTTTTCTTAAAAAAAAGCAAATTATACAGTCTCACACCTGACTCTCCAGCTGAATGGGTGGAAATGTCTTTTGCTGGGCCTCAACAGTAAAGGAGCCAAAGGCCAGGGGTCAGCTATTAGATTCAACTGTTCCCTACTGCAGGTTCAACTCGTGTTCCCTGGCCTGGCTGCGCTCTGAGGAACCTTGAGGCACTTGTGCCTTTGTGGTATGAGCTCATTTGTTGTCATTTCCACTTTGGAGTGGGAAAAAAGGTCATAAGAAGAGATCAGTAAATGTGCAGCATTCATAAGCAAGGCCTCTTCAAAAACAGACATGTTGCAGTGTTATCATATCCAGGAAAACAGCAACAGACAGCATAGCTTTAAAATACCACCCAGGAACTCTTGCTTGGAAAGGGCAACTCATAGCATCAAAGCCTGGACATACTTGCCAAACCATGCTTTAACTTACTGCCAAGACACCAGATTTATCCCCTTAGTAGCAATGATGCGCTAGGCAAGATGGTGGCTGCTACAGCAAAGTGGGGATGGGTTTGTTTCGTAGTGGTCACAATTGTTGCTCGGCCTCTAACTCTGCCTTGCTGGTCTGTTCAACTTCTGCAACAACGACAGAAGGAACCCTACAGATATTAATACTTGATGCGAAAGGTACATGAAATTAGCCTGAGGACTGTTTGGGAATAAGTAACTCTCAAGCATACAATAAGAATTCAAGAGAATTAATTCAACAGCTAAAAGTCAAATGTAATGAAAAAATATTTATGAAAATTTTTTATGTTTAGGTGAATAGTTTCAAGCCAAAAATAAATGAGAAATAAGCATGGCCTGATAGAAATTGGACTGTGTTTAGATTCTGATAACCTGAAAGAGAATTTTTTAGCATAATGATAAGTTTGGGTGATTATTTGAAGAATAAGAACAGAATGGCTGTTCTTGACTTTAATTTGGAGCCAAAATTTTCTATGTAGAGAACTTGTGAAATTCATGTCCCCTCTAGTTCTGCAGTCTGTAATTACTCACTTACAGGACATAGTATTCAGATTTATGAGGAAGAAGGAGAGAGTGGCAGTCAATTGTTATTTTTTATTTCTAGCCAGTGTTTGCAGATTCAATTGTGATAACCAACCAAAACCTGATTTTTTTCCCTTCAAACAGCTCTGTCTGTGGTAAAAAGTGTGTATCCATGTTTTACATCTTTTTCAGTGCATAAACATTTAAGGATACTTACTTAACCACATGACAATTTTCTGAGCCTTGCAAGTCTTACAAATCCCTAATCACAGGTTGATATATTCAATAATGTAGAATTAATGAGTAACAGTTGAACTGTGCCTGGGTTAGGTGGCTACTGAGGTTCTCTGGTGTTGAAATAATAAGGTGTGGGTCTGGTTACAAGGGGACTAGGCATCTGTTCCCACCTCAGCTATGACTTCCCATAATAGTACCCATATTCATGTGGAGAATTATAGCACTAGTGATTGTGCTATAACAGTGATAGTGATTACTGAAGTAATCTAAACAGAAAACTTTGCTTCTCTGGAAGTGGGGAATAACTACTGTATTTTAGTGACATGCTAATTGAACCTCGGTTTGAATGTCCAAAGGTGTAGTTCCTGGCTGATGCATTTATACACTATTGAATGTAAATTTTTACTCACTTAATCTTGTCTTAATGTGATTCTTTGGTTGACAAGGTAAGTTTGTGACTTCTGAGCTGAGAATTGTCTTAAGCTGGTCACAGCTTTCATTTGGAGCAAGCACTATACTTGTTACTGTGACAGAGGCCCTTAAACAGGAAGATGGGTAAATTCTACCAGCAAGGAATGGTAGCTGGCCTCACTGGGACATGTAAAGCTTTTAGGTAAGAAGGGGCATAGCAATGAACAACTTCCTGGAAACCTTAGCAATGCAGAGGTTTGAAAGAACTATATTGGCCTGCAGTTCATAAACATCATAGGCTGAATAATCTGCTTCTAAGTGCATCAGAAACTTTTGCTCATATATTTAGACTTCGCTTCTAGAACTAAAAGTGCTAAAAAATGGCAAGACTAAAAAGGCAGCACAGCAGTAAAAATTCCATTTTGACTCTGGGGAGAGCTTCAGAGACGTTGTGGTCAGAATTTTCTCCATTATTTGCAAGTTCTCAAAGAAGAATCTTCTTTCTTTTGGATTAGCTTTTTGTAAAATCTATTAAGATTTTTAATTGCATTTAAAAATATTATGTTTTGAAACTTAGTCTGCAGGAAGTTTAACCAGACCTTATTAAGGACTCTGAGTGTGACAGAAGCTTGTGTATCAGCAAGGTGCTTTGCTTGTCTGCCCAATAAAAATACAAGGAGTAATGCCAGTTTGGGGAGTAAACAGAGTGAGGGAGGCTCAGATTATGAGCTGCTTTGGTCTTCATAGTCAGGAAGTACTTCGCCACTTCCATTGCCTCATTACATCTCTTCTATTAGAAAGCCTTCATAAATTACAGGAATAAGTGGCCCTTAGCAAATAACTTCAAAACAGAGCAACTAAGTAGGACTGGAGGAGAATGGGAAACTCCATTCTGCTACTGCTAAAGCAGATAGTTCTGAGCTGCTGGCATTTTTTTCCCCTTCTCTGCTTAGGATGAAAGACAAAAATGTTAATAATTTCCACAAATTGAAAATCTGAAAAATGTGAGCTGAGGTCAGCTGGAACATTTCGTTTCTATAATTTTGTAATATCTTTTGACAATGCTGATCTGTCTTTAATCTATTTATGCCTAAATTTGCTAAGATTTCAAAATTTTAAAAAGTTCCAGCTTGAAGGAAACAAAAGCTTTCTAACTCAAAATGTTGAAGAAAGACTACATTTTAATGTTTTCAAAAAATAAATAAATCAAGGAGCAATAAGAAATTGAGCCTTTTCTTAGCCATTAGTCTGAGTCATAACACAGATCAGTAACAAATGCTGTGTATTTCAGTAGGAGAGCACTCCAGTGACTAACTTTTTTTCCTATCCAGTTGACTGCAGTGACATTTGGGTCAGGCCTACTAAGATGGTTCTCCTAACTGTGCCAGTGCCAGAAAAATGCTTGCATGGTGATAAGTCAACGGAACATCAAAGAGAAATATTCATTTTTTTAGTCAAGAGCAAGATATTTGATGATGGAACTAATCCCTAGGCAATAAAAATTTTCCTTTACAGTCAATTCTGTGATTAAGCCAAAGCCACTGCTTTGTTCCTCCACCTGTCCCTATGAGTCAGCAGTGCTTTCCTCATGCTTTTCCTCCAAGTTAGATGACAGTGCCTCTCCTGTGCTGCAGGTGCACAAGTGTTTTGCCTACAGTTGTGACTTGCTTAGCTTTTGCAATGTTGGGAGCCACTCTGAGCTCTGGCACACTTTTTACCAAATAGGAGAGTCTGGTGGGGGCAATCTCATACTGCTCGTGGCTTTGTTACTGTAAAAATCAGGAGTTTGAAAATCTCATCACAACCATTTGTAATTTGCTTAGAACTGTAACAAAAATGCTAAATTTCGTCCTTAAAAGTACTGAAATTTTTAAGATTTAATCCCATTGGATTCTAAAAGCCAGAGGTATAATATACATCTTTGTGCCAAATTTTCTCGTAGTGTTTTGTTCCTTACCTGCAACTCCAGTGGGCACAAAGACATGTCCACTTGGTAGTGCTGTACATGTGAGTTACACTGTCGTAACATCTCTGTAAGAAGAGTTTCTTTTTTTGCAAGGACACCTTTGAAATTCTATCTGGTCAGTGTCTGAAGTTAGAACAGGAGCAAAACATTGTCCTCAAATACCAGGCTGAGAGATTAATTCAAATTTTATTGAACTTTTGCTCTGAGTTAAGGTCGATTGCATGAATGAACTTATATTCTGTTTCCAAATGGGCACATCTGTAATTTACAATATATGTTTTAGCATATCTCATAACTACATTTTGCCTCTGATTCTCTATACTGGGGTAAGTATTTGGTGGCTTTTGCCAGATGTTCTTCTGAAGCCAATGTGAATATCAACAACATGAAGTAAGAGGTGCCACCTGTACAAGTGTCATGCCAGGCCACGCAGTGTGCTTCCCACCTAATCACAGAGAGAAAGAATCTGTGTGACTCAGAGAGGCAAAGGAAAATAAATGTCAGACCTCTGGACTGAGAGCTCAGCTGCCAGAGAGGAGGGTTGTTGGAGCCAGTGAACTCTCCATTGCCTTATTCATTGGCTTGTAGGTCTGTGATTTCTGTCGCCATGGCATCCATCTCCCCCACAGAAACAAAATTCTGCATTTGGCTGTTACTGCTTTGGTAATAGCAGTGGGACCAACTACTTTGAGGTATGGTGTTGCTCATACAACAAGTAAACATGGCAGTAAACAGGCCAACACAAAACACAGAAGAGTATACATACACAAACTTTAAACTGACTCCTCTCATGCCATAATGATGAGCAACATATTCTGACCATTCCTTTCCCATGCAGGCTTAGCCTGGCTGATCTGTGTACTCAGCACTGAAACCTACACTTTTCCCAGGACCCATCAGGTCAGACTGCCCATAAACCAGTGCTTCTTTGATGGCCCTCATCCTGCTTTCAATTGATGTGGCAGTGCGTGAATACCTATGACCGAAAGCTTGATATAAAATTCATTTGTCTAAACACCAGCTATTTATGTTTGATGGCCTGAACAATTATTAATCTTGATTGGAAATATAAGTCATTGTGTGCACAGTATCCTGTCACAGCATCCCTGTTAGCTCCCCCGAGGCCAAATTCTCTGACAATGCACACAGTGTCCGGTTCTTTCTGCACACAGCACCATGCCCTAGCTGAAATCCCAGGCAGGAAACCTCTTTTTCTGTATGCTCACCAGTGTGGATGATCCCCAGGAATTTCCCGGGTCTGCCAGTGTATATCCCATAAGACAAGAGACAGGCCTTGCATCGCTGTGCCCAACAGTTTCCATATTTTCACATACTGTTCAAAAATGCCATAAAGCACATGCCAACCTCGGCGAGCAAAGCACATGTCCCTCCTGCCAGGACATGAGCTCCCACACAGTCCTGTGCCTGGGGAGAGCTCTGAAGGAAACAGAGCCTCCTGTAACCCACAGTAAGAGTGAAAAGTACCAGAGTTGCTGTTCCTTGATGGTAGAAACACAGTATGATCCCTCTTTGCTTCCCTCTAATGTCTGAATTCTCACTCTTATTTCAGGACTCTGCTCCTCCACTGCCACCAAAATACCAAATCCAAGGCTTCCAGATAAGCTACATCTGCCAAGCAAACAGTCACATATATGAAACCTAGTACAGCAGGACCTACCACCCGATGCCTTGCTGGCCGCATCTAGTATGAACGTGCACCCAGTGCTCTTTTGTCAGCAGTTGTCCCACACAGCCACCCCCAGCCACTACACAGCCCACAGAAATACGGATGTTGGTCTGGGCTGTGGCAGTACTTATTTGCCTCATCTGTCACATCCTCTTTTATTTTTGTGATTCCTACAAGAAATGTGCGTCTGTTCTTGATTTGTTATTAGAAATCTCTTTGTGAGTGAATAAGAGCAGAAGGAGAGAAGACAGACCACAGAGCTCTGTGGATTAGACACTGTTCAAAGGCACACTGGGCAGAACGCAGCACAGACAACCCTCAGAAAACTGCAGAGATTATTTTTGGGTCTGCAGAGTGGATCAAACCAGGTGCTCCTCTGTTCCCTCTTGCTCATTCCAGAAGCATTATCGGGAACAACCTACCAGGGGATTGCAGTAATGACAAAATCAACATACCGATTTTGAGTGTTCAGTCTTGTAGAAGAATCTTTGAGTATCTTCATTTTAACTTCAGCTGGATGTTCCATTTTCCGTTAGATGACAAAATTGCCCTACGTACAAAAAAATCAAGGCTGTTTTATTTTCTTTAATACTGAATGAGTTAGAAACGCAATGTAAGACCATAACTAATATTTTAGTGCTGGTAGCTAAAATTCCTGGATGTTAATCCAAAAGGGATTATAATAAACATTTACCTAGACCACCTGCCTGAAAATGAGCACAAACTGAATGAAGAGGCACTGTACCTCTGGCTAGATATTCCCGTATTACCTCTTTCAATTACACAAAATTGAGAATACAGCAGTTTTATCACCCAGCAAAAGCCACATGCACTGTCAGTTGGTTCTCTTGCATTCCTACACAATGAACTGCAATGACACTTTGTGTACAGTGAATCAATACGAGGATATAACCTTTTATCAACACAATTCTAGAGAATTTAGAAACTTACTTTCAATTTGAAAAGTTAGATTTCTCTAAAGTCTGAATGACAGTGCATGCACATTTTTTTCCCCACAAAACAAAAATAATGAAGTAAATTCCTTAAGGATAATACCGAATCAATCAGAAACACCTCAAATATATTTTGGGTTCCTCCAGATATTTTTTCAGATGAGTGGAAAAAAAAGTGGCAGACTGGAATAGCTGAAAACCCTGCACAATGTTAAATGATTAATACTAGGTAAAATTTTTACAATCAATAAGATTATTTAAAACTGAATTTATAGTGAAGTAGAAGACTAGTGGGGTTGTTTTATTCTGGTTTTTTTTTTTTTTTTTTTTTTTTTTGTATGTGTGTGTGTGTGTGGTATTAGTGGATTTTGCTTTTTTTTTTTTTTTTTTTAATTTTCATTTCAGAAATGAAATATTCTGCTTGGTGAACTTAATTGCTCCTGAAAATTATTTGTCAGTGAGAGGAGTAATGAGAACATAATAGCCAATCCCTCAAAAGTTCAGCTGGATTAAAAGCAATTTGAAATCTTTTCTGGAACTAAAATGAAGTTATTTGCAGATGGACTTCATTAGAAAAACTGGTGGCAAGAATTATTTCATATCTCTAGATGTGTCTAGCCAGTATCCCCTATGCCTTAATATTTTCAGTATCAGAGATTAACGCTTTCTTTGTAGTCATCTGCTTGCATTAAGGAAGTATCATACATTCACACGTGCATATTTACACACCTATGGACAAACCATATTTATGTATGCACACAATATTTTCTAATGGAAGTAGATGATGTATAGCCGTATATATAAAGAGATTTTCAGAAATTTGTTTAAAAAAAAAAAAGAGCTGCACTTGATGCTAAGAAACATACTGGTCCTAAATGTTTTTTATTTTTTAAAGCTGCACTTCAGAAAGGTAACAGCTTCTTTCATACTATACTGATAATGTAAATTGAATATTGCTATTGCAAAAGTATTTTCCTGCTACGTATGAAATGGATGCGCCTCAGAGAATGTATCTGCCTCCATATCACCCCAAGACCTTCAGTTAGCTACAGTACCACACACAGGCAGGGAGTTAGGTGTATAGCTATCCGGACTGCATATATTATCTGATTGGCATGTCCACTTGCTCCTTTACTGCCATAAATGAGTGGCTGTGCAGGTGCCATTAGCACATGCATCTTTTTCTGAATGCGCCATTGTAGGACTAGCTGAAAAGCTATTTGTACTGCACAGTCAGAAAGTTGGCAGCAGTGCTGGGTGAAAAATGGCAAGTATGTTTCAAGAAAAATTCAAAAAACTTCATGTTTACTCTGCATTTTTTTTTTTGACATCTCAATGAGAAACTGAAAAAATCTTAAAGGTACTGAAACCACGTATTTTTCATGTTTTAGGTTAGTAATTTTTGTGTTTTCCCTTTCTCACCTTCCTGCTTCCATTTTGTTTTGTATTTTTTATTTCTTCTCTTTTGCTTTTAATGATCAAGTAGAAGAGAATGAAGGAAAAGTAACAAAAAGAGAAAGAGGGCGGAGGAAACAATAACTGGGTTGTTTACTGTAGAGGCTTTTGTATACCTGTACTAAAGTAATAAATAGTATGCCAGTAGGTTGAGGACAATGATACACAAGATAGATTACATATTTCCAATTTGATAGAAAACTGTTTGGCTTGCTCAAGAAATGTCCCTGCAGGTAGCTGTAGTAACTGCTCCCATCCTTTTGCATTCTTAAAAATGGAATAATGCTTTGTTAAGTGACATTTTTAAATGTTTCTGTCTTTCTGGTTCATGGATTGGGATGGTAGCAATTTATAACCTAATTTATAACCTAAACTGGTATAAATATATGCTTCATGCATATGTGCAACTTTTGTACTTTCTTCTCTTTTAGTTAGCCAGGAGAAGAAACAAAAAGGTAATAGTTACAAATTTAGGCTTAAGCTATTCCTCCATTTCAAGCTTCATTTGTTTGCTTTCCACCTCAGCAGCTGCCAGGGGCACCCTTCAGTAGGAACCAAATAAATCCATACCATCTGTTCCTCTCTGAAATGGTCCAAACCATTAACTATCTCAACATTTAAGAATTGAAAGAGCATCTCAGCTTCAATTTCCATGCTTAAAAAAAAAACAACAAAAAAAAAAAACAGTGGAATAATAAAAGCTTTGTTATGCAATTTGCAAGCATGTGACTGGCAATTACAGTAAAATCTTCATCATTCCAAAACAAAAAATTAACTTACAGTCTGAAGTGCACTGTCTTCATCTTCAAATTTGGTAAATGCCAGTATGTTTTGGCTGGAATTTGAAGCTGTCATGTATTTAGTTTATTACAAGTTAAATTTCAGGATCTCTTGATAGTTAGCATATCCCTTCAACGTGTCATGGCATGGCACCTGTGAGGAAAAATATAGACTTGTGGGTACAGAAACAGTTATTTGAGAAAGCCTTCAGGGTTCTCCCAGAACCTCAAAGCATATTTATCCCTATAGACTAGAAGGTTATTCTTCTCTCTTCGTATCTCCCACCCAGTGTTCATAAATAAAAGCACATTTTGAACTCATGCCTTTAATCTGAAATCCCAAGGTAAGGACTGACTGGAATATATTGGAACAGATCTTTAGGTTTGGACTAAACTCTCATCTTAGGTCATCGTCATGCCTTTCAAGAACTCAAAAAACTACTGTAATATGTTATTTTGGTTCAGGGCTGTGCAAATCTTGCCCAAATTCTAAGTGCATGAGCTGTCAGCAAAGAGCTGTATAGCTGTAAGCAGCAGGCAGATCAACTCAATTTGAATGAAACTTCTCCCCACTTTCAACATGGCAAACTTCTCTCCAAATCAGCTGATTAGAAAAAATGTCTTGATATGCCAAGATAAAAGCAGATAAGCCAGACTGCTCATTTGTTTTCCAGGGCAAGTTTCATGCAGTTTATTAAATAGAGAGTCCAAAGCAATAATCAACACATTTGGTGGGATGTGAGTGAAGAAATGATAAAGCAGCGAACGACAGCCAAGGACAGAGTATACTTCTTACTCACTCTCTCCATCCATGGAATCACTTGCTCAGATCATTTGTCTAAGTCACCTACTGTTATTTTGGAGTGAATCAGTAGAATGATGTTTAAAGACATCCCAAGGAGCTTTGTTCATTTAATTGGAAAAAAACAAAACAAAAATAACAACTGTTTTATTTGAAAGCTGGGGCTGAGGGAGATTTAGCTTAACTAAAGTAAATTTTGACTCCACTTCAAATTGTGCAGGAGTTCAGCCAGAAGTTATCATATGATTGGGTTTTGGGGATTCTATTTCTTTTTTTTTCTTTCCTTCTTTCCTTCTTTTCCGTTCCCTTTTCCCTTTTCCCTTTTCCCTTTTCCTTCCCTTCCCTTCCCTTCCCTTCCCTTCCCTTCCCTTCCCTTCCCCTTCCCCTTCCCCCTCCCCTTCCCCTTCCCCTCCCTTCCCTTCCCCTTCCCCTTCCCCTTCCCTTTTTCATGAAATCTCAATCTCTGAAGTCTGCATTAAATGATCTAGTAGTAGTCTCAGTCCAAATTGCAATCTACATGAACCTCTGTTCCTTGCAAAACCCTACAGTTTGTACCACTGTTAAGTCCCAGAATAGAAGACAAGAGCTTGAAACCTGTGGTTTGCTCTGAAAACACTGCTGAGGAAAAAAAACAAAAAAAGAAGTACCAACTACAGCAGCTACTTCATTCATGGTTTTGTCCTTGCCCTGAATTTTTTCTTAATTTTATTTAAAGTTGACAGTGGTTCTCTCCAAGCACTTTTTGGTATTGTCACACTTATTGAACCTGGTGAGTCTGCATCTAAACCCAAAGAAGATGAGACTGCCTGCTTAGACTTTGCTTAGAGACTTTGAAGATTTTGTTGAAAGCTAATTTTTCAGTCAGTTTTCCTCTAGGAGTTGTAAAATAAAAATACGAACAAATACAGAGATTAAGTAGAAATCATCAAGAAAAAACTAGTGTATTTCAAGTATATCAAGTGTTTTAAGTTTTTTTGTTTTTTTTTTTTAGAACCTAGACTTTACTACAAGCAATGAAACATATTTAGTGTGTGTTTTAAGTAAATATCTATGCCATAAGTACATTTTCAAAGTATTGGAAAAGCTTTCACTAATTTCTGACCCTGGGACTTGTCTAAAACCTTGAGCTGCATAATTTGCCACTCTTTGATGAGGTTTTTAGGGGCTTCTCAGAATAATGTAATTAAGAATAACATTTTCTCAGTCCTATATATGCCCAAGGATGTAGCTGAGTCACTGTTCCTGGAGGTGCTCAAGAAACATTTAGATGTTGTGCTAATGGACATGGTTTAGTGGGGAAATATTGGTGGAAGGTTGATGGTTGGACTGGATGATCTTATCCAACCTTTGTAATTCTGTGATTCTATTCCATCTGGCTTCATCAAAAAATAAACTCTATTCCTCAGAGTATACTAGGACAATTCTGCACTTAGGATCAGTTGTAAACCAAATTTAGGAGGGCTAAAGAGTAATGCAAAATACATGAAGTCACTGTATGCCTTCTTTGTCAAACCCAGGCACAACTTACCAGCAGTGATTCTATTCCATTTCTCCATCTGTTCACTGAGTTGTTTAATCTCTCTTCCTCCATCTCCTCCTCTAGTCTCTGCTCCACTTTTCCAAGTGCAACTGTGGTCTTAGAAATGATGCTTGTCACTTAGAATTTCAGCTGAAAATGAAATTTCAAATTTCAGAACATGTTCTTAATTTCAGATGAGTGGATAATGTACCAATAAAGCAGATGTTGAAATCAACATTAATAATCTATATTTATTCCATTATAAATTATCAACCTTTGGCATAGTTGAGAATATCTTGTCTCTGGAATGAACCAAATTACAGACAAACAGATATTTTAAGTAAAAAATAATTATATGTTATTTCTCATGTGCAAATTCATTTCACTATTTTTCTTCCTTGTGCTGAACTGAAAACTACAGAAGTACTACAAAGATACTCATCTTTGTAGTTCTATCGAAATGGTCTGTGGTCTTCTGTAGACATATTTCTGACTCATGTCACACAAGAAAAAGTAGAATGATGCTCATGCAATGCCTCAAAGAGTAGAAAGATATGGTTTCCATGGCATTAATCAGAACTGTTGGATAATGGCTCCCCTCAGAGGTGGAATAGCAAGTATGCACCAGCCCAAGATATCTCCTTCCTACAAGGTGTCAGGAGGAAAGAGACTGTGCACTGTGTCTGACTGTTGAAAATGAAAACTACATCCTACAGTGTTGCAAGAGATTGTCAGTTTAGTCCTTTCCCTTTATGGGAAATGACTGTAGCTAATAATCTGTTGTAATTAATCATGGGAAAATATGTAGGAATTCAGAAGTGAAAAATTGGTACCAAGGATTAGGCTTCATTTTACAAAATATAACCTGCTTTGAGTTTGCATAGCATGGAGAGGAGATTACCTGACTGCACTCTAATGTTTCTACTTCAAAAAAACTAGAAATAAGGCAAAAAAATGAATGAGACATTTCTAATAAAAGTCAATTACTTGCAAGCTAGAAATTTTAACCAACGTGTCCTACCAGTGTGGAGTGGTTCTGTGCCAGGCCCAGCCATGTTCGGGTAGATTCTCTCTTAGTGGTGTCCCTTTTAACTCTTTAAAGCTTACAAACAAATCTTCTTGCCTTAGAGCTGTTAATTTAATACATCAGCATGTGCTCTATCCTATACCTGTCTGAGGGATTCTACTAAGGAGCATGGAGATGACTTGCTTCCAATACTGCTTCATGCCACTTTTATAAGATGCATTAAAATGTTCCCAAAATGACTCATCAAAAATATACTAGAAAGATTTCTAAAAATTACTTCTTCTGAAGAAAGTGAATATTAAAAAAAAAAAAAAAGAATGAATGGAATGTATTTTTTGATGTCTACTACTCTTTCTGCAGATTTCACCAATGCAAAAAATGGAAGATACCAGAAGAAAATAGCAAATAAATAGAAATAGTCAGAAATAGAAAATAGTCAGAGTCAAATTAGGTAAGAGTATGTGGTTATTCACACATGAAAAGGGAAAATGCAGAGTCTCTGAGATGCTCCAGAAAAGTCTGAAAGATAGAATAACTAACTACTCAGGACTAATTGCAGAAGCAAAAACAATTCTAGGAATGATTAGGTAGGAAATACAGATTAAACAATGCACAGAATTTTCCACAGTGTAAATACATGCTGCATCCTGAATCCTATGGGGAACTGAGTCCTCAGTCTTAAGAAAAGGTACAGTGGAGATGGGAGAGGTACAGAGCAGGGCAGTAGTAATGCTAGCACATATAATGGAGCAGATGAGTTACAAAAGCTAGAGCTCTCCTGTGTGGAAAGGACCCAGCTGAAGTGAAATATGACAGAGCTTTACTGAATAGTGAATAATAAAATGTGGGTCTATTCATCATCTCTTCAAATATAAGAACTGCAGACCACGAATGAACCTAGTGGGTGGCTGGTCGAAAGCAAGCAGCATCATACTAGTCTACCAGCTGTGGGTCTGCATGCATAGTATTTGAAACTTCACTGAGATGGAGAGGAAAATGGAGAATGTAGTGGAATAGATTGTTATTAAATGTGTAGATATCACAGATAGCTCAGGAATTCCTTTTTTGAGAAGCTGCTGGAGTCAGAGAGAGTATTTCATTTCAAGAGTTAATTATTTTGTAGATAAAACAAAGGCCCAGGCACATGTGAAATATCTAAAGCAATTTCAAATTTAAAAATAATGCATAATAAACAAAACCACACAGATAATTTTTATTTTATCTTGGAGATAATGGTAAAGCAAGTACGTTCACTTCCATCAAGCTTTTCTTTGGCAGTTCTAAAACACTTTATAAAGTGGGCAAATAGAATTTCGTATTTGTGTAACAAATGGGAAGGGGACAAGGTTACTCAGTACATGAATCAGAACAAATATGGATAATATGGATAACAAACAAATTTTCTCCAACCTCCCAGAAAAGCATACCTTTTTCAAATCAAGTATAAGAGATAACAGATAAATTGCTTTGCATTTTCCTTCTTTCAAAAAATAAATACACTGATTAATTTGCAGGCTGGAATAAACTAGCATTAATCAATGCATGACAAATTTTAAGAGCTTAACACACTACCACAGGATGATATATTGCATTTATTCCTGTCCCCTTGCTGAATGGAACTTGGAATAAAAAGACGGGACAAGACCAGAGGTTGTTCTCTTTGATAACAGTAGGGAATGATAATTAAGACTAAACATTTGAGATACTATGCAAATGTTCCATGGAGCAAGCAGAACTGTTGTTTTAACAGAAAAGACTGGTAAGATCATCTAGCCCAACCATCCACCTACCACCAATATTTCGCATTAAACCATGTCCCTGTGTACTACATCAATACGTTTCTTGAGCACCTCCAGGGCTGGTGACTCTACAACCTCCCTGGGCATGTTGCAGTGCCCGACCATTCTTTCAGGGGACAAATTTCTGCTAATACCCAATCTGAATGTCTCCTGGTGCAGCTTGAGGCTGTTCCCTCTCATCTTACTGCTATTTAGCTGGGAGAAGAGGTTGACCTCCACCTTGCCACAACCTCCTTTCAAGTCACTGTAGAGCTAGAAGGTCCCCCCCCCCGAGCCTCCTCTCCCCAAAATTGAACAATTACAGTTCCATCAGGCACTCCTCACAAGACTTATGCTCCAGGCCCTCCACCAGCTTCATTTCCCTTCCCTGGGCAACAGAACTGATACTATTTCATAACAAAACAAACTCCTTTCTAAAAGAAAAGCAAATATCCAAATCTCAGGATAATCTTTGGCACATTTAATTTTAACATTATGACTAGAATACACGCAACAGAGCTGATAAGCTGTTTGTATGCTCTAAAGGTCACTGTATTGACAATGGGATTGCATGGGACAGCCAAGATGCCTTCATGGAGTCTGCCATGGTTTTATGATTTTTGTTATTGGTATTCCTTATAATAACATTATGTAGAGTGCTTAAAGAGTTAATGCTCGAGTTTTGTGGATTGTCAATTTTTCCAGGGACCTAGTTCTGAGAAGGGAAAAACCACATAATCCAAAAGACTTTCACTGCAAGTCACGAGACTGCCCTTTCTTTTACTGCTCATCACTGCATCTTCCCTGCATCATTAGAGTAAGGCCTTCTGTTTTGGATGCTCTCTCTCTCATTTTATTTGATTCATTAGCTTCAATTCCAATTATGTTGTAATATATTGTGTTATCTTGCATTCTGATATCATATTTAGTAAATTAGTTTCTCTCCCTTAGTTTATGCTACTGTTTTGTTTTTAGGCCCATGTGTCCCCCCACCACATTAGCCACGGAACTGGGCCAAACTGACCCAGAAACTTCTGGCAGAGTTTGAGTTTGAGAAGGGCTCAGTATTTCCTGAAAATCAGGAATTTAAAAAAATGGATTATTAGCCCACAGCTATGAAAATCACCTGTCATTTTCAAAAGTCTTAATCTGTGTTTTGAATAGTTTAAAATTTCACAGAAGTTGCCAATATGATCCAAACAATGCATCTCAACAACAAAGTGACATAATGTCACTTTCCAGGAGGGAATGATTTGCTCCCCAGTATCACTCACGTGAGTGAATGAATTAGTTCCAAAGGATCTTCTGACATTTAAAAATCTATCCAGGGTAAAGAATATTAAGATAATTGTCCAATGGGCACTCATACAGCATCATCTGTTCAAAACTTTCAATCATACTTAGTCTACTTTTATTATATAAATCCAGAACATAGGATCTATAGAAGACCTATGAGCAATTTTACTTAACAATTTAACTGTAAAACAACCGTGCTTATTTTTGACATTATGTCTCCATGTACCATGGTGAGAAAAACAGCATATATTGGGGAGTCAGGGGAAAACCCTGAGTGTGGCTGAATGCTCCAAAGGCATGGCCATGGTAGGAATTGCCCCCAGAGCCATTTCACTGGCTGTAAACATGGTGTTGCCAGGCAGTTCTTGGCTATAAAATGTGCTTGCCTTGTGCAAACAGCACTGCATCAAGCCTTAGATATCCTACCTCAGTGAGGAAGAATGCCTCTTGCTGCTACCAGAGCATTACAGCTGTCATTGCTCTTCCAAGTGACATATGAAGGCAGTACAGGCTTTGGCCAGATTTTTCCTGCCCACTCTGCTTATGCTGTGAGTCCCCTCTTTTTGCAGAAGACTGGGAATGGAGCACTGCAGTAGAGCTTCTTACTGCTAAATATTCTCACATGGCTGTTACTGAGTATGGCCACTACTGGCTTCAGAAATAATGGCTTTGGTACCACAATATAAAAATAGAAATTACTCAGTTTTCCAATTCAGCTGGCAGTTTTTGTTTTCAATATTTTTATTATTACAGACATCATCGTCCAGCCATCTGCTAAAGATGAGACAGACAATAACTTAGCAGAACTGGAATGGATTTTGCTATATCTGCAGCTGGGCATTTCATTACTGTACTCTGATGGGGAACTGATGAAAGTGGTATTTTGTTCTTTATATAGAGACAACCAAATGTGATGTACAGCAGTGTTTGTCTGTGAAAAAGGTTGCTGTTGTTTACAGGAAGACCAAATGACCCATACTGATCTTTGCTCACTGCTGTCCTGTCCCTACTGCTAATAAAGAGAAGCAGCAAGGCTGGCCCAGCTCCTCCTTCTGACATCCCTAATGCTCTTTTTTTTTCTTCTAATCACTGAATTACTGAAGTGCTTTAAAGTTGAAGAGAGGTAAGCAGGCAAACCCACTCCAGTGCCAGTCCAGTGACTGTAGGCAAAGGACTGTTCTGTGCTTTTCTGGAGCTCCCCGTGCTCATCCCTTTTCTAGTTCTACATATGAATCAGCCTCCACGGGAGAAACTCCATTGTTCTTCTGTTCAAGCTGTTGTCAGCCATTCGGCTTTTCCTTATTAAAACCACAATTACTCCAGAACAGACAGTTAGGATGAGTAGCTTTGGCAAGCTGCAGGCTTTACAAAGGGCAGAACACCCATTTACCGTGAGATATTAGAAGATCTAATGAACTAAAAATTTATAACAAAAAAACACACTTTTTCACTCCTCCTGTTACAGGGGACCAATTGGGGGAAAAAAAAAATATTAAAAAATGATCAGATCAAACAATGCCTATGAGTGTTACTGTTAACTCTATGGAAGTGAGGTGGGAAATGCGTAAAGACTCAGAGCAGCACACAGAAGTTGCATGGTAGCTTTTACATCAGAAGTCTCTGAGCTTTGGTGGTCCTTGCCCAAAATCGCGCCAGCACAGTTGCCCACTCCATGTCCTCACAGTATAAATTCACATCCTTGTACTGGGCCTGAAAACAGCTGGTAAAACTTGCTGGACCTGAAGATACCTTGTGAACACAAAAGTTACCACCTGTGTAGAATTATAAAAATGCAAGAGCTATCTCTGTCAACTTTACTAAATCTCAACAGGAAAACACAACTTGAAGTAGTACATAAATGAGCCCTGATCCACTACCCACTGATGTCAGTGGAAAGACTTGCACTGACTGTAATTGATTGTGAAGGTTTGCAAAATGCTACCAAGATATTCATGTGAGGTATTTTCAAAACTAAATGGGAAGCTTTTTTTTTTTTAAACAAACAAACAGACAAACAAACAAACAAACAAAAAACCGAAACAACAACACAATTACTTATATAATAAAGCATTGCTTTCCAGCATTCCCACATCTGTAAGAAGCTGACTAAACGACATGATCATATAAAAACTGTATCAAGGAAAAGCTAAAGACGGAAAATCTTTCTAATTAGCTGGGTGGAAACTTATCTATGCCAAGAAGAAGTAGAGTTGAGGACAATATGCAGTAATATATTACAGCTGTTCTTTTAGAAGAGACAAAAAAAATATACTCATTGTTGTCTTTTTAGGTTTGTACTTTGTTTCCCCCCATACCACATTTCTTTTTAAGAAATCCCTTAGCATGGTTAAATTGGAAGGCTATACGGGAATTCTTAAGCCTCATTATTTTACCAGATGAGAGTGCAGGCAAGTTGTCAGGTCATTTGACCTCCTTAAACAAATTGGCAGAGCTCTGATATTTATGGCCAAGAAGTTGTCCTCACTTCCTTTTCTCAAAGTTGTTTAAGTAATTATCTGTATTAATTACAGAAAATGAATCAGTAATTAACTGAATAAATACTTCATGCTTTGCCCAGGTCCTCCTCACATTTTAGCTGATGAATCCAGAGGTTAAAGAGATGGAAGATGACGTGTGAGCCTCTTCTTTTTTCTCATTTAGACTTGATAAAAAGAAAAGAAGTGATGAAGGAAAAGGTGATCAATACACAGTGAAAAGATCACTTATCTGTTTGCAATTTGAGACGAAAAATACCCATGTTAGAAGCTTAAAGTGCATGCTTCAAAACAAGGCCAGATTTTATGGTGCAAAGTGATGTGCAGGATCTCATTATAAAATGGATTCTGTAAAATGTGGTGAATACAAAATAAAATAAAATAAAATAAAAAATGAAGAAAGAAAAGAAATAAAATATCTGAGAAGGATCACCACAGCAAACTGGAGAGCGTACAAACTTACTTATAAGCACATTGCCTATAATATCTATTCACTCCAAAAGAAGGTTGTACTGAATTGGTGCATTTAAACCCTAGTAAAGGTGCTCTTTAGTATAGAAATGTTCATCCTGGAAGAACAGGATGATATTAAATTATTAAATGTTGATGAA
The DNA here is from genome assembly GCF_019232065.1 of Centrocercus urophasianus. Lineage (NCBI taxonomy): Eukaryota > Metazoa > Chordata > Aves > Galliformes > Phasianidae > Centrocercus > Centrocercus urophasianus. The sequence goes on from NW_024884586.1 coordinate 23,138,377, forward strand.
TTTCCATCAGCTAATCAGATAACCATTCAAGATTATAGGGATTTTTTCAACTACCCATTTTTTTCAGACTTCAGTGTGAGAAGTCAAGTGTGGAAAACATTGTTACAAATACAAAATAAAAGGGCCTGCTCTTTACAAATGCTGTCAAAATCCAACATGCATCTGAAGCCTGTGTTAAATAAAGCATTTACTACCATGAAAGTAGTCACCCATTTGTCTCAGTTCTTAGATAAAGGTTTATGAGATAAAATTTTTGTTCACAGATATGACATTTAGATGGTTCAGATATTTAGATGATTTTCATCATCTAAACCTCAGAGTTCATGGTAAAAAGCTTAAGATGCTGGAAGTGGGAGAACTGTCAAGTTACATGTTCAGCATCTCCACCAGAATAGCCTATCTCAACAAAACACCAGTCTGCTGAAGCACTTAAGTATGCCCTCAATTTCTGGCACATTCATGATCTTGCTGATTTTGGCAAAGCATTCACACAATTGAAGTCATGCATTAGTTTCAGTACTTTGCTGAAACAGAGCATTCAGAATGCCAGAGCAGTTCAGATTCTTGCCCTCTCTCTGAAGAGACTGTGCACTTTGCAGTCCTTGTTTGTTGTTCCTTCAAGAGCTGTTGTGATGCACTGTTCCAGCCTCCTGGCATGTATGCACCAATTCTGCAGAGAGCTCTGACAATTTAGGAGAATGGGAAAGCTCCCAGACTTATTAAGAGTGGACCAAGTCCCCAGTTCAGTAGAGATATTACTTTATTTTTTAGTTGTGCTCATAGACTGCAGGAAATATAGTACATATACTTATAGAAAATGCAAATTGCTCATTTTAACATTCTCTCTTAGAGTATTAATAAGCGTATACTCTTTAGCAGTGTTCTGGATATGTATTAGGATGGTTTTAGAGGGCTTGATTTTGGCTTGCTTTTCACAAACACATCACTAGAATAATTACAGGAAGCTGTGTAACTGGCTGGTTTCTCTTTGCTTCACAATAATGAAACATGTGGTATGAGTAGGAAATGCACACTCTCTGTCTTGTAGTATGCAGGAATGTATTATCAAAAGATCCTCAACAATGAAAGTAGACAGAAGCAGCTGGCCTCACACATGGGATGAAATATGAGAAGATACTAACAGCCTAGTGACAAACTTGTACTGTCTTAGCACAAACACATCCATGACAATGGGAAATGGAGCCAACTAGTAAGAGTGGGCTTCAATAATGCCTTTGTTGTTGTTTTTTCTGAGGTTTTGGGTTAGCTTTTCTTCTTTCTAGACACTAACTGAATTGCCCAAGAAAATGTATTATCCTTCATTTAATATTTCTTAAATTGAATTCTTCTGAAACATATAGGAATACTTAGAACAGTATGCAACTTTACTGATGAAAAGGGTATGTTAGCCAGCTCCTGAGGGAGGAAGAGCTTTGCCTGACCCCTACAAGAACACTGCCCTGTTCCAGGAGCGACTGTGTTCCTTCACCATCTCAAAAACAACCAGCTAGCTCTACAAAGATGACTTTAAGTCCTCATTTCCAAGTCAGATCTCATGTCTAAGAGGCTTCGCTTTTTTATTTCTCAGTTTCTCCTCTTCAATTATTAACAGTAGATTATCAGATTTGTTCACCACATGCAACTATGGATCTTATTTATTTAACATCAGCTTCACTAGCAGTTGAATCTAGAAGATGTAAGTGTTTAAATTCATAAAAGAGAATGTACTCACATTGCTGAACATGTATTCAAGTACACACCTTGCATACTCAAGTCCTGAGATACAAACAGTCCAAAACTCCTGTAAAGCTGCACATTCTGTTCTCTGTAGGTCCAGCTACTATTCTTTTTACTAGTGTCTTAATCCATATCTTATAGAGCTTTTCTCAGAAAATATGTGAGGTTTTTGTACAGATATGTATCTAATATATCTTATTTATGGAACATAGCAAAAAAATCAGCTCTCTGGAAGCTTTTTTAAATGTAGTTGGGACACAGTTGGGACAATAATCTTTTTACATACAAGATCTCTCATTATGCAGGATGGATGGTGACTAAAATTCTCATACATGTTCTACACATTCAAATTCAAGCTAGATAATGGATGCAAGCAGCATTCTAAGTGAAAACATATCCTAAAAAGTTGTTTCATGCTTGCAGATGTATTTACTAAATAAGTTAATGTCCTCCAGAAAAAAATCCCTAGGCTGGTAAATATTGCATCCTGTCTTGGATTTCTTTTGGATAGTTGACCATTTTCTTTTTAATTATTCAAAGAATGCCTTGTTGAGAATCCTGTTTACCAAAGCAGGAATTAAATAATGTCCTTGGAAAATATGCTGAGAAATTAATCCCAACTTCCAAAATCAATGCTAGAATGCTGATGCTTTTTAAGGTAACATGCCAGAATACGTACTATGCTGTTTTCTTCCTTTTAGATCTATGCTTTACATTTCCATTTTGTCCTGAAGAAAAAGTCCCAGGCACTGAAGGATAACAGGTGTGTGCAGTGAGACTTTCCAGATCCAGCCATCTATTTCTCTGGTGTGCCAAACACATGAATTCACATGGAAGTTACTCTTTGTAATTCATGAGAAAATAGAAGACAATTCTAAAAACTAACCAGTAAACCACAGGTTAAATAGGGAGATTAAATCAGATACAACTTGTAATATAGATACCTAAGGAACAAAGAAGGAACAAACTGCTTCACTGTTCAGTTACCAAAGCATAAAAGCATCTGTGCAACAGGTGCTTTTTTAGTCCATTTCTCAAACTGGAAAAGCAACACCAAGACAAGAGGTTTACAAGGATCCTCTCTAATCTTGACCTTATTGTAACTAACTGCTAGTAATATTCATAAGACATTACACACACACACACACGTACAAAATCAATCCCATGTTGAATAATGCTATTCATAAAAGAAGGTGGTAGTTAAGTGGATGAACATCCAGATTTAAAAAGGTCTTGCAGAAACACTCCTGAAGATGGAAAGCCTGGATAGCTAGAGAAAACCACATAATTGCAGGACAGATGTGATGAGAGCCATATTCCACAAGGAGAAAATGGGCTGCTCGCTGCTCTACATGGCCTGAACCAATTTATCTGGCTCATCACTGAGGTTAGGAATCTCTGCGCTCCCCTGGAAAAAGCTGAGGGCCCAACCCAGGCAGTGAAAGATAAAACTGATAGGTTTACAACAATTACTGTCAAGAGAAAATGATAGGCAGTAATCCAGAAGCTCTCTGGGCTGCCATCATGTGCCTTGACAAATCAAGACAAAGCTTGGGAAAAGGAACAATATTAAAAATATAAAAATCCTGACATATTACTCCCGTGTTTTGTCTTTGGAGAGCTAACATGTCTAGAACAAACTACCATTCTTCAATGTATTGAAGGTTGAGAAGGATCTGGGTGCAGTAGTCAACAGTAGTCACCTGGAGAAGGCCTGAACATGAAGAGAGAAATGATGAAAAATGACAGGAGAAATAAGAGGGCACTAACTATATCACACAAAACTTATAAACAGTTCCTAGCACAAATTGCAATATAGATACGACTCCAGGTATCCGAAAATGTTTTATGGAGGACAGTCTTTCACTGGATCCATACCTTCAGTTATGGCAAATGTTTTTTTTGTTTTTTTTTTTTTTTGTTTGTTTGTTTTGTTTGTTTTTTTTGTGCGTGTGTGTTGAATCTTAAAAAGCAAGAAAACAAACAAAAAAACATATTGACTATGTGACTGCTCAGGAATATGCATGTCTACGATGCCTTATAATGATATGCATCTAATTTGGTAATAAAATTCTTAGAGAACTGCAGCACGCGAACAGATTAAAGGCACAAAAACAGCAAATCAAACAAGGGGTATTATTATCTCCTCTTGGCTCATTAAAATTTATACCTTATGAAATTAAAAAAAAAAAAAAGTCATTTTATAAAACATGTGGTTCTTTTTTTATATCAGAATTTCCCATGTCTATCTGAAAGTCAAATTTTACGGGCAGCTTTAGGTCTGAGTTTCGGAAGGAAACTGTAATCATGGAAAATACCTAGAGGTAGAAAAGCACAGTGTGTTTTCTGATTGTTACAGGAAAAATATCTGTAAACTAGGATTCCTGGGTTTGATTCCTGATTTTATCAGTAACTGGCTAAAGACACATCCAGCTCAGATGTTTCAACAGCTAAATAGTTAGATGCTTGGCCATAGCAAGATGATTCAGAGTGCCAGTTAGGAACCTGTCTCCATTAGTCATTGAGCAAAGAGATTTTTTGGGGATACATATATTGCCAGGCTCCCAAAATAGTGGAGACTGATAGGTCACTCATAAGTATGAGCCAGAATAAAAGGATTACACAGTTATTCCTGTAATTGAACTCTGAAGGAGCTCATCTTTCACTTTCCATTAGAGAAAAAGCCCAAAGGAAGCATCACTGAGTTATCTGGCCCCAGGGCATTGCTCAGTGAGCTGAACCCTCCTCTTCTTCTGTGGCCAGCCCAGGACACTGTCATGTCCTCTGCAAGTCTGAACTCTGCTTGAGCCCAGCCCGACTGCCCTGACTGCTCTGGTGGCCTCTCTGAGTCTGATGCTGACACAAGCATGGGAAGCACCAACTCACTACTCAGGGCCACTGGGGAAAGAAATGTGACTCTGCTCTGGATCTGACCTGCATCTCCATGACTGATTGGAGTGGGCCTGGTCTGAAACATCTGACCCTGACAGAGCCATTCAAGCCAAACCAAAATAGCCAGAACTGAACAGGCAGGAATCATGGTTCCACAAAAAGTAAGCTAAAGGAAACAGCTCCAGCTCAGCTAGCATAACACTTTGTATAGCAGTAATTAACTATGATCTGAAGCAGGTTTCTGATATGCTGCTGGTTTTACAAAACTCCTCCAATAACAGAAGCAAGCACTTCAAGACTAGATTGTTACTTGATGCAACTAGGCTGTCCTACTTGCTGCCCAGGGATGGAGTACAACAGGCCCCTCTTTGGTAATGATATTCATACTTCCAAGGGGTAAACAGTATTTGAAAAAAATCACTGAATACACAGTAGAACAAGACACAAAAGAGTAATTCAATAAAAGAATAGCTAGGCAGTGTTTTCTACTAAGATTAAGCCACATTAACCCATTGCTCAAACTGTACTGGTCTGTACTGAAGCTACACAGCATAGAGTGAAGGCTGGCTGTGTAGCTTAGTGCAAGGGCCTCTACGATCACACTGTCAGCCTCCCTATGTAGGTAGTAGCTACATCTGAACAGAAAGAAGTATGTTTTGTGTTATTATAGTGTTCATTTCCAAAGTTTACAACATACAAAGCATACAACAGATTTTCAGTGCTCTGAATGTTTGGAGAGACTTAATTCACATGGTCGTTTCTTGAAGAAACTATTCACAGCCTTATGGATCTCAAAATTTAAGAGCATTCTTTTCTTCCATTTATGAAACCAGTAATAATTTCCTGGTTTCATATTATGCACCATAGCTTTACAGAATTTTTTTTTTTTAATTATTTATCGCCTCTAGCTGTCAACTGCTTGAGTTCCAAAACCATTTTCTGAGTAGTGAGTGAGTCCTCGACTGTGACTAGCTGTTTATACCAGTAAGGCAGTACTGATGTTAATATATATATTCTATCTCCTGCGAGGTCAGACTACAATCCAAAAAGCTCTTGATGTAATCTCTTTCAAAGACATATGTCTAAAACCCCAAGTTCTTTCATTATAATGAAAAAAAACATTAAGAATCCAATATACCAATGAATGGCTGCATTTCAATAAAGTAGAAAAAAGAATAAAGGAATGTAGGATAAGTTACTCTTGAACTGCTTGAACTCTTTAGTCTATGAGTGAATTATGGAAAATCTGACATAAAGCTAGGTAAAATGACATAATTTCATTTCTGCTTCTGGGGGGAGAAGAGGAAAGAGGGGAACAATTGTGGTTTTGAACTCACTACAGAATGAACTCACTCTCATTCTCTGACCTATTCATTTCTCAATACTTATTTTTATAGCTCATGTTGCAGAGTTGTGTAATGGTAATTTATAGGGCAGCTCGACACAACCAGGCAGACAACACTGAACATGATCCTTAATGTTTTGGTTCAGTAGTCCAGCGGCCTACATTGCTACCCCTCTCTCCAAGTCTGCTTAAACTTTTGTCACAGAGTGCAATGAGAAGAAAAGCATGAATAAAAACACACGACAAAAGGTGAGAAAGGGTAGCCTTTTACGTAATTCATTCACTAAGATTTCTGTAAGCCCCAGGAGCTGACAGTCAGCAAGGATGGCACATTCCAGATGCAATTCAGAGAATGCCTACATAGGACAAATAGATGTTTTATTTTGTCTGAGCTTATTTTTCAGACTGTGAGCTCAACATTCAGCTCATCATTAAACTTCCAAAAGGATGCAAGTATGGATTGCTTGCAGTTCAGAACAAATAGTACATCTGTCACCAATAGCCTCTTCCAAGTCCAGCCAGACAGAAATACCCACACCAGAGGCAAAATGTGGTTCCTATGTATAGAAAATTCTATTTCCAGCTACCAAGTAAACCAAAAATAAACTCCTACTCAAATGCAAGAGTTTCCTTCAGTCTTTTTTATTAATACTATTAAAATCCAAAGTCCAATTTTGATTTGCAAGAACTTTTCCTACTGAAGCAGTGTCAGGTGGCTGTATTCCAGTATCCTGTGAATATACTTTACATTCTTCCAAATAACTGGGCAGTTTCAAAAGGACAGTACTTTATATTTTGAAAAATATCCCTCAGTGGTTTTCTGTCAGCTAAAGCATCCAAAGTGTCTGCCCTCAAAAAAGATTTGGTGCTTTTGGCAGCATTTACAAGCTAGTCTGTTTTTTCCAATTCTGAAATATTTTCTTTGCCAAAGAGTCATCTGAAATAATGTTCTTGCATAGAAAATACATGTTCAGTATGCTTTGTATTCATATACTGCAAAGAAGCCAATAAGGAAGAAGTTCTGAGGTACTGAAGGCTGGCACTGGTATATGACAAGGGGAGATACTTCCCTTTCAGATTGAAAATGAGGACTGGAAGATGGCAGAAGTGGTAACAAATCACTGGGATTTCTAAGACTATCTGGACCATGTCAGTCCCACAACTGCAGAGTCATGAGACAGTGATTCAAAAGAGTGGTATAAGATCAACCTGTGGGGAAGACTACAGTAAAAATGGTAATGGGAGGATGGTTAGACTAGACGATGTTGCAGGTCATTTCCAACCTTATGATTCTATGAGAAAGTTTAGCCCTTGCAAGGAGGGGAAGAGAGAGACAAACAGCAGACTTGTGACGTTCGGCTTTGGCTCAGCAGTACCCTGGCAGTGTCACTGGCTTATGTGCCCAAGATGAAAATTCTGAAGGGCTGTAAACAGAAGAGCAATTCTGATGCTGCAATAGAAATCTTCAAATTCTAATTTACAAATGTTTTCACCACTATTTTTGGTGGGTATCCATGATGTGCTTATCAAGGATCCAGACTTACAGTTCAGATTATAGAATGCAACACTGTTCATCTTTTATACAGAAGTTCTGAAAGAGAATTGGATTTGGAATCCACTCTATTTCAGATTTTAAGGGATTTGTATGGAAATCTCAGAAGCCATAGTCTGCATTCCTCTATAAAAAGAAACAAATTCAAAGGGCTGCTGAGAATTTATGTATGCACAAAAGTTTTCAGATTCTATTACTCTAGAGTGAAGCTGGATATCATACTGTGTCTGAGAAATCTAGCTACTCCCCTGGATGCCTCTTCTGCTCTACTAACAGAAGCTATTATCTTTTTAGAAGAGCAGGACTAGTAAATACTCCTTATCTGCTTTTCTGTGAACTTGCATAGTTCTTACTGGGTGTTCCTCTTTGCCAGCGTTAGCGCAGATTCTGCATCTTGCACTGATGTAGTTAAATAATGTGTATTCATTCCACAACTCTGGATACCACTTCTGCCCTGCGATCAAATTCCTCCAGATGAGGTTCAGTCACAGGCCCCAACTAGCAGACTAATATGTCTATGGTCTAAAACATCATCACATTCAAATTATGGAAGAATGTTGCAGTATTATGACAACTCTACTATTCTTGAGAATTAACATCTATTTTGGGATAGCCTTTCCTTTCAAATTCCATGATGATCTTTTTGTTCCCTCCTTATCTCCTTTGGGTAAGAGAAATAAAATTTTCTAGAGAAATAAACACTCCAGAACTTAAATACTTTCCATTGACAGTCTCCCTGAGTTGAGCTTCTTTTGTTTTCCTTTGATTTGCTTTTTTATTTAAAACCTGTCTATGTCTACTCAAAGTATAGCATAAAAACGTGACACAAACTGTCAGTGTATGCTTCAGGAAGATAAAGTGGCCACCTACCCACAGTTACCACAAAGCTTAGAAAAATTACTAATATTTTGTGTATATTTTCTTGAAGCAGTTAAGACTTCTCCTCTGTGAAAATACCTGTATGAAATGCTTTGGTCTATATCATGAATAAGAGCAGATAAGATAATCGAATGGTCCCAGTGAGCATTAAAAAAGTGTAAAAGAGCTGATGAGAAGCAAGGGTTTCTATTCTGCATTAATTAAAAGTAGCGTCTGCTTATCATTTGTCTGCCTAGCAAATACTGTAAGTCTTGAATAAGCAATATTCAGCCATGGGACTTTACAGTACCTCCACTATTATACTTAACAAACAGTGTAGAACATGAAAGTACTTGAATGTAAGGCATTTCTGCAGTGGCTCTAATAAAAGTGCTGCCAGATTTCATTTACCTGTCACAAACATGCTTGCACCAGAAGTTGTATCCAGAAGTCTGTTCATGGAAAGCATGTGTTTTCCACAAGAAGCATTCAATATCTACCAAGCACTATTGATCTGCTATTCTCACAGCCAAGGCACAAACACTATGCCTGGAGAAGTACAGTTGCAACACAAACAATTACAAAGAGCAGTCTTTCAGTTGACAGTGAAGCATCAACAAACGATTCCTAGTCATTCAAAAACATTTTGAAAAACATAATGGATAAAACTAAGATCAACCTGAGCTCAGCTTATGCAAACCTCTTTGCAAGGCTAAGGATAGCAAAGGGGCTTCTGAGCCCTCCAGTTGTGATAGCCTCCAGATCATCCAGCTGTGCACACCCTTGGGTGCAGCAGCAGATGTGCTGGGATAAGGATGTAAAGCTCAGACCCACTGGCATGCCCGGAGGCTAGGCCATACCGTGCTCTGACTTTGTCGTGGCCTGCATGTGCAGAACAGCTGCAGCTAGACAGAAAATCTCAAAGGCAGCCTGCAGACAGGATCCTTGTCCAATTTACCTGCTACGAATTGAGAGAACTCTTTGAATGGAGGTTTGGTAGAAGGCACAAGTCCTCTGGCAAGGAATGAGATGAAAGGCCTGGACAAACGCAATCCTTGATGCTCTTGTGCCAGGCATAGGAGCACAACGCCACATTGAAGACCTGTGGAGCCCTCCCCAGGAGGCTTCTATGCCCATTGCCTATTTCACTTGTCACCCATTGCACAACTGGACTATTCTCTTTTCAGTTCCTCAGATTTCACCTGCTCTGCTATTTACTCCGCTTTGTAGCAAGTTTTCTCTAATGCCTCCCGTTACACATTTCTCCACCTCAAAAGTCCTTTGCACCGCTGTTTCCATCACAGTTTTTCTTTGTTCTCAATCTCATGTTGCCTGACTAAGCTCAAAAATAGCCTTTTTCAGCTCTTCCTCTGCTACTGATCTCTAGATCTGAAAGAGTACTCCTGAGAGCTCCAGACATTTTCTATCACCTCCTTAGTTCTTCCCTTTCTGGGATCCTGCCAAAGGCAATAGAGCAGTCATTGGACTTAGAGGGTCAGTCACACTGTACAAAGGTTTTGTTAAATAAATTTTCCTTAAAAATAGCCTGCCCAGCTCTATTTGTGACACTGACCTGATATTTTTAGGCTTGTGATTTAATAATAAGAAAAACACAGCCCAGCTAAACTTGCCACCTGATTGCTATAACAGCAATCCAAAAGAACTTTTTCTCCTCTAGTGACAGCTGAATTGTGCTCTTTCCTTTAACTTTTTCTTTGGCTTCAATATTTGGATAATGTTTTGTTTGTGTTGTAGAGCTTGCTTACCAGGCGGTTTCTGCAATTGCTCATTGCTATACTCTTTCATCAAGATATAGTTGAGATGTCAGATTTACTGACTAATCAGAATAAATGACACTGGTAATAAAAATATTCAGTGGATCTTTTTAATCAAAGAAAGAAAGGTAAATGAATAACCTAATATAATACTAGTTGCTGAGGACGTATTGCCAAAAATTGTAAAACCTTTGGACCACCACATCTCTAGCAGCATTCTGTGCATAAGAGTCTTCGTTTTAGATTGTTTGTAGAAAAATAGTGTTTCCTTAACATGGAACAGAGCACACAGTTTAAAAAACCTTAATTTTATCATAGAACAAATTCTGATTTGATGGACATCAGTTGCCTAGATCTCGAGTACACATAGAAGCCTGTGTTTGTCAGATTTAATCACATTTCAGTTGTAACTAGTCCTTGGGAGACCGCTGCTAAAATTTTCTTCAGTATGTGTACCCAAGTTCTGTATGACTTTATTCATAAGTGCTGTTCAGAGTTAGACAATCTGCCTTTCTCCACATGCTGGGACTTTTTTGCAGTAATTCTAAACTGCCTCATATATGCTCTGTAAAATTTTCTGCATCTGTGTGGTTTCTGAATTCAAAGTATGCTGGTGTGTTACCGTATTACAAATGTGTATGGCAGAATCTAATACGTCTAATGGTTTACTGCAGCGTTGCACATTAATATTGTGCCTGTAGGTCTTGGCAACAGGTAATATTTTTCTAAATGTGAGCATCATGTTATGCATGGTCGTCATGACTGCATCCGTGAATTAACTACTGGATGTTGTGATATCTAGGCACAAATCTATAGACAATCTAGACATAGGGCTCCAGAGGCAAAAGGGAGACACAACACTGTGGGAAGACTCCATCCTGTTTTATCCACCGTATTGCAGGTTAACAGGATACAGCACTGAAAGCAGTAGTACACTGAACAGCATTGAGAGACTGAAGCATGCCATGGTACAGAAGGAACCGGATATCTTGATGGCTCATGGCAGACAATGCCATTTTTGCAGTGAATGTTAAAACAATTGTCATGATGTATTATGACAGAATGCAAGACTCAGTGAGAATTTTAACAGCCGAAACATCTGGTGGGTAACAGAGGAAGCCAAACAGTTATATTCACCAACAATACTTCAGTTTCAGTTATATACAGAAATAACAAAAGGAGCAGGCAGAAGTGCAGGCAGGAAGAAAGAAGCAAACCCCCTTGGGACTATTTTTGAATATAAAAACAAGAAAATACTAAAAACAACAGCAACAAAAACATAGAGAACATTAAGAATCTTAAGGCCTAACTTCAGCATATGATACATTGTTTAAAGAGAGCTCAGGCTCCTATACCTAGTTCACAGTGCCTAATATTCCTCTAGCCAAGTCCTTGCATAATATGGTGCGATTATTTGGCTGAATGGATTAATGTATGTGAAGGTCCATATGGGAAGAAAATCCATTCTTTGGAGGTAATCTGTGTACCCAGGAGATGCTTTGCAATTCTAGGAAAACATGTCTCAATGTGAAAATAAGAAAGATTTTTTTCTCATCTATTCAACAAACCAAATAAAAATAGTTTCATTCTTCAGTGTTGAAGTATGTCATTTCTTTTTTTTTTTTTTTTTAAACAAATGACAAGATGTGGTTATTTCTGTATACCCATTTTGGAGTGTCCCATCATAAGCAGAAAAATGAACTGCAATTCAGTTACTTACACAGTCCGATAAGGACTGAAATCAAGGAATCAAATGCTGGAATTTCCTATTTGTAGACATCCGAATGCATACCAAGTCTAGAAAATAAATGATTCCTTTTCAAACAAATATCTAATTCAAGGAAGCAAGGTTTACTGAGGCTATCATCTCTGATACAGAGATACTTAATGGCAACTTGGTTTGTGAAAAATTCTATGTGAGCTTAAATAAATGAATTTTGAAACCAGAAATCTTGTTGTGCAATTATATTTATGTAATGTTCAAAAATAAAAGTTTATTGGCCAGAATTTTGGAACACTTCCTATCTTGGTACTTTGAAATACAAATAAGAACACATAAAATGTGTTAACACACTCCACATGATTTCTCCATGTGACACTGAAGGATAAACATGCAGTTCTTTTTTCTTTGACAGATGGATAAAGTTTTTCACATTTGCTGTGGAATAAGACTATGCAAACAAGCAGAACAGATGACCCACATTAATGTTTCCCAGCAACAAATTTATCATGTGCAAAGCACTCAGTAAACAATAACTACCCAGATAGCCTTGTCATTCTTTTTTCTCTTATTTTCTTTTTTTTTTTCCAGGTGCCACTAACTCAAAGATCATAATTAAATAACTTTCAAAGACATATGAATAATTTCAAGTTCAGGCTGCCCTGCTAAAGAACATAATTACGTTACTGTTTTGCATTGAGCAGAGCATGACTAGGGAAAATATCTGGATACAAGTGAGTATGCATGAAGATAGGAAGGCACTTCTAGGAGATTTTATTTAACTTGTTTATTAAGACTGGAATTCAGTTCAGCACAAAACTTTCTGTGACTTGCTGGAAAAGTTTTCAGACAAATGCAGAACAGCTGTGCTCTCCCTGAGTTGCACTAAGCAATGGTGTTTGTCACAGCTTTCTAGCGAAAAGGGCCTGTCCAGTTGATGGCAATTTGAGGGACAAGAAGAAACTACAGAATACATCTTAAATTGATGCCAGTTTAGCATATTCTCAGTTGGTCAAAAAGCAAATCACGTTGTTTCTCTCATGGATTCAGAAGACTCTGTTGCAGTTAAGGTGATGCTGCACAGCTGCAGCAGCTAAGAGAAGCTAGACCGAGGTTCTTTTAAAAAAACAACAACACGAAAATGTGCTTGTGCAAAGTATAGAAGAAAAGAACAGGCATGGCTAAGAGAAACACAGGCAGAAGATATGTGCTGAGTCCCAACAACGTGGCATCAGGCTTAGGAGAATGTGCCCTAGCTATATTTTTGAGTTATGCAAAATGAGGCTACCTAATGTTTTTCTTTCCAGAAAAAAGCAGAAGTTCTGTCCTTAATAGGGTACTAGCATCACTTAATTTTACAGATTTGCTCTCATGTTGTAAAGTAGTCACACTTGCAAGGGATATATTTTCATTACAGCAGCACTAGTGAAGTTATGCTCTGAATCAACCCCTTTGCTTTTGGCAATCTGTTGAAATAGGTGCCATGACCAGCACCATTGATTCTGCTTTTCTGCCAGGCCCTATTTGCATCCAAAAAAATAAACAAGTAAAGTTTTTATGAAACTGCATTCCTGCTGGTGTTCACCAATAGGTAGTAAAGTGAGATCTATACATAACTAACATAATCAGTGAATGCCAGATTGTCAACCTCCTGAAAAAGCATGTGCTGGATCTGAGATACTGGAATCTTGCTTAGCTATTATTTATGTGGAGTTTTGTTTACCATCATGAACCAGACAAATATCTCTGAGATTACCCTGCTCATCTGGAATACAGAAATCCATACTTGCTCCTCTGTTTATGTGGAATGAATAAGCCCCTTTAGCCTGGATCTCCTCCCTCCATGTCATTGTTTTATTCAGGGTAAGGAGGCAAGCTCCCTGGTTATAGCCTTTACATTGTAATCTCTGAAGCATAGAAAAGAACTGCAAATAACTATAGAGAATTACTGCCTTGCAGATCCTAAATTCTTTCCTTAGTTCTAATGCAAATATGTAGGCTGTCACAGTTTGACTGAATGATCATTAAAGTCTTCTGCTGCTGGATTCAGTATAGTTTGATAAGCTGGCTCCTGAGGAGACAGTGGAGAATGCTTTATTATGCTTATTTAATTTAATTATACCTATTCAAAATTTTCAATTCAAGAATACCTTAAACAATGCTATATGGATTTCTGGAATATATACGTGAATGAATCCAAATAAATAGCTAACACTTTTGTCACCAAAATCAAGCCCTTTCCAAAATAGAGTTACAGAAAATTAAAGGATAAAGAAAGAATAAAGAAATTACAGAAGAACAGAGGTAGAAACTCCAGGACCAATGATGTGATATCCAATCGAAGAAGCACAGTCATAGTGTGTGATTTTGTGTATTTTGAGTTCCTTCAGGGTAGATAATAAAGATGTAGTGACTTGAAACAGAGCTAGAAAATTAAGATTAACATCTTAAAGCAATGAGGATAAGTATCTAGGAGATTACCTAATGTTCTAGCAAGTTTAGGATCTGCAAATGTTTGTGTGCTTGTTTATGAAATAAATGGTGCTGTTCAAATGAGGATTAGTCAGGGTAGTACTTTCATTTCTTTTCTCAGTGGAAACTTACATTCGCAGCAGTGCCTATAAGTTCGTCAATACATATTCAGTAAATTCATAAAATGACTGCCACGTCTATCGTGTCACTGTGCACAAAGAAATGCCTGCTCCGGGTGACAGGTGGTTTTCCCATCTTTTGAATTAACCACATCTTTCAGATACCTAAGTATTTTGTGTCAGTTGCTACTCCCCCTTTCAAGCTGAGTGCTGTCTTATACAGAGCCTTCATGGAACTGGTCTGATAATCAGAAACTGTAATTTGCTAATTTTGAAAAAGACAGAAAACCTACTTTTTTCTTTCTTTCTAAATCTAAATCCAGACAAAGGCTTTTTAGGGATAGCTGATGATTTGTTACCGAAGTTAACATTCCAGCTGTCTTTTTTTCTTTTCCTTGTTTTAAATTGATCTCACACCTGATGTTTTCTGCACCAGTTTTTAATGCATGCATAGTCTGACCATATCTGCATTATAACATGGTCACCCTAAAAGCCCGTATAATTTTTTTAGTAATAATAGCAATGAAAGAAATAAAGTAGGGGAAATAAGGACACACCATTAAAAACAGGATTCCTATAAAGCTCTGTCTTCCTCAGCTAGGTGTGATATTGTTTATGAAGCAGCAGGAGAATACTCATTTTCTGGCTTCCAACACTCTGTCTGCTCTGAGAAATTTAATCTAACTAACAGTAGGCAAAAATATTATACTTTGACCAGACTTCACATACCGTGAAGAGAGAAAGGGTTGGGACATACCTATTTTTGACCAAAAAGTTTCTAAAACTGAATCACTTTTGTGTTCCTGTTCTGTAAAGAAAATAAAAAATATTACATTTTGTGGTGAGCCACACAAAAATAAAAATCCTTTGGACTTTGATTGGAAAGAAAAAAAAAATCCAGCAATAATACACCCAGTAGCAGATTCAAAACATAATAAATCTTTCTTTTATTTTTCCTTTTTATTTTTGGACAACAAGGAGTGTCAAATTCTAACCTTTTGCCTAAAGAAGCTCAAAACTACTCCAAGCCTTTCTCCCAAGTATGGACATGCAAAGAGAAAGAATTAGCTAACAGAATAAGGGCAGTTCGGTTCTGCAGTTCTTTGCCTCTTTCAGTTAAGAAACAAGACAGAGAGATGATGAGACTTGCACATTCTCTCCCCTTTTTTTCAGCAAATTTAAATATACTAGCAAGACATGCAATAGAAGATACAGTTTGGCTCATTCAGTGTACGGCTGTCACAGCAGGAGCTTCCAGAATTATGCTGCTGATTTAGGATTAGATTTATACATGTGGCTTTTGTTTATTATTGTCTAATTAGATATTATGATACGATAGATATCATGACAAGAAGTGTCTTTGTGAGGTGCTTACAGATAGTAAAGTTCCTTGTCCCTCCTGAGAAGTAGAAAGCGTCTTATTTTTAGTCTTACTTAAACACCTTCACAATATTTTCCTTGTATGATCAATCATTTGGAAGCAGAGCATAGTCTAAGAGACTTAACAATGAACTGAAAAACAAAAACTCATACTTGATTTATCACTAATGGAATACTCAGCCTTTGGCAGCCTTAATAATATTCTTCTTGAACATTTCCCAGCTGTGTCAGGCAAAGCTGTATCCAACAGCATTCATATTGCAATTACTTAATAGGCCTTGTTTTCTTTTTCCTCAGCTACATGGATTATTCAGATGAGACTACAGTGCAATCTGTCAGCTCACATCACTTACTTATATAGAATAAAGTGTAATAGGCTTGCATGAGACAATGCAGCTTTCAAGTGATTGCTAACTCCAAGTATTTTCATCATCCTAAATGGGACTGTCTTTATCTGAAGCATGTGCAGAACTATGCTTGAAGGTCAGAAACACAACAGATAACTTGGAAGCTTATTCTACCATGGAGTTTCCTTGGCAATATATTCTATAATTGTCACATACCACAAAAAGGCCAAAGATCATGCAACTTCTGTGCTAGATCTCACATCAAGTTTTTCTTATTGTCATCAAGAGGCTGTTTTTCAAAACTAGGTGCTACACCATATTGAGGCATTTGTGTCATCAGCATGAAAGGCATAGCATTTGCTCTTCTGTTGTGGTATGTTGCAATACTTGTTCTATAAATATGTGAGTGCAAATAACAAAGTCTTAACCATAACCTTTAAGACTTCAGAGACTTTATAACATTCAGCTGTGGAAAGCAACAAAGAAAAGCAAAATCCTTGACAGGATAGAAGCACAGCTTTCTAATTATGAGTGGCTATGCTATTTGGTAGACAAAAATGTCAGAAACTTGAGATGTAGTTTTCCACAGGGTTTGCATATGTGAGTGCTGCTTTGAAAGTAATACCTCTTGTTTTATTATGTTGGTTCATGACGTCAGACATGGATGTTGGTGGTACGGCAGAAGAGGCTGAACCTTCCTACCAGTGTTCCATTGCACTTCGCTGCTGTGTGACAGATGGCAGCTGAGGGGCAGTCTGACAAAATGGCGTCTGACATGGAAGTGCGGATGAAGCAAAGTTGTGGAACTGAATTCCTCCATGAAGAAAAAATGGCACTCACTGACATTCACGGATATTTGCTGAACGTTTGTGGAGAACAAACAGTGGATATGAACACAGTGAGGTGATGGGGTTGTGTTTCAGCAGTGGCGACAGTGGGTCACCTCCACTGATACAGATTTTTACAAGCAAGGCATGCAGGATCTTGTTCACTGGTGAAAATGCATAGTTAATGGTGACGACTATGTTGAAAAATAGTTTTTAGCTGAGAATTTGCTCTAACAAACATTGTTATCATGCTCCTTGAAGCCTCTTGTTTATTTCCATGGAAATAAACAAGAGGCATTACTTTCAGAGCAACCTACGAACAAAAATGGCAGGTAGGAGGTGACTTTTACAATCAGGATATAAGATGAAGAGTGATCTGTATCTTTTGCACCATCCAAAACATTTCAAAATAGGATTGTACAAATATTATGTTTAAAATGAAAAAAAAAAAAGAATTTATTCATTCAGAGACACCTTTTCTCACCTTCTGTTTATCCTCGTTACAAAAATACCTTGGAATTATTAGATTTCACATATATCTCATAAAGTGCTAATATGGTATAGCTTTCAAGACTGATTCAGAAAAAATTTCTTCTTAATGTTAAGTGGTTTACAAATGCCTTCCTAAGAAGAAAGAGACACTGCCATATTACACACCTAGAAAAAGATTGGTTAAGCCTTCTCCATATAAGAGATCCAATTTAGTACATAAAACATTTATTTCCTGGCAATACCGTCATTTTTTTTGTTCACTTCCAAGCAAGTCTAAGGAGTGCTTAGGATTACCTAGCGTCTGGGAAATCAAGAACAATGTTTTGTTCAGCTGATCCTAAGACAGATAAGTAATCAGGTATTACTGAAAGAGAAGGAAAAAAAAAAACAACCACAACCCTATATCCAGCTGGGTGATAAAAATATAGTGCAACATCTGGAAGAAAATTCACTTTTTCAGAGATTTGAACTGTATTTTAACTTATTACAGGTCAAACAGAGTAAATGAAATGCATCACTTAATTATGAACACAGACCTTTTGTTTTACTTATTGGTTGTACTGAAGTACCACCCAAATACCATGTTATTTATATATGCTAACATACAGACTGATATGGCTTCTTCAAAAAGCAGACTGCTCAAACTTCCATCCTGCACTTTGGATGTGACAAATACGATTAATCAAACATTAGAATGTTGAATGTTTTATCATTTATTATTACTTTACCAAAATCAATTCACAGGGATCATTTAAAAAAAAAAAAAAAAAATTAGAGTTATTATGTGCTAGTAGATATCCTTGTAATGGAAAACCTCAGAAGTTTCAGAAAGTCACAATTTTCCAAAAAAAATCCCTTTATTTTTTCCTTCCTTCTAGCCCAGACCAGACTCTCTCCATCCTTTAATTCTGTTTCCTAGCAAGCCTTCTACTTCAAAGATACAAGCCCTAAAATGTATCTTTTGGTTATTTGTATGAGAGTGTTTCACATTCTCCTGTAGAGCCAGACAGTTACAGTCAAGTCCCAGCAACGAGTGGCACTGTTCCATGCCGTAGAAATCCAGAGTGGGTCCAACCAATGTGCCTTTTACATGGGATATGAGTCAATCTGCTTCAGAATAATTGGCAAAGTCTCAGTATGTATTGAAAAATACTATTTACTGAAATGCTGCTGGAGATTGGGAGAGATGAAGTTCAGCTTGGCTGAGCTCAACAGACCTAGATGCATTACCAATGGAGTCATATCTGCAACTCCTGCCAGATCATTCACAGCAATATACAAAGCCCTCCACTGTTCCTTACTGCATGGAAAGTGATAACGACTGCTGGTTTTCTGCCTGACTCTATCTGGGGACCATTTTATATCTTAGTGCATGAAACAGTGGATGTAGACTTATGCATGAGAGATCTTCTCAGAGGTCTAACGCTGACCTCCCATGAGGTACGTGCATCCCAGCCACTGCCTGACTCACCCCTCTGAGTCTGATCAAGGCTGACTCTAGAAAACCAGAAAGTATGAACTGCTAGCTTTCTCTTGATTTATTTGAGGAGCAAGGTTGTACCTGAGTTTGTCTGGAAGAAACATACTTTTGGAAAAGCTATCTTTCATTTTCACTTACTTCAAAATACATATTAGTTCATTCAGAGCTTTTATTAATCATAACCCAAATTTTCCTTTCAGTTAAGTTTGTGTGTGCTTTATCAGCAAGCAGCCTCAGATTGCCTTGGTTTAGCAGCAAGTTTGGCCAAGTTTTTTTAATTCATACAGGCAATTGACAATTATTTTAAACCTGACTGACCCGTACTGTAAGCTCAGTTCAGGGGTACCACAAAAGTATTATCTTCCAGCTGGAAGTAAAAACAGCACAAGGAGTTGTGTAAGTTATTTCAATAGGCCTCTCAAACCACTCTGTCCAAAGAGCACAGCTGAATGAACTACAGTTCAGGAAATGGCTTGTTTTAATTGCACTTGGGCAAAAGAGATGATAACAGCCTTATCTCATGAACTTCTAAACTGTCTATCACATGAATCCCTCTCATTTCTCAATCCCCTTCGTTTCTGAATTGCAAACAGTGAAGTCGTGCTCTAACCTTCTTTATGACAGGGGATGGGGTGGGAATTGATGCGATTCTGGATCTAATTTTGATTCAGCTTATTGTAAATCGGAGTTACACCAAAAATAAACTTAATCTTAAAACATGAGAGGAGATTTTAATACATTATTAATATGTTATTAATGAAAAAGTTACTATAATGAGTAATTTGTAGTAAGTTGCTACAAAGTAAGTTGCTAGAGATACTCTCCTAAGTGTCTTTCCCAGCATTATCTTTACAATTTTTCATAATCGTATTCTGGCTTTACTAGAGAGTGAGCTAATATGCAACCTAGGAAGGAAATACTGTCCACTGCACAAATTTCTACCAGCCCAACTGCAGTGGTTTAATTAAAAATACACGTTAGGCCTGGACGATACCTGGTGATAAATCAAGCATACTTGAGATGCTGGTGACTGAATCCTGGAATAAAGCATGTAAATAAATTTGGAGTAAATCAGATAAATATTATTACTGATATGGGACTACACACAGTCCTTTTTTCACAGAGTTTCTTATTTCATACTTCAGTTAAAATGGAGTTTTGGCAATGTTTAATAATGAAGTAGTTGAAAGTAACCCTAGGACAGTTTGCATGAAATATAAGAATGTTGCAGTTCACCACAAGCTTGAACTATCCTGAATTTTTCTAACAAGCCTGTTTTTAAGTAGTAACACTTTTTCTTCTCTTCAGTGTGCTGTGTTAGAGAGAAACTTCTGATGATGCTAGAAAAGCAAGCTAGCTTTCCCTGCTAAAAGCCAAAACAAAACCAAGTACACCAAACATGAAATGATTAGGCATAAAATTAGAGCATTAGTTGCCTCCAGAAAAAAAAAAAAAAAAAAAAAAGACAAGATATAAGAAAATGGGCATCTGGCAGTATCAGCAACAAACAGCAAAAGGTGATTCTGTCCAAGAGCAAATGTAAATCATATTATAACTGGATCAGTTACAGATGTTAACAGTAGAAAGCTTGTGATATAAAGAGAAATTACTCAGCCACAGTAGAAAGCTCATGATATAAAGAGAAATTACTCAGCCTCCTCTACTTGGAACCTACTTTACTGAGTCAGAGCACCATGAAAGCTTGCAGAATTTGAACAGCATACAGATTCAGGACCCTGACAGGTACCTCTCAATGTAAGCTTGGAGTGAGATCCAGTTTGCAAGTTCTTCTCAGAAGGTTTACCAGATACATGTCATTTCCCAGAAATATCTCTGTTGCTTAATGGGAAATAGCATCCAGAGCCACAGTCTGCCTCACAGTCTTAAAATGTCACCTATTGCTCTGGTGTTTCTAGAAATAGCCTTTGATTTAACAGCAAGCAGAAGAATTTTTTAAAAACACATATCTAATTAGCAAGTCCTTGATGAGCTATCTGGAAATATCCTCACTAATTAACAGGAGTAAATATTTTCAATATGATAGGAATGATAATTAGCAGAGCCCCTATGAAAGGGCAGTGAGAAGAAAGAGTAGGAACTCATTTCTCAGGAAGGGAAAAGACTGTAGATGCTTCATGCACATTTGCCAACCAAAAGCTGAGAAATTGAACCAAACTAGGACTTTAAAGACCACATTTAAAACCATTTTAAAATATGGCTAAGAAAAGTCATCCCACAGCGCAGCAAAAGTTAATCATTTTAAGGACAGATGTAAAGACTGTGTACTGTTTGCTAAAGCAGTATCCTTTCTATGAGTATGATTTATTTGAATAAACAGATTTACATCTTTTTTTGTAGCTGTTGTTGGATATTGACATTGAACTAAAGCTAGAGTAGCTGTATCACTGCTGGGAAGTGATTTTCAGGTTAATTCAGCAAGAAATTTATACCAGACACTGCAGTGCAGGCTTCTGATTCGTCTCAGTGTTGGTAGACTTAGTCCCAGTGAAGTCAGAATATTTGCTCTCTCTCCATTCTTCCAAAGGCATAATCATACAAGCTTACAGATGAGCTCTCCTGGCAGGTAGGAGAGATCACTTAGGTGAATATCTGCATGTTTCATGTTCATGAAAATACAGGAAGATAACTGAAGTTGCTTTTAATTTTAGTCTCCGTGAAATCATCATGGCTACAAATACCAGAGAATAAATGCTCAAAAGGAAGCAATTTTCAGGCTGGGAATGAAAATTGATACCCACTTGCAAACTTTTGAATTTTTTTTCTTTGTCCAAGGAAATGCTTCAAAAATTGGTGGACTAAAAAAATAAATAAAAATTGGCAACATGAAATTCATGAATAAGATTATGATAGTGAATCAATTTGCATAAACAGTACAACTGAACAAATATTTGGTTCCTAAACATGTTTCTGTTTGAAACACTCAGGAAGCTTTTATAAAAACCAGGCTGAAGAGACTGTAGAAATTATTATCATATTTTCTAAGTACAATATGAACTGTCAAGGAACTGCTCACATTATTTCCAGTTATGCATTCCTCAGATACAAACAGAAATTCTTTTCATATTACTCTGTTCTTTATGAATTCTTCCAGGTGAAGGCAGAATTAGCTTTGGCCTTTTATGGACAGTTAAGAGTTGCACCTGCTTCACTCTGTTTTATGTAAAAAACAAAACCATATTATCTACTTTTTTTTCACAATAGTGTTTAACAGCCCATTTTTAAAGCACAGTTTGAACGACGACTAAGAAGCTGAGGATGTCTTTCATTTCTGGATTTCCTTTTTTGGTATTTGTTTTGTGAAGTAGCCTACTACTGAGAAGAAACAGAGCAAGCTTACATCTCTTAATGAATTTTTAAAAAAAGAGGGGGTAGGGGGCACAATCACACATCAGCAATTGTCAGCTAAATTTCATTCATTTGAAAAAGTGCTTCTGTTTTGCTGTTTTCACCAGACAGCATTCTCAGTTTACTATTTCATATCAGATACATAATTCAATCATGTTTTCTGAAGATCTTTCTTGAATCTCTTGTACCGTATTGTTCCTTCGTAGCGTACTGCTAACCAAGGCTATCAAAATATAATTTGTAACATTTGATGAGCACGGAGAGAAGACTGAAACCACCAAAGTCAAGACTGTAGCAGATATTAAATGTTTTTGTATCCGAATCACTGTACCAAATTAGTACATTTCTACCAGAGGAAACAGCTTTCCTTAAAAGAAAAAAGATTTTCTTTTAGTATTAGCAGTATTTCCTAGAGGAAGGATTCTAGCCTCAGATAACAATAACAATTCACTTTGATTTGACATTGTCTTGAAGATGGCTCTGAACAACACACCTAGGGCATCAGATCTACTCTTCAGTGTATAAACCAGCATGGCAGACAGCCAAGTCTGAAGGATGTTCTCAGTAACCCAGCAAATCCTGAATGTTGCTCTTTGTCCTCTGCTGCAGTTCAGACATCTGGCATACCTCAGGCAAAACTGTTTTGCCACACAAACTAATCTCTTCCACTGCCTCTTCAGTTGCTCAGTGTTTATGGAAGATCCTAATGCTCCCTCATGCTGCTTTCATTAGATGTCAGCAGTTTCTTACCTTTCCCTTTCACTATTAACAGGTCTTAGTCATTTAGACATAATGGGCCAGATTCTGGACACCATTAACTGAGTAAAAGTGGTTTTGACAACAGTGAATTTAGTTAATTGAGAAACTGCAGAATTTGTGTGAATTACTTTGCAGACAAGATTTCTCAAATAAATTAGAGTGCTGGACCACCATCAATGCCTAGAAACAGCATGGACATGTTTAGGGGTTCATGTTAGAATATTCTTTTCCCTTCGTGGGCAACCAGACTTCAAAAATCACCCACCCATGCACACCTGATCCTGCAAGAAAACAACTGTTGAGACCATATCCAGGTTTTGAAGGAGCTGGAGGCAGGTTGAATAGAACCTGGGGAGTCTGTGTCAATTTTAAACAGCTATGTGTCATTCTGTCAAAAGAGCTTTGCAACTAACAGCAGTCAGTCTGTCTATACGTGCTTCCCTTCAGCTAGCATGGACACAACTTATTTGGGCTAATCAGGCTAAGACAAAGAGGTTTTTCACTAACGTGTTCCACAAAGACAGTACAGATGCATTCACGGGAGACATGGAAGATCAATCCACCAAAATTCAAGTTATGCTAGTTCTCAGAAAAGTAAATTATACAATAGACAATTCAGAGGGAAAGGATCCATGGGCTGAGAAAGAAAGGGAAGTGTGGATTTATGCTACCACGGGATTAGAGTGAAACAAAGGAAGCTGCACAGCATTAATTTCCATTCTGCTGGTTCTGTGACTGTGGCAAATCACCGGAACACAAATAATTCTCTGAAAATCTGAAGTTTCAAACCTCAACACCAACACCCTGTGGGTTTTTCTTCCAAGCAGAGAAAAAAATACCTAATTTTCTTTACTTCTGAACATCATAAACATGCTATAAGATGATAGGAGCAAAATGTTTGAGATGCTTTCTACAAAAGGGAGTGAGGTGTGCCTGAATATGCTCAGCCAGTGTTTAGGAGGCTATATTGTTTTAAACCAGTTTTTGAAAATGAGTTCTAGCCAGCATTTCAAATATGTCTCATGCTCAGGGTAAAAGAGGCTCTCCTGTGTTAATTCAAAGTACTCTGAATCCCAGACACAACACAACACTCAGCAGCTCATAAATTTGTCAATGGATGAATTTAGCTTAAGAAAAATAAGCTGCATGAATTATAGGTGTGGCAGGGAGCACCACCTATATTCTTAAAGCTGCTTTGACTCTTTCCAGTTGCATGTAATTTGCTATAACTTTGCCAAATTTTAACTTTCAGTTCAGATTTTTTCCTACTTTTAGTTAGAAACCTTCCACACAGTTACCTGCTATTTAAGCTATTTGGGGAATTTTCAGTCAAAACAGCTCAGCAATTTCTAAGAGCAAATAAGTAGGGAGGGGCAGGAAAGAAGCAGCATTTTCTGTCCACAATGATAATTGCTTTTGTTCCTTAAGATGCTGAATTGCCCCCAGGCTGTGGTGCAGGATGTCCCTCTCCTAACTGCAAGACCCACCAAAACTTCAAATGGGAAACAGAATACACAATTTGTACATGAAAACTGTAATAGATATTCACTAACTGGCAAATATTTCCCAAATATCTACCTAAAATTCACTGGCAGCTCCCTGGGGCAGGGGACCAATAGGGTCAGGGGCCTGTCCCATCTTACCAGGAACAGAGAAGACAGGGTCACCAAGCATCTCCCTGTGCTGTAGGAAGAGTTTGGCTCAGCTAGTTTATATTTCTCTGCAAAAAAAAAGACTGGATGGGAATCGAAATCTGTTGAATATAACTGCATTTCAGCATTCAATAAGTAGATGTAAAATTCATGCCTGAAGCACCACTACACAAATATAATGATAGTCTACTGCTTTAATCAGGTTTTCCAAATTAGTGTGAGCAGTAGAAGTCTACCTAGTGAATGTGAAAACTCTCTTGACGGTAATCAATGGTGATCTGAACATAACACCACATAAAGAGGTTTCTGATTGTTTCAATGCGTACTTTAGATACAACTTTTACAATATATTTTTTAAAATACACATAACATTGCAAAAATCAAGCAAGATGTTTTGGTTAAGTTGGCATAGAGAATGAGAATATTTGTGTTCTAATATCACTTGTGGCAAAATTGACTTAAAAATACCTGATGTTAATGGAGCAGACTGAGACAGTCAGTTTGGGTGGTCCTGGATTCTTTCCAAGACATCTGCTCATCACTAGTTGAATAAGCCCAGTTTGGGATTCAAATAAGTCCTTTGTCTATGCTACCAACACGCTTTATCAGTGCATGCATTTTCCAGATCACATCAATTTAAAAGTGCCATTCTATCAAAGTTCTACTGATAAGTTTATTATTAATACCTGAGGTGAGGCAGTAATGGAAATATCTGGAAATGTGGCTCTGAAACTGAATGACCAGAGGAAGGAAACAAGACCACAACAAAATTCCGAGGTTACTGTATATGATCCAAAGGCAGTAGGAGCAAATAACTTAATGAAAAAAACAACCAAACATTAGAATAAAATATGCAATGGGTTCCTCAGAAATTGCCAGATAATAAATGCAGGTCAATTTGCAACTGCTTGAAGCTTTGAAAATGCAGTCAGCATTAATGCTTTAAATTGGACCTTTTCTTTTAATTTTTTTGTTTGTTTGTTTGTTTTTTGTCTATGTGGAGCTATAATCCAGAAAGATTCTAAAGCATTTTGAAGTAACTCACTTTCATGTAAAACACTGTCACTTTCGGTGCAAAAAAAAACTTCCCAAATCTTTCCACAATAGGAAAATTCTTTAATTTAATTAAGAGAAGTGAGTTATAATTGGAGAAATAATTTTCTCCAATTGAAAATACCTAAGTCATTTAAGTAGCCTAAATGCAATGAGCAGAACTGGAATTCTTAAGGCAAACAAGGATTAAATACTCTGCTGTTACAAAACATTCCTTGGATACCTTGAAAGCCACAAGAGACAGATTGTCAGTTTTGTATCTCCTCTGACTGGGCAAAGTCAGAGATGTAACTTGTTGCTTCCACATCAACCTAGAAGGATCTCATGGCGCATCCACTTTTTTCAGCTATAAAAGACAATGGTTTCATTCTCACTTTATTTGCTAGCATTTTTTCCTTTGGCATGCGTGTTTTTGTGGATGTCTCCTCTGCATCATTGCCAGTGACCCACTCTGGTAATATGCTTCACAATTTCAGCTTTATCATAGTTTTCTGCTACTTACTCATTCTATTTGGCATAGAAGGATTTCTCATTTCTCAACTCTAAAGTTCTTGTGAATAGATTTAGATGGGGCACTGAGGGATGTAGTCTACTTATCATAATGGTGATGAGTAACAGCTGGACTAGTTGATCTTAAAGGTCTTTTCCAACCTTAACAATTCTATGACCAGAAAAGCAAGATTACTTATGACTCACAAAGTAAGATTACTTATTGCTTATGATTCTAACATGCAACAGAGGGCCCCATTGTCTCTTCTGGAACTGGCTCTTGATTGTTCCTCACACCATTCCTACAAATCACAGAGTATCAGAAACTCTTACTGAGAATTTCTCCATTTCTCCTTCTGCTTTCACAGTAGAACGAATTTCTGGTTATAGCAAATGAGAGGTGAAAAGCAAGCATCATATGGGTGTTAGAAAGTAAATCCTAAGGCTCATTGCTTATGACAGTGATCACAGCTCTGTTATGCTAAATGTTAGCAAATCAGTAGGCAGAATAAGATTTTTAAATAAGAAAAAATATTATCCTTAAGGCTCAGTATGTCATTGTGATAGATTCCTATATTCTGAACGTCTCACTGAGTATAAATTAACTGAAACACTTGTATGAATATCTGAGAGGTCCACATTTCAGTATCTGTTAATAAAACTCTCTTACAGTGACTTTTTCATAAACAGAAAATCAAAACTGCATATATGCCTGCACACACGTGTGCATTCATGCCTGTGAATTAGCCACAAAAATAATATATCCACATACATATACAACCATGTGGATTATGTATAAATTGCAGACATTAATTGTATTTTTGGTTAGATGCTTTTATGCTTGTGACAGCAAAAACATTCCCTAAGGTCATGCTAGTAGGCAGCATGTCAAAACCAAACAAAGAGCCAGTTTAGTTCGACTGTATGAGCTGGAGTGCACAGAAGCTTCCCAGTTTTCCTACACAGGTGAATTTTATGGATCTACTGTCCCTCCACATTCTGTCGCTCCTTATTGATAATGATATTGAGGACTCCAGCTCTTAAATAATTTTCATTTTATGCTAGGAGATTATGGAAACATGGCAGCAAGTTGCCTGGCTTGCACCAAAGAACACGCTGTTCTGTTTCAGAAAATCAATGTTATTGTAGCACAACTATATCGTGGGCCTTTTTTCATGTCTTTCTAAATCCTATGCTGTTTATAGCATTCACATGATAAATATGCCCGAAAGGAAAGCTTGGGAAGTGTTTCCCGAGTGTGTTAACTATTTGAAGGATACACAGACCTCTCATTCTAGATTCACTTAGTAAATGGATGCTCTCAGAATCGTAGAATCACCAAGGTTGAAAAAGACCTGAAAGATCATCCAGTCCAACCGTTCACCTATTCCCAGTAGCTCCCACTACACCATGTCCCTCAACACAACATCCAGTCTTTCCTTGAACACCCCCAGGGTCGGTGACTCCACCACCTCCCTTGGCAGTCCATTCCAGTGCCTGACCACCCTTTCTGAAAAGTAATACTTCCTAATGTCCAGCTTGAATCTCCCCTGCCATAGCTTCTTCTAGTTAGTCATAGTTCAGAAACTATTTTATGTATTTTCAGCCATCAACACATCCAAAAAAAGGTAAATGAAGTGCTCTCAGCTCTACCTTGAGGCACAGCCCATGACCAGAATTTGTCCAAGTAGCAATGTTGTGTCTTCAGGCATAAGTTTCTCTGAATAGGCTACTCTTAGGATGTGTTAAAGATATGTTTGCCTCCTATGTTTCATAGACTAACTATACTGACTCTTTATAGCCTAAAGGAGATGACTGCACCATCCTGACTCCCATACTCACACAATACTTACTTTTCTGCCCCTTTTATCTATATGCGCTTGACATCTCTGATCTTATTCTTGAGCGCAGTCTTCTTTCCACCATGTAGTACATAAAAGGAAGTAGATCTGTCTGGGGGAGCTTCTGGCTGCTATGATTAAACAATTTTCATTCTCCAAACATCATTACAATACCTTATATGCTACATGCTCTCATCCAACATTCAGCTGACTAAAGTTTAAGATACTAAAAATTGCAAATTACTTAAACTGTTATTCTACCTTAACCATTTAGTAGTAACATATTAGAAATTGTCTTCCATCTGTCCCCTTTTGTTCTAATTTTGACTATACTTTATTACTTGTCTTCAAAGCCTCTGTGTTGTACATGTTGTTGAATTTTTACCTTGTTTAAGGAAAAGTATACAAAGAAGATGCTGTTCACTGTTTGTGTACTTTTCAGTATGTCCGCTTCCTTTCCACAGGTACAAAGTAGCCCTGTTTGTAGTAAAGCATTTCTGGAGGACCAAATGATTGCTCTAAGAGACTTAGCTGTTGGCTGTAGGTGTATACTATTACTAATGCATGTTCTCCTTTTAAATTCAAATTAGGCATATAAATATGCATGTATCTTAAATATTATTTCTATATACAAACTAAGCTCTTGGGAGAATTGATCTTAAATATCTAAATAAAGTGTATTTGAAAATTTAAATAGGTTGTTTTAAAATCTAAGTTTTAGGAAACTACATAAAGCCATTCAAGTATTTTAATTGCCAGTTCAAAATAATCCAGTCCCAAAGCCATCACATTTTCCTAATTCAAATTTCTTCTGCAATAAACATGAGTTGTCAACCCAAATAAAGTTTGAATATGAAGGCCTATTTTAGCACGTAGGCACTACTATTCAGCAGAGTACTTAACAGGCTATCTTTAAGTGAGGCTTAGAGTGCTTACACCTCAACATTAAAAAATAAACAGATACATAAATAAATCTTTACTTTCTGAGAAACATCTAATATAACAGAACAGTCAATCTAGCTGGTATAAAATAAACTTACTGACTTTAATTCATGCTGGAATTGTAAACTGTTTGGAAGAGAGGAACAACTTCTTTTATAAATCTATGAAGCACCTAAAACATTGTTAGCACTCTTAAAACAGAGATTATCATATTTACAAACAACCACATCATCTATTTTCAAAATAAACTGTACATATACATAATAAACTATTATATAATAAGCTATTCATATACATTCAATAGAGACCACGATCAACCACGTGTGTGTTTTAAGTATTGGTGAATAGGATCTGAAATCTCTCCTCCCACAGCTCCTACCTTCATCTAATCCAAATACTTTTTTTTTTTTTTCTTTCCTTCCAAGATTCAGAAATCTTACATAATAGTTTGTCTTTCCTCTGTTTAGGTTCCTTTTAAAATTGAAACAATATAAGCATTAACAAGGCTTTTCTTGAAATCTTCCTTTTGAAATTGAAGAAGAGATGACAAAGCTGATAAAACAAAAAGTGTTCTCATGCTATTGAAAGTCCAGTTTTATTGCTTAGTGAACTCCCATGCTCTACACAGAGTATAAATTTTTCATGTATGTTTTCTTGGGCTCCTGTAATTGCATAGCAGGAACATCTCATCCTTAAAACAAACTTTATGCAGTACTGTTACCAGCCACACACTTCAACAGTAAAATGTAATATTTTAGAAGGAGCCGGTTATATACTACTCTCAGTTTTTGATTATAGGAGAAGTCTTTCATTTTAATTTTAGCATCACAGATTTAAAGTCAAGCTAATTACTAGCTCATCAACTGCTACTGCAAGACTAGGTGGAGTTCTGAATACTTCAGAACTCTGCATCTAGAAAAAGAGAGCTGATAGCCACAATTTCCTAGATTAATAGGGTATAGGAAAGCAATGCTTTACTTCCATGCACGAGAAAGAGGGGTTTTGTTTTGGTTTATAATTTATATATAAAGCCATGAGGGAAGCACGTGGTCATGTTTTTTAAGGAACAGTATTTGTTTTCTCATTATTAGATAAGTAGTTGGACAGCAAAAAGAAGCCCTGCAAAAGGGAAATTAAAGAAATCTGGAGAAAAGACAGCCCTGCCTAGGAAAAGTTGCTGAAAGCATTTGTTTTCAATCTTATTCCAATTGCGTTACGTTTAGCTTTTTAAGTGTGATCACCACGGCTGCATATGTTTCTGCCTTCTGTTCAAAGATAAAATTACTTTTTGCATATTGTTCTCACTCATTTTTATTTTGAATAGCTTTTTCTCGTGTATGAAGAAATTGGCAGAAATATTACAGATCAGAAAGGAAGCTTGAGATTTCCTCAAATTTTAGTCTGTGTTCCTCACAAATTATCAACAATGTGAAGTACACGTTAACGCTCCCGTTTTGAGATGGTGCTCGCTGCTTCCAAGCGTAAATTTAAGTTGTGCACTGCAACAGAATTCTTACTACATTTTTCTTCTTTTCCCTGAACAGAAAATCCTTTATATGTTATATATATATTGACTTTATTACTCTAAAATGCTTTTCTTGTTCACAGCAAGATGTGCCTTCCTTATAGCAAAATGTAATAACCAAATTAGCTTACTTTAATTTTAGTTACCATGACAAAATAAACAAACAGATGGAAAAACAAAGTAAACCTTTTTAACTTTAAATGCACCTATAATCTATTGCAGATATTATCACCAGTATTAACTTTTAGGCAGTTCTGAGCTTCAAGTGTTAAAGCAGAAAAGATCAAAGAAATCAAAAAATAGTTGATTGTTTTCAAAATATTTTGATTCTAAAACAGCCTATGAACTTTTTCTACCATCATAAGGCTTGTTTGCAAATGCAGGGAGAAAAATATTTTCTGGGTCTTTAAAATAAAATAAAAGCATCTCCAGAATTTTATCTGGGTTTTTTCTACAGTTTTAGCCAAGCACTAACGAAAAACAAAACAAACAAAAGAAAAAACCACCTCCAAAACCCTCTATAATTATTCGTATGTAATGCCTGAAGAGTTAAAAAGAAATCACGTTAAAAGTACTCAACCTATCACAAAGAAAAAGAGAAATGTTTTCCTCATTAATTTCTTTTGTCTCCTCTCTATTGTTATTTTTCTGTTGTCTTTCCTTCAATTAATACATTAAGTTCAACTGTAACCCTTTGGAAGAAGGTGTAATTTTAGCTCACTGTTGAAGTTTCTGGAATGATTTGTAGTCCTGTTATGATTATGAAGTATTAGGCAATTTGAGTTTTCTGAAATCTGGTCTGGATATTCTTTGGACACAATCCCTTCGGAGATTTCTGAAATTCTGTGTTTTAATAAATGACAGTTATTTTGTTCAAGTTTGGTTCTTTCTGCTGCTGACATAACCAGAAAAAGAGCAGATAGAGAAAAGTTATATAGACAGCAAAAATAACAAAGCTAACATGACTTTATGAACTCTTTGCAAGTTCTCTTTTTGAGTTTTATGTTTTAGTTCTCTGCATTTTTGTTTTTTAATCACCACATTGGTAATTACTAGTAAGGAGGAACTAAGGCACTGTTTATATACATTTAATGGGTACATCTGATATTTTCTTCTCAAGACATTTTACCTGTGTTCTAGCTCTGGTGCATCTATCTTTTTATCCCCTTCTGTTGACTTTCAACAAAACCAAAGGTTAAAAGTAGAATTCAGTTGGTACAGTCAAATCAGGCTATAACTCTTTTTAAAAATTTAGTATTCACCTGAATTCATAAAAACTCACTCTTCGTGCCCAACTCATGTTTGGCTCAATCCAGGTTCTTAAAATTTTGCAAAATGTATCTGTAGCAGAGAAGAGCCTGGCCAGTTTTCAGACTAAGACACAAACTTGGCTTTTGGCTTTATTGTGAAAGATGCACCCTGTGTGCGTGCATCCTGAGTTCTAAACCATAAGCAGACTGAGGTCTTTATCACTGAGGATGTTAACTTTCAGACTAGGATCTGGCTCACAATTACAGAATCACAGATATGAGCAAAAGAGAGATGTGTTAGGCAGTATGCTCCATCTTCTGTCAAAATGTTGTTTCTTAACTACATTTTCCAGTGTTTTATGGAAGCTCTTTTAGAATGACTCAGACAATAAGCTTCCTGTTTTCCTCTTGGGAAGTTATTCCATAATCTAATAAATAGTTGCAATTAAGTAATGTTTTCCTTATAAGCAGTCTGAATTTGTTTTGCTGTACTTCATCAAGTAGCACTGGTTACTTGCCCTGTGAATCTAGATATGAAAATACTGTGTACAATGGTCATTATTAAATTTTTCCACTTTCCCTGTTCATAGTATTTCACTGAGGCTACACTGTATGTTCCCACATTATTATTATACAAATATTTAACTTTAAGTTTCCCCTAATGAAAAACAAAGGATTTAATTCTGCACCCCACTAACTTTGTAAAAAAACAATAGGAAACAATCTGTTATTTGGCAGAATGAGGAATTAGATCTGCCCAACTACTTCTACAGTTTCCCATGGGAATGTAAGGAGAGCAACTGCTTATCACAGTTAATTCTTTGTGGTCGGCCTCTAGTAGCCCTCAAATTGAGGACCTGGGCTATTCTGGGAACAGAGCTTTCCACCAGTCTGCTGTTTGTATGGATGTAGTCCTCAAGTGCTCTAGGAGATAACTTTCAGGCAGTTCAAGGAATTACTGTCCTCAACTCTCCAGTGAAACTTGTTGCCCTTTCAGTAACTGGACTTTTCACCAGTTTTGATGCATCCTTTATGTATAACTCTGCTAGCTGACAACACATCTGATTCCAGTGAATATCAAATCAACATGGTTTTACAAGTAGACAACTCAGATTTCTGCACACAGAGGACTCAAATTCTCTCTCAACATTTGCGAACAAGTCTTTTGTCTTATCAAAGCTGCATCCTAGAATTAACATCGCATGGTGAAAGGATCAGTGTTTTTGAGCTCTGCTATAACATGCAGTTTCCCTTCCAATTAATTGAGAGGTTATTCTTTGCTTTTTTCTTTTCAGTATAATCATATGGAATATTAATTGGATTTGTCTAAATATTTATTTGTGCTATTTTTATAGTAGACATTTTCATCTTTCCACAGAGCAAATGTGTGGCTGCTTGAAGCCAAGGATGCATGCATAATGAAGTCTAATCTTGTGAAATGTAGTCTTCAGTCTTACCTGAGATCTAGTCCAGCTTTAAGGAAGCTAACAAGTATCTTAGTAACACAGTGAGACAATCAATATAAACCTCTTTAAAAAAAAAACAAAAAAAACAGATGTTCTTCCATACTCCAATCTATTTTGCCCAGCACACTTGCAAACAAGAGTGTCAAGACCATGCATTTCAATTCAGTATGCAGACAATCATTTTACATATTTAGCAATCCTGTTTCAACTGCCCATTGCCTTAAGATTAATTAAAAACAGACACTGTCCAAACACTTTATACTTGGAGAAGACATTCTAGATAAGCAGGAAGATCTTCTGTTCTCATTCAATGCTACATATCATCTTTTTGTGTAATTCACATTCTTTAAGGACAGCTCAGTCTTCACAGTCCCATGCAAAGAAGCAAGTCATTTTTCATCCAGTGTACAAGTAGGATATCTGAGAGTTTGCATGTGTTCAGTTGAGCAGAGCTAAACTTAGAAGGCAGGCCGCTAGCTCGCTCTTTTAGAAGGCACATTCTGAAAGCAGAGTGCTGTCTTAGCTGATTGTGTTCAAAAGTTTTGCTATTCTCATAGCCAGAAACAGAATGTGGGAACAGTGTTGATGAATTTCTGAGCTAGGTCAGTTGTACAAGGCACAGAGTTCGTTACACTGTAACTCTTAATAGAGAGGGGATACAAAATACTTTTTACTGACTATTTCAGCTTAACGAAGGCTGCAAAAGCAAAGCTTGCTTTCAAGCGGAAGGCAGCATGTGCTCTTGCAAAGGAAGGCATACCTCAAGTATGTACCTATGATCCATGAGAAAATAGATGAAGCTATCCTGACTGCATGTACATTTATAAAGACAGAAGTTAACTCATTAAAATAATGTGCCAGAATTGTTTGTACGTACAGCTTCAAAACTTGGCAAGTATTGTTTCACATAGAAATTCTAGGTAGGAGAACGATTGACTGTAGGAAAGAGAAAGAAAACAGGGAGGAGTAAATATTTCTTATGGCACAACAACAAAATACTTGGTTGCAGGCCTGAGCCATCGATTGGCCTAAACTTAACAAAACCAGCTTTGCCAGCTGAACACTGGCCAAGTGGCAACCTCTCCGCAGCCTGATCTACACCCCAATGAACAGGTTTTGGGTGCCAGATACCAGAAAGCCAATGCTTTTAACACCACCACCCCATAATTTATAGCATCTTGGTTTGTGCTGCTGCAGTTAAGGGTCTGTTAATGTTTGCCTTCTGAATTCTAATTCTCAAGGGTTTGTAATTTGGCCATTAACTTGCTCTCAGTATCAAAACCTCCGCACACACAATGGCTAGCCAAGAACAGATTTTAGGTAATTTTTTTTTAGGAAGAATGCTAGTTGGTTTCCAAAATATGAGAAAGGAAGGAAAGAAGGCAGGAAGGAATGACTAGTTAAAATAGTGAAAAGTTATAATTTTCTTCTGCACTCATTGACTAGAAATGGCTTGTATTTTAGAACAGGAATTATTGCTGAGAGGTGATGTTATTTTTTCAAGGCTGTTTTTAAGATGAAGTCTTTTGCAGGAACCTAACCTTTCAAATGACTTTTGAATTGTTATTGTCAAAAAAAATTTCATGCTCTCAAAATACCCACAAATACATGTGGTTGCAGGAGTTGCACTCCACAATTAAGTCTGCAAAAATGCAATTAGTAAGAACAGTAAAGCAAAAAATACATAATATAAACATTTTCTATCACTTTATAGTGCACGTTATTAAAGAATTTTGACTTCTGATGAGTATAATTCAAGTCTTTTTGCAGCTGAATTAAACAAAGGAGTTGTTTGTAACATCAAAAGAACCTCTACCGAACTCCAAGGATTTCATATTTTTCTCCATTTAAATCAAGCTACAAGGCAAAGATCTAGTATTTGTGGAAACCCAAAAATACCACGGAGGCCCCTACTCCCCAACTGTAGGTCTTTTGGGGCTCTCTGTACTCACAGGGATGCCAATGGGAAGTGAGAAATGAAAATCATAAGCTAAAATCAGCCCCAAAGCCTTTCTGCTACAGTTACATTTTTCATTGAAGCAAAAATAAAAGGACTAATTTTGGCTTCTTACAATTGTTTTCTTGCTTATTGGTGTTCATCAGCCATATCTTTTAGCAAGATGGTTGTTCAGAATGATTCTCAGTATTTTTAAGAATGTAGTCCATAATCCTGAAATCTGAATTTGTTATTGTCATTTGAAATAAGTACACACTGTTCTGTTCCTTTTTACTTCTACCATATTAACCTACAAGAGTGCCTGCTATAAGATGCGTATAACTAATAAACCCTTGGTTACATAAATATATACAAGTACTATGTTGTAAACACCAAGTATTTAAAGACATCCTACATAAGGTAACAGCTTATTAGTTTCTAACTGAAGGTTTACACTTCTGAACATTAACAAACAAGCAGTGTAGTTTGCATTTTCTGGCACTGCCTGTTAAGCAGCTCTCAAGACATAGGTCGGCTAGTTTAGCTAATTAATGTTTAAAGTTCAGGTGTATGAGAACAAGTCTCACAAAAATTCAGGCATTAAAACTACAAGTTTGGAAGAATTTCATGCCAAGAGCTGGTCATGACTTTATATTCAGATTGAGATTGAGTAGCAATTAGAAAACTGGAAGCAATTTACTCTATTTACCTTCTATTGATTCATGCTAAGGTTTAGTAAAGATAAAGGCTACTCATAGCTGTAACACACTGAAAATATTCCCATTTCATATGCACTTTGTATAAAAACTTCTTAATCTGATAGGCTCAATGAATCAAATCCCCTTTCAGTATTACATTCAGCAAATTGCCATCATGAAATCATTGACCATGTTGCTCTGCTACTTTACTGTGCTTCTCTCCCCTAATCTGCTCTGGTCTGCACAGACAGGCATTATTGAGAGCAAGAACAGTGCCAGAACGAACGTGGTTGGACTGACATTCTTTGACCATGAGGGTCAATACAAGATAACAACATTACCACTACCTCACCATGAAGATCTCAGAGGATCCAAAAAGAAACACTGCATGCCCATAGGAGCTATATGAGACAGATTCAGCACTTAATAGGTAATAGAGAGAAGAAGCATCTTTCAGTGACTGATAATAGTGTACAGCAAGAGAAGGAGGACATGACTTACACTATAAATTTTTCTTGAACTGGTAGAACGTAACTCCATTTGTAAGGTAGTATGGAATATACTGAGGAGTCCACAAAGAGTAGACTGTAATTTTAGCTTCAAATCAACCATACAATTCTGATTTAAGACGTGCAAAGCAATGTATATATAATGTCAGACAGAACACATGAATAGAAAAAGACTCAAAATGTTGCTTTGGATTTAGACGGTAAGGTAATGTAGTCTTCATAAGACAAACCACAGGTTTTGACACAATATTTCTCAGACTGCCTTTCAGGGCAGCAGTCGCTCTGGTTACATTAAATTACTCATAAGTGAAGGCCCAGATGTGTGTTTATCATCTTTATATAAAACCAGACTTCCTTGAAAATAAAAAAGTAGCATTGCAGTTAGCTATTTTTTTCTGACCAAACATCAGTAGTAGTGGTTTAAATAAGTCTTAAAGAAAAAAACATACAATAAACCAATGTACTCAAGTTTTTGATTATGACATTTTATGTTTGGAAGGTACATTTACATTCTTTTCAAACTACCACTTTTCTAAAGGCCATAAAAAACATCACTGACATTTACAGATCATGATTGGATGGCAAAGCAACTGTATTAGATGTCCACAAAATGCAAAGAATACAAAACGCAATCTTAGAAAACCATTGTGCTCCGATGCAATTCTAGAGCAACTTTGCTGGACAGCAGACATCAAAAATGATGCCCAGTGTTCTATTCTAGAAGAACCATGTTGCAAACAAAATTGTTTCTGTTTACAGCAAGAACCACACAGAAGCTCCTGGCAAACATGAGAGGCCCTTCATAGCACTGGCTACTCAGAGAGGGAGCTCATCCTGTTTGCAGACAGTCCTAACTAAGGGCCAGAAGTACTTTGAGTTTTACTGCCTACTTTGCTGGGCTAAGTACCAAAGTTTGACCTTTCACATCCAAGAAATTTTTTTGAAATATGTTTTTTAAATAACAGAGAGAATAAGTATACTTTTCCAGAGCACACAGTATTTCTTTAATCATTAGCATTTATCCATCATTGTACTGATGCCATGGCTTGGTTTGTACTTAACACGCCTGTCCAAACTCGATTTTAATTCAGTGTGCTTTTATATTCTCCACACATCTCTAATCTGTTTTACTAAGAAGCACATACAGCGCACTCATTTTTCATTATAAGAAACATATTTTCAGTTGAAATAAAGCAAATGGATCAGTCCAGGTTGGGATAGTGATTCTGACAAACAAACTAAGAAAACATTGTATGTAAACTATTGAAACATCACACAATGTTTTTTTCAGAGTTCATTTTTAATATAAAAGTTTGACTTTAAAACCAGTGATTTTCCCTCTGCATTTAATTTCCCAAGAGCAGTAAAAATCCTGATTAGTATTGTACATGGGTGGGACTCCTAAGTCTAAAGCTATGTGAAATTCATGACACCCATGCAGTTAATCTTCAGCAAAGGCAATGTAGGGTGTAAAATAATTCAACAGACCTGTAGAAAGGCAGGGTGCCATGTGGTTGGATGCACACATTATAGTTCTTGGCACTAGAGCTAAGGGAGTGGTTATTTCATTCTTATGTATTTTATCCTGCTGGGAGATAAATAGAAAGCTTCAGCATACAAGAATAATAAATCTATTGGTGGCAATAAATCTGATATTTTACAGCAGTTACAGTTCTGTTATTAGTTTGAACAAGAGCTGTCTGGAGGTCTTACATTCAGTGGAGATCTGCCAACTAATATGAATCATTAACCCATACGGCTTCCAGGCTATTTTCATTTATGTTTGTATAAAATTCTGTGGCCAGCTAGAGTAAGAGACACTGGTGCACACCCCCAGGATACGAAATGAAGAAATCTTCATAAATGAGTCATAGCTGAGCAGTACTCTTTCCTCTATACAATTTGTTCATCTGCTCTAACACTCCTACTAGAAATGACCAAACTTAAGAAAGAGCCAATATTTCAGAATGCAAGCTAGTAAAATTGTCAGACTGCTTTCAAAGTCATTTCAGTCATAAAACCTTCCTGGAGTGACACGTATTTTTAAAATCCTTACGTGAGATCTTAAAAATGTCTGAGGAGGCTTAGTCAAACACAGCATTCCTAACCACAGCACAGAGCTGGAAGTGCTAGTTCTCTGTACAGCTTCAGCTCCCAGCTTTGTCATGTCTCAGCAGAGGTGTGCTGGCTCTTTGAGCATACATGGATAGAGCAGTAACATCTAATGCAACAAGCACTACTGTGTTAATATTTAATTATATCACTGTGTATATTTGTGTCTCATCAGAAGCAAAGTCAGTACAGCATCCAACTAAGCACAGAGAATCTGTGTAGTTATTTACCCAAACAACTATTTTTGTGGTAGGAATTTCCCATATAAAAAAAAGGAAAGACTTGGAATCATAACACTGATTTCTATAGCAGTCAAGATGTTTAGACTGGGTATGCAATTTGGTAGTCACATAGTTTTTTGTTCTGTGCAAGTTCAATACATTTAGCTCCCAGGTTGCTCAGTGCCATTTTTACATGATGTGGTAATTAATTGCTTCTCATGTCCTTATACTGCCTTTTTTTTTTTTTTTTTTTTTTTTTTTTTTTTAATGCAATACTTAAGGTCAAGTCAGAACAAAATTGCACTGCATCAGTTGGCATGACTGGGACAGACAATTTGCCACGGCGCATCTGTTAATTTTGTGCTGGTGGGAAATAAATCTTAGACAATCATCTGAAACCACTGGTAAATCAAGGGAGATAAGAAGGAAGACTGAGGAACTGTTAAATTGGTTGGGATTAAATGAAGTCTTACTCCCCCTTGGACTAAATATTTTTCCCTGTTTTTTAAATCTGTACCTACCCTAGAAGAGACCAATTTCTTGGTATTTCTGGGACACGAAAAGACGAAAACATCAGAAACCTGTTCTTATTACAACATGAGCTGTTTTTCATTTCCTTACGAGAGCGTAACCTGGAAAGAGTGGCTTTTTGCCTGAAGCAATATTTTCAGTCAGAGAAATTCATGCAGAGAGAAGAGCTGTTGCTCATACAAACGCAGCTACTAAAAGCACAAGTCTTTGCTGACAGCATACAAAAATCAGTTAAATACGAGGGAACAGAGTCACTTTCCCTCTTGGCAAAAGAGTGGGCACACTCTACAGATACTGGGTACACCTCTACTGATCTTGACACACTTTTACCAAAGGGGAGATTTTTCTTTTATCACACTGCACAAGAATCCTGGAAATATCTAAGGGGATTATAAAACATGCAGCTTATCTGCTAGCATTTTCCATAATTTTCCTCTTGGATTTCCATTGTTAGGATATATCCATGTCAATTTAGACAAAGTTAAATAATAGCTGAAAGTAAATACTTCTTCATCTCCATTTTTTTTCCATCAGTGATTTCTTAATTGTACAAATTAGATTTTTGGTTGTATATATATAACCAAAACATATATATTGAAAAAAAAATATATCACTCAAATCTTAAGCACAATTCCTGTTTTGTTTTGTTATTTTCAATTTATGTGTCCAAGTACCACAGAAATCACACAAGAAATAGTCTCATTGGTAACTTCAAGATTACCACAAGTACATGTCCTGTTATAATTGCAGGGAAAACAGTTGTGATCTCAGATGCTTCATGTGGTCATTGTTGGCAAAAGGCAACATTTAATGGTAACCATAGCATACTTATTTCAAGTCAGTTCACTAAGTATAATGTACTCTGTACAGATATGTTTTGAAGTGAAATCTCAGCTACAAGATCCTTTAGTGTATAATTTCAGTCATTTTCAGTAAAGACTATTTTTGCCTTGTAAGGAGAGAAAGTGCTAATCTTCTTTCACAGCCTTGCATTTTGTTTGTGTAATGTCAATTATTGAAGAGTTTTTGGCTAATGCTACAAAACTTCACAGATAAGCAGGAGACACCTTCCATGCTTGAACAACATAAGATTTAAATTTCACAGAAACCCTGAATTAAGGCTTCTACATTTTATAAAATCCAGTATAAAATATTGATCATATAATTTTCCACAGGTTTTTTTGTTTGTTTTGTGATGGACTTCCATTTTAAATATCCCCCACTTATACTGAGTTCAGTTGACCTGCTCTATGTTTTCTGGTCATTGAAGAATTGAGGAATTTGAGCAATTTCTGTTTTTTTTTTTATTATTTTTTTTATTTTATTTATTTATTTATTTATTTTATCCCTTGGAACACAATAATAATAAAAAATTTATGGATTAAATGAACGTCTAGTAGATTTTGATGTTTTCCCACATCACATACTAAATTGGAGATCTTTAAGAGCAACACTTGGACTACACTCAGTGTTAAAAAACAAACAAACGTATTTCTCTTCATCAAATTTCAAATTTATTCTCTAAGCTTATTGAGACATTCTGTATCCTCATCTATATCAGTAGATCTCTACATGGTGCCATTCTATTGTTCTACTGACTTTAAACTACTGCATTTGTTAGAAACTAATGAATCTATTTGAGCTCTCCATCAGAGAAAAGGGAATATCCATCTGCAATGTTAGTTTGGTGTTTTGAAGGGCCAGGGGAGGCAGAAACTCTTTCATTCTTCAGCGCTCAATGAATATTGCCAGGTCAATGCTATTGAAATATTTTGTGTCTAAATGGACTGTAATGATCACATCAGCAGGAATGTTAGCAACAACGATGTATCATCTCAGCAGTGAGCAGTTGGATAAAGTTCATCATACGTACACAATTCTATCAGCTGTGTATTTTTTTTTCAGAGGGAAAGCACTACTTACAATTCCTGTCATGTGTGGCAAATTATTTACTATTTTGATTAAAAAAAAAGAAAAGATTCTGAACACCAAAAATAAATTATAGACATTTTGAAATAATGGAACAGATTGACTTTGAATCATCAGAATGTAGAGCACCTATAAAATATTTCATTTAATACTCAAAGTCATTTCATGGCAGTACTGGAAATAGACTAAGTGCACAACAAAGGCTTGTGATTTTTCTTTTTGCTCCTATTTAAAGACTATAAGGCAATATTAAAAAGTTCAGAACATTCCAAATGAAATGTTGACTAAATTTTTATGGCAGAACTTACTCTGAGTTCAGTAGAATGGAAATTTCCCTTAAAGTATCAATGTAACATCTATAGGGAGCATCCTGAAGCATTTGCTTCACTATAAAACTAACAAGTTAAAAACTGCAGCACCAACCACAGGTAGAAAGAGGCATGAAGAACATTATGTCTATTCCAATTTTGCCTATGTACTTACGAATACAGAATAGCCTTTATCTAAATTAGATTTCAGGTGGTACATAGGAGATAATACTCATTTTCAAACACTAACACCAGATCCTTGTTTGCACTGATTTTTATTATTCATGGGTGTTTCTATCTAAATGTAGCCCTTCTTGTATATCCCGATATACAAGACATATTCTGATGTGTTCTGATAGCATTTTGATTTATAGTTATTTAAAGGAGGGAACACTTGTTATTGCCAAAACCATCTCTCTCAGCACGTGTTCAGTGGAGGTCTTTCATCTAATTTTTAGATCACTAGACTGTATTTCATAATGTCTTTTCATCATTTCAAGAAGATCACCAGCAGTGGAGTGAGATGTTCCTTGTACAGACACTACTGATCTTTGGAGGTGCAAAGCACCTGCTGTGAAAAACTGAACTTTACCTTTCATTAACTGCTTTGGAGGGAAGGAGGAAAATGTGAAGCACTCAGCACATCTCCAGGACTGAGCTCTAACTTCCATTTAACCTTTCACTTTTCTCCTAAGAGCCTTTCATGAGATGATGAAAACAAGCTGAGAGACAGAGTCTAATAATCACATAAAATTACATGGAATTTCCTCTGACAACCACAAGGTTATACAATCCAGTGACCTAGCTGTATTTATGGAATACAGGAAACCTTTACCTCCTTTCCTTTAGGCTTCAAAAATAAACAATCTTACATAAAAATATACAACTGCCACACTGTGTAATACCATTTTAAAGCATCTTACCTAGTGGTGTCTGCAGCCAAACACTTAGAGATGAGGAAGAGGAGCCTTCTGTTTTCCCTTAGTGTATCTCCTCAGGCACTGTTACCTATAGAGCACAGAAGAGCTCTGTATAAATGAAGTGTTGTTGGAGTACTGAATTGTGAGACTTCTGGCAGTATACAGTGGTTGATCGATCATTTCAGAGATTTGTTTAGAAGAAGAAATTTACAAACTAAACCACTCACAACTTTTTAATAACACCTTTATGCATTATTTCAACAGATATTAAAGCTATCTGAACTAATTCTGATACCACTCAGTTTACAAAGCAAAACATACAAAGCGCCCAATTTCTGAGGGAAAAAAAATAAGTCTTAATTTTGCAGCAGTCCAAAGTAACTGCTTCTCCTGGTGATCAAGCCCTGTTCAGAAGCTTAGGAGGAGGGTATGGGCACTGTTTTACTAACACCTGTGAGAATGTAAATATATGTAATTTCATGCATTTACAATCAAAACAGTCTGATTTTTGAATATCAAACGCAGTGTTTAATTAGAAAGAAAGCTGAAATCAGGTATCATTCCAAGAACATATTTGATAATATTCTTTATAAAATTTGAGTTGTTTACAGAATCAACTATTGAGGCAAATCTACTATTTTTATAATTATATTAAATAATTTGAAAAAATATTCTAGGATTTCAAATAGGTACAATTTAGGGACGGAATTACAGTTATATTTTTACCACCTTTTTTTTTCATTGGTCTGTATTGAGACTGCTACATACTAACTTTAATAGACGCTTTCATAATTAATAACCGTAAGGAAGCCTGTGTCCATTAAGAAATAGGTAAAAACTGCCCTACAGTTTAATGGGCTGCTAAACAATCAAAATGAAAATAATGGAAAATATTTTGCCCTGTGATTTCTGCCTGCAATTTTCAGCAGTTTGTTCATGGTCCCTAGAAAGCTTTGGATGCATGCTATAGTAAAGGGCTTTAGAGTGCCTGGATGCGACATCACCTCAAGCTAATCCTTTTTAGTGTTTAAAGAAAAAAAAAAAAAAAGTCTTTACAGCCCAGGGACACAAATGAAAACCACAGCCTAAATTCAGGCTACACTTCCAGTGCCACCCTGACTAGTACGCATATGGTTCTTTCAGAAACCCTGAACTCATAGAAGAACCTCATGGTCCTGGTAAGATTTATCTTTCAAGAAGTTGCATTTAGTACTCAGTGAATTTTAGAAATTGGGAATTTCTGACATTCATTGAAAACTATGTTGAATGCTAGGAATCAGAGACAGAGCACCTTATCTTGGAAAACAACTATTATACACAAGGCAGACTAGAGAACGGAAGTTAATAATAGGTATAAATGCCAGGCGCCTCACAGTGAACTAGCATGTTATGATGATTCTGCCCAGCTCCCCAGACATACCCATGTCTTGATATTTCTACACGTAAGGTCTCTAAACCCTGGAGCTGAATGCTGGCCTGTAAAAGAACATTTTTGTTTTCTGTCTGTGAAAACAAATAACCCTATGAAAACCATATGGCTAACCTATTCAGTATGTTTTTGAAATGTGTGGTTTCTCTTCTCTCAGACATGGCTAGAGAGGTGTCCTTTCAGCATATTACCTCTCCTGCAGAGAGATGTGCAAACACGCCTTTTAGAAAGCAAAACCACTGGGATGAAATGGAAGAAGGTTAAAAACACATCAGTTTTCAGTATCTCTTCACTGACATGCATCTGTGGATGTATTTGTGTATACAACCTGTGTATTAATCAAACTCCCATGATGTTAGCTTACTGAAATTTCCTTTTACCTAACTAAAGTCACCAGAATAAACCACTTCTTCCTTTGTTCATCATTTGCCCAAATTTCTGTGCAGTTCCATCAATATTTTAAGAACTTCTTGCTATTCTTGGGCATATACACAGTACTTTCGTATTAATATATAGATAGGCAGAACTGTTTCTTTCGTGAAATTTTTCAAGAAAAGAGCCAATGGTATTAGCATGGTATTGCTTAGCTGCACAAATAATGGTCAGTAGCATGTCATTTTTTTTTTCTTTTATGTTTCTAATGCAAAGACTTCAAGTCATTTAGTATTTTTTCTAAAATACTAAATACTAAATCAAAGTGTAATGGATGATAAAAAATTGTCACTGTTCACACTTAACACTTGAAATGTCAGTCCAGTAAACCTAGCACGCAGAAAGCCATACTAAGCGCTGACAAGAAAGTACACTTGCATTAAAGTCAGAATCATCATTACACTCATTGAAGCCTACATTCTGCAGTATTCGCAATAGTCTTCATACCTATTGTACAATCAATAGATGTACAACCAATAAGTGTACAGAGGTTAGGCTAAATAGGATCATCA
Source organism: Centrocercus urophasianus (assembly GCF_019232065.1). Taxonomy (NCBI): domain Eukaryota; kingdom Metazoa; phylum Chordata; class Aves; order Galliformes; family Phasianidae; genus Centrocercus; species Centrocercus urophasianus. The sequence continues at coordinate 23,183,253 of NW_024884586.1, forward strand.
TGGTGGAAAGATAATACATGAAAAATGCTCACTGATGTTGTAGGCTCACAATAAACTCCACAAGGAGCAATCTCCAGAAAGAGATCTTTCCTCAGTGGCAGTCAGCACCTAAATGGGATCTAGAGGAGGTGTAGTCAGGTTCCACCCCTTCCAGTAGCACAGGTGAATTGCCTTCACCTGTGCTCCCATGGGTGACTCATTGCTCCCCTCAGGTGGTCAATCAGAGGTTCAGGCCATGATCAACAGTTCCCATACACCCATGTATTTAACATTTGAAAGCTACTGAGAATGCGAGACCCTTTTAGGGCTAGAATTGTTTGTCGACAGAAGCACTTTTAAACTGAACTTAGATATTTTTACTCTTTCATAAAATTGACTGTCCTTTGTAAATCAGTGCAACTTCAGAACATCTAGTCACAGTGGTTGAAATGACTAAGTCCAGCCTCAGAAAAATGTGAGCAATATGTAAAAAGGATAACATACCTATTCCCGCTTAATATCCATGCCAAAATTTTTCTGATTTGCGATAAACATAAGCTTTAGAATGTCTGATCATTATGAAGTGAATCTTACCCTTCAGAGTATCCCATTACCTGTAATTTGAATATATTGAATGTAGTTGAATGTACATAATAAGGAAATATGCTTCTCCTCCATATCCTAATAAATCAAGCTTGTGATATATCTAGAAACTGGTTCTGGATTCATACAAGGAGCATCATCTTTTTTTCCAGCACTGATTTCAAAGTGTTTAAAATTATACAGTATTTATTTCATTTTTATGTTAAAGGATGAGTGATATAAAGTATAAATTTGAGCAAAGATGGTAAGATAAGAAGCCTTACTCCAAACCTCCAAAATCAACAGGAATGTTGCCATTGGAACTGAAGCAACTCACACTCTCTAGGATACAGCACATTCAGCGATGGCAAAATAAGAACGTTTTAATGGTACAAGGTACCTTCCTTTGAAAATAAGTATATTTTAAATGTAAGCTAAATATCTTCCACATACATATTGTATATTGTAAATATTTTCTTATCAGGATTCTCCAGAACTTACTCAGTGTGATTCAAGGAGAGACAAACACTGAAACAAATTCAGTAAGCATATTATAAAGCAAGTTTAAGGTAACTCTGAAGCTTCTGATCCTTTTCCCTTCCTTCCTTCTCTATATGATCAACACTGACAAGGACTCAGACCATAATAATAGATCTTTAGATCTCAGCTTACAAAGGTCAATACCTGTGAACTATGCAAGACATTAGCACAGTCTTCAGACTTGGACTTTCTTTGACCACTAGTCTTTGACCTCTTCTGAGATGAGAAAGAAGAACGCCAACAAGTTCTAGCAGTGATAATCCTTTCTACAACACAGTCATCTGAAATCACATAGAACTTAATCTACCCTTAAAAATTTTGGTCATTTTCACGCTGTGCTAAATTTGAAAAGTCCATGTTCCACTAAGAAAAAAAACAAGCATCAACCCTTTGCAGTCTAAAATCCTCAGAATTCACAGAGTCATCTTCACTCAAGGAAAAAAATCAAGTGAAAATTCAGAAGTTTCCAAGGAGCAATCAACATTTTTGTCACTGACAAAAGCTGCCACTGCAATGACAGAATCAAATCTGACTTGAAAAGAAGAAAATATTGGATAAAGGCATGGAATAATTCAATATATCTGTTTTCGCACCTCACTTTCATTAAGCAAAAGCTTTTACAATCTAATGGATTCTATCAAGAGTGTGAATTGTATTAATCTTCAGTACAGGGCAGACTTGGGTCCCATACTATCAGAAATCACCACAAAGATGTACAAGCAGTTTGAAATAAGATAAGCATTTGATTTTCAGTATAACATGAAGTTAATTGCCAGCTATTATTGTTGTCTCCACATCAACCTTGCTGAAGTAAACAGCACACATGAAGTGTCTTCCTAACAATCCGTATTCAAAAAACAATTGCTACAGTTCACAGATCATTCAATGACTTTTTTCACAGGGAAGCAAAGACAGAAAGCTTGGCTCAAACTTACTAGATGTGACCATCTAGTTTAAATGAAAAGAATTTAAAAGAGAAGAATAGAATATAAGAAGCAAAGGAAAGAAACAAATTACGCGATCTCTGTATTTTATGAGCTCTACTTTGAATTCTGGCAAACTGCTTTACGTTACTGTATTTTTATGTGAGGCAGAGTGCTATCTTTTATATATATATTAACATTGCTCACTGGATTCTTTTAGTTCTATGAATGGGTGAAATTATCCGTATATTAATAACCATCTACCTATACTCTTAAATAATAACATGCCTTCTTTAAGTATTCTCTTGTTCAGAATACTAGTAAACAGCAACCGTGGTAGATCCCTCTCAAGATTCCCAACAGGAGGCCCCAACCCTAGCCTGAAATTTTATTTCTCATTGCTAAAAGTAAGTTAATCTCTATAACTCCAACCAGTAAGCTGTTAAAAAGGGGCAAGTTTTTCTTTGAAATAGTACTTTGTGCTTTTCATGGTGCAAGTACGTGGCACATCACCATTCTCACAATCTCCACCTACAGAACTGACGAACCTAGGACCCATTGATTCAGTAAAGGCAAATGGTTTCAAGTTTATCATAATGCTCACAAAGAACTGTTCACAGGAGATATTATGCACTCCCTCCAATTTCAGCTCTTACTAGTGATGCATGCAATTACAAAATTTATGACTTATACATCAATTGAATGATTTCTAACACTTAATGTCATAAACACATTGATTTTATTAGCCGTAGCAGGAGTTTTACTAAAGAAATAGCAACAAACATACATCAAATTTGATAAAATATAAAGTAGTGGATGCGCTTAAAGATAACAGCAGTTAACTCTGCAGTTCAGACTAATTATCTCCTATGGACGAATAGGAAACAGTATCCTTGATATTGTTATTAATTCTTCACATAAAAGCAGGGGCAGAGGGCACCGCAGAATGATGTGCAAAAATTTCCTGTTTAAAAAATAATTCAATAGAACCCAAGGTTTTCATTTATATTTTAAACTATTTTGCATTTTTAATCCACCTTTTTTTAATATATTTTTGTATTTTCTTAATAGGATTTGTAAGATGAGATTTTCTTTGGTTTTTTTTTTTGTTTGTTTTTTGTTTTTTTTTTTGTTTTTTCAGAAAAATATTCAGTCTGGAAGAACAAATGAAAATAAAAGATCTTGCTGTATTAGCTAGTAAAAAAAAAACCCTGTAACTTCTTGCTACAGGATTGAAATCATTTGCATCGATAGACCATCATGTTATAGCAAGAAATAAACAGTAGTTCTGGAACAAAGGCACAGGATTTCAACAAAGAAATGATCATCTAATTAAACAAACCACTGCATTTCTCTAAACCATTATGGAACACACTTTATAAGGTTTGTCCAATGATTATTACGCTATCCTTTTTGAAAGCATCAACATTTTGGAATGCAGAAGAAATTTTATAGAATCACATAAAGGTTGGGAAAGACTCTTAAGATCATCTAAGTCCATCCATCACCATACCCACTAAACTTAAAGTGCCACATCTATCCTGTTCTCCTTCCATGGATGGATACTAAACCATCTCCCTTGTTCCAATGCATTACCACTCTTCCCGAGAAGCATTTTTACCTAAAATCCAACCTGAGCCTTCCATGGAGCAATTTGAGACCATTAACTCTCATCCTATCACCTTTACCTGGGACTTTTCCCAGGCCAAACTCCACCTCCAACCTCCTGTCATTGAAGAGAGTAATAAGGTCTCCCCTGATCATCTTCTCCAGTTCCATCAAATGTTCCCCATGAGACTTGTGCTCGAGTCCTTTCACAGTTTTGTTGCCCTTCTTTGGACACATTCAATATCTTTCTTATAGTGAGAGGCACAAAACTAGACACAGAACTCAAGGCGCTGCCTCACCAGTGCTGAGTACAAAGGGATAATCACCTCCCTAGTGCTTCTGACTACACTGTTTCTGAGAAAAGCCAGCACGCTGTTGTCTTTTTTGGCCACTTGTGCACACAATACATTGCTGGCTTATGTTCAGCTGGCTGTTGACTAGTACCCCCAGATCCTTTTCCTCCATGCAGCTTTCCAGCCATTCTGCCCCTCAAGCCTGTAGTACTGCATGGGGTTGTTGTTACCAAGTGCAAAGTGCAAGACCCAGCACTTGTTCTTGCTGAAGCCAATCACATTGGCTTCAGCCCATAAATCCAGCCTATCCAGACAAAACAAACAAACAAAAACAAACAAAAACACTACCAAAAAAATTCAGAAGATAACAACTTTGTCTCGGACTATATACCATAAACAGTACAGAACTGAGAAATGCCAGCCTACGATACCTTGGGCACTCAAACACTGGAACCAAAAACCTTTTCCAAAATGCAGATGCAGGACTCAAAACACACACAACAGCATCAGGAAAACACCAAGTCCAGAATTCTCTGTTGGGTATAGGTGCAGTTTTGGACTTTCCATACTATAAAGGTCACGCAAAATACTCAGGAGGACAGGCAGCAGTATCTGAGTCAGTGACATAATTTATCCATGGCCATAGCATTGTTGATACTCACCTCACAGCTCCAGCCAAAGGCAACAGGCAGTCCACCTGTTCAGGGCCCTCAATACGTTGAGTGGGAGGAATCCTTGCTTTGGGAATTAATGAAACCAAGAAAAATATTTGTACAAAAAATTCTTACACAAAATGGGCAGATTTGGGTCACTGTTGAAATCAGTGAGTCATCTGGATTTGTAATTTGCCATGAAATATTCTTGGATAAAATTGCGTACTCAGAGAAGAGATGATAGATGGGAGCATGTGTGCTTTTCTCTAAATACAAATCTGGAAATCAGGACATAGTTGAAGAATCTGCTGGCTACTAACTCTGAACTGAAACAGAAAGAAAAGCAGAGGTCATATTTTTTTTCTTAAAAAAAGGAGAAAAAAAGCATACAACAGCAGAACAAAACAAAACAAAAAATCAACAAAAGAAGACCCACACCACCATGACAACAACCTATTTTAATAGTATTAGAAAAAGAAATATTGCAATGCAGGTGTTACTTTACAAAATCATAGACTAATCTGGATTGGAAGAGACCCATAAGGATAAGTGAGTCCAACACCTGGCTCCACATAGGACCACCCAAAAATCCTCATAAACCTCCAGGAATATCAGACTCTAATGTATTCTACACTTTTCACAGTGAGGGACAGGGACGTTGTGAGGTCTCAGCCTCATCTTCTTGTGTCCCTCAGTCTGCACTGCATGCTTTTGTGCTGGCTAGAAAAGATTATCTGAATGGTATAGCACCATAAAAGGTGTCTACTCCTTTGGGAATATCAAGACATTTTTAAAAGGGCTTGATTCACTCATCAGTATTTGTCTAACCACCCATAAGAATTCAAATGCCCAAGCTGTTTGCCTGCATTATTGGTAGGAGAAATGGATGGTCTGTGGGAAGCTGGGGTACTCAGAAAGATGGGTGTGCTAAAATTCCCAGTTGGTGCTGCTGGCTGTCACAGAGCTCTGCAGCAGGTACAGCAACTGGAAAAAAAAAAAAAAAGGCTTTATTGATGGCAAGGTAGGTGCTGGGAGAATTTATGCTCTGATAGCTCTAAGAAGCAGATGCATGAGAGTTTTATTACTGAAAGAGGCACTTTATTTCTAAATTACAGACATACCTGCCCTTGTGAATCTAGCCCATGCTAGACAAATTTTGGGCCTTTTCTCTTTGAAATCATTTATGAATATCAGTATTGCCAACAATCTTTCTGGGGGCACTGAGTTATAAATTTTAAGTAAATTCAATTAAACTAAAGCCCCTTTATTCCTAGCAAGACATAGCTGAGTTCTTGAGTAACTAACTGAAGCAGATACTGAAAATAGTATTTCTCCTAGTCAATGGGATTGTATGTATGTTCTGTTTCATACAATCCGCACTGGCTTCCAAGAAAAGACAAACAACTTTACACAGTAAGAAATCCCTTAATTGGGTTAGTGATAGAGAAGGCAATGCTGGTGCATTGCTGCAAGCAGCAATGTGTGAATTTTCTATTCAACACAGCAACAGTGGTCTATTTATTCGGCTTATGTGCATAATTAGTAGTAAAATAACGTGTTTTTTTTTTTTAAAAACATACAGTAGTTATTCTTTATGGGTCTGGATTCTGAACAAAAATATTTCCTTTAGACTTTGAGTAATGCTTTCTTCAGGTAAGCTTTGGTAAATGCCATAAAAATTATAAATCTGGAAACCTGGGAAGTATAGAAAGGGGAAGGAAATTACCTCAATTTGGCAGGAGATACAATGATACTTTCTTTAAATAAAATGTATCCTCTGTCCTTAAGAACCCCTTACAAACTGTTTTAACATTCCATTGTAGCCTGTCACCTACCCTTGCTGTTGCCAGGCTCACAAGAGGCAGCTGACTGGATGGTATCTGAGTTTACAAAGAGCCTATATTTACTTGTTGTTTTTCAATTCTTTGAGAATATGTGGTAGTTTAACACCTTTCTGATTTAGTCATGAATGCTCTTTTACTTACAAAAGCAAAGTAAGCCATAATGGAGTATGCATAGGTAGCAGGAGCATAGCTAAAGATGGAGAATATTACACGCCAACAAAACTGCAATTTAACTGGATGCATTACCTACCACATTAGCTACTTCCCCCTCCACCCTGCTATTCTTAAAAAACTAACAACAGAAAACAAACAAAAACAAAAAAAACCACCCAAACCAAGCAAACAAATCCCAAAACAATAAAATCACCGAACCAAAACAAGCAAACAAAAAGTTTTAAGAAAAAAAAGCTTCTTCGCTTCTTCTGAATGGAAACCCTGGGGGAAAACCTATGTTTGACATTGTTTATATTCTTAGAGATTCTTAATAGTGTGTTATACTATGAGATAGGAACTGTATAGGTAAAAAGTGGAAAAGCCAATTGCACAGTTGATGTTAATTACTATAACTCTGCATAAAATAGGACCTACAGTTTGATCTGAGATGACAAATGTATCATCAGGGATCACTAGTCTGACATAATGTCCAATTTTTCTGAGAAGAATTCAGAATCAACAAAGCACGTATCAGATCAGTATAGAACTAGTTAACTGACAGACCTCACATCACACTTGTTCTTAAGCACTTTTCCTCCAATTAAGATATTTCTAACAAGGTTTTGAGCGGTCTTAGATCTTTGCTAAGTACTGCTCAGTATCTTTAGTAAACTGAACCAAAGAAAAAATATATTTCTAGTAGGCCCTGAACACCTAACTCAAGACAAAGAAAATTTTAAAATATCCTGTTTTTGCACCTATTCTTTACATGCAATAAGCCAACATATCAATTTGATATTAATTAGTTCAGATTTATTGCTCTATGAGAAGATCCAGAAGTTGTTTTTAAATTAAGATTCAACCAATTAACAATTGCCATTCTCCTAATTACACTCACTAGCAATACTTCTCATGCCTAACTTTCCTAACAAGAAAAAGTCACCTTTCTCTGAACTCCTCACTTGTCTATGCGGGTAATTAAAACACTCAAGTATAAAGTTGATCTGACAAACTCCGTTGAGAACATGTGTGCTGTAATTTCCCTGAATCCCTTAGTGCAGGACAGAGTGCTGGCTGAGCCCAAAGGTTTATCAAAACACAGTGATAAATCCCAGATGTGATCTCAGCTTTTAATGCTTTCTGTTTTCTTAAGGTCTCCAAAACCACTCATGGGATTTTTGTTGGGTGTTTTCTTTCTTCCCCCCCTCCTTTCCCAAATTCAAAGTAAATTGGTCTGGCTTCTGGTATCTGGCACAGTGGCATATTTCCTCTCAACAACTGTAAGCCTGTCTGGAAAACAGAACAACATCTTTGAGATGGGGTGTTTATATGGGCAACTTTGAGCCACTGAAATGAACGTGGCCCCACCTTCAAAGAGACTCCAGAGCACTGCTTACTTGATGAAAGCATTAACTGTTTAAGGTTGACTTGATTTACATGGAAGCAGCCAGCTCATTAGCTGAGCTGAGCGCAAGTAACTGAATGTAATGCACATGCAGATGTTTTCCTAGCTACTTGATGTTAATGCTGCTGCAGCTTTCTTCAGGGTAAACGTACAAAGAGAGCAGTGATAAGGCCTTGCAGAATCTCCAACAGCTGAAGGAGAGCAAGCTGTTGAAAAGATTTACATCAGGGCTACTGAGGTCAAAGAAGTCAAAGTAACCAAATCTTAGTGGCAAATAAATAGGATTGCACTGTATATGATTGCACATATAGGACTGAAGTATTCACATATTTTACAGAAATAATAATTTAAAATGACAAGGGGTAAACGGAGAACTTGGCATCCACTGATCCTGAAGAAATCTACTTTTTTTTTTTTTTAAAAAAAAAAAAAGTTCTCTAATGCCTAAGCTACATGTAGATCTGTACCTAGTTATTATATGTAAGCCTGTTCTTCCAGAAGTAAGTTTTCAAATATTAAATTCAGGTAAGCCGTATTTCCTTCATCACCAAAAAACGAGTTCTTCCTGACCAATTGCTTTTAATATGCTGTTCTTTCCTTGAATAAGAGAGTTTAAAATAACAACTCAATGAATATTTGAAAAGGTATTCATAGTACGCAGGAAAAAAAACATCATTCAGTAATAAAATGAAAATGGATAAAATTTAATTAATGTAATATCAGACTGTTCATAACATGGAAAATGTTTCCTACTCATCACATCTTGCATTTTAAAGCTACTTTTTTATGCCTCTCATTCACAATCATAATTAAAACTGCACCTAAATATCTTTTCTCATCTAGAAAACCTAATCAGAGCTTTCTGTTATGTTTTTCTTGGCTTAGTCTCAAATCCTCACCACAGGAGTAAAGATTAATCAACCTGCTTTTCCTCTGTTCATTAATTATTTTATTCATATAATCTGCGGGGAATCTGACAGTCTTATTTCCAACACCCATCTTCCTTCCTCTCCTCTTTGTCATCTACTGCTATATTTTGCATCATACAGTCTTCTAGATTAGGATTATATTTATATTAGATTTGTAAATGAATAATGAACCATTGTACTTATATTGATTTAGAATGATATAGCAAACAATGTAAGTTGAATAGTGTATATACATATATATGTATGCTTAAACATTTATTTCAAATTCAATGGCTTCTGTTTCTGCCGATAGTTATGGGCTGCTTTCATTTTCAGAATGACTTGAATCTATGAATATCCAGCATTAATAAAACAAAAATCATAGTGGTTGGACTGTTAAAGAGGGAGATGGCAAACTTGAGAAAACAACAAAGCATAGCCATGACTTGTGGTAATCACTGTGTACCCCAAGGCCTTTCCCACACTAGAGACAAACAACGCACAGAAGTCAATGCCAGTTATTTGTTTCCAGTGACAGGAAAAGATAATGCCCAGGTGAAAATATTTTAGACCCTAAATTTCAATTCCCAAATTGGTCATTCAACTGCAGCCTTGTAACTACTTTTCATATGGCACATTCAGAGCATTTAGTCAGAGGTCCAATGGTCATAAAAAACTACTGTACCATTCTTTGTGCAAAACCATCTCTACATTGCATGCGTCTTAGATGCAGAGTCTCTCTGAAGTGTCCCCAAAGACACTACAGATGTCATCCGTTAATGCCTGACATTCCTTCTTAAGGCCAGTATCTCATCTTTGTAGATGGGCACAAGCCAAATCAGTCTTCTGTTTCCCATTGCCTGGCATAAGAGACCCACAGAGAAAGTTGGGTTTTTTTTGTACTGTAGAGGAGATGGAGTATTTTTTGAAGGGGAGTTGCAATGAGTTTCTCTGGTATCACTGAATCTGGGATTGATGTAGCGTATAACATGATTTTATCTAAATGTGAAGAATAGTAGGCCAGTTATTCTAGATTTTTTTTTTACATGCCAAGTTCGCAGAGCCTCTTCCATGTTGCTGCCCCATATCCTATCTATACATTCATTCAAATTAAAAGAAAAAATAGAAACCCAGATCTCATCTATTTTCTTCGCTTCCCTGTCATGAAAATCAATGTTCATCTTCTCATTTTCCCACACTAGATAGACTTCCACAAAAGCATTCTAAATGAAGAACTTTGCATGAAGTTAGGTTTCACAAGTATTTGTTGGCCAGTCCCACAGCTGAGTGAAGCATTTTGTTAATGATTTTCTAAAAACACATTGTTCTCATCGTCCTATTCATTAATTCTTTAATAGTTAAGAAAAAGAGACAAATATTTTGCTGCCAGAAATAAAATAACTCAAGACTCCCCTACAAATTAAGCTTAGTGCATTTTGGTCCTCAAAAGAATATGACCTGGATAAGTTGAAGGCATTTGAAGGAGAAAAGGTGAGATGGCTATCAAGGTTACTAAGAAGAAAAGGAAAATCTGAGGGTCTAATGTAAGGAAAAATGACATTTTAACATGATCAACAACATGCATAAGGAATGATAGACTATAGTTCTGCCTACTCCTTAGCCATCTACCTGTACTTCTTTAGCTCTCTCCCATACTGCCTGCCCATCCAATTGCCTTTTGAATATGTGACTGTTATGGTTATGGCTGTCTTGGATATATTTTCAGGCACAGAAAAGCTCAAATGTGTGGGAAGGCTGTAATTAGAGAGCATGTTAGAGAGTCAAAAAAGCCTATGTCTTTGCCACAGAATCCTGCTCCAAAAAGTAAGTTCTTACATATGTGCCATATGCATGTTCACAGTCTTTTTATTTCTTAACACTCCTTCCTCATCCAGTTGTGAAGGAAAAATACTAAAAATATGAAATAAATGTGTACAGGTATGATACTACGTTCAGATACTCAAAATACTGTTGGAGAAAAATTCTTTTCAAAAATTCTATGGTGGAAAGTATTTTTCACGGGAACAAAAATAAGTATTTCCTCTAGAAAATAACTGTCAAATGGCAATGGATTCAAAGGACGACTGTGCTAAAATTGAAAACTAAAACTCTATTCTGCTTCCCAGTAAAGTTCTATTTATCTTCCACAATTACAGGGGTAGGCTAAGAATTCATTATACTGTGAAACAAGAAGCATCCTTGCATTAGAAACCTTCATAATGGAAAGATGATATTTTTCTAACAACTCTGACTTAAGCATATTGATGAGGTTATAAATTTTCATGTTTAAAACAACACAGACCTTTTTCTAATTTGGATGATGCTATCCAAGTGCCCTATCTGCTTAATGACACAGAAAATTAGTGTAGAACTTAGAATATGCAGTCGCTCTTGTCCTCTCGCCTTATAATTCCCTTTCACCCTCACCCTTCTCATTCATTTCTTATCACTTTACTCAAAAGCCTTTAATGTCTTTAACCTTTCAACTTCACCTTTTATTCCTCCCTGAATTTGGACTGGGACCATGGCTGAAACATGCAAGTAGTTTATAATTTCCTCTCCTTTTTTTTTCCTTGTTTAAATTTTCAACATCATGTTGCACATTCAGGAGCACTGCTCTCAATGAAGTTATTCATAAAGCATTCTGTGTTTAGATTTGTAGTCACAGCGCTGGCTGCCTCTCTGTCTCAGAAATGGTGGGTCTTAATAAAACTCCTGACTGAAGATTCTAAATTCCTTGATGGAAGGGCTGTCTTGTACCATGTGTTTGTATGGCACCTAAGAGAATCAGAGTCAAAGTCAGGTTTTCTAAGTTTCTAACTTTCTTCTTGCTGTTTACATTGTTAGTAATATAAATAAATATAAATCCTAGCAAAAAATATTGGAGAAGGCATAAATTCTTTTGCTCACATCTGGGTTATGAATAAAGAGTATTTTTATATGTTCATTTACTTGCTTGTTGCATAGAAGGCTAGCCTCATGTCCTAGAACATCCAGCAGAACAGCCAAAATCCTGAACTTGTGGTTATTCTTACTACTCTTTTTTTTTTTTTTTCAATTTCATTTTCTTTCTTTACATGATGTAAGCAAGTACAAGATACTACAGTAAAAAACAAAAATACCCTCTAGTTTCAAAATTCATATTTAGCCTGTCCAGTTTCCCATAGCCAATAAAATATAAAAAATAAACTATACTGTCTATCTTCTTGATTCTCAGCAACATTATTACTGTAATCTGACAGATATTCTTAAGCAAACAAAATTACTTCAATCCTAAACTACGCTTTCCAACAGTGGGAACCACTTTTCTCACCCAAGGGCTGGGCATTCAGCTTTCACATCTTGCAGCAAACTCTCAAATGAAACTTCATAATTTCTTACTTGCTTTCTGTAACAGCAGGCCCAAGATAAAAATAACGTTACACTTCACCTATCAGAATTTCAGAAATATAAAGCAAATTTGCATGATAGGAAAAGACAATTCTGAATATTACACTGCATTTCTCAGTATCACATGCCTGTTCTAGAGATCCTCTGACAACTAATGGTAGCTCTTACACAGACCTTCCACAGCATTCCTCCACAACTCTTCTTCACTGTTTTACTATACAGGCAAAGAAACACAAAACAAGGAAACAAACAGTTTTTTCCAAAAATTCTATTTTTCTGTCATTTTCTCAAATTCATCATTGTCACTTACCATTTATCATTGTCATTTACCTTCACTCAGTTATTCCCATGGTGAATAAGCACTGTAATTTGCAGCTAAAACAAAAATCATCTGAATATAGCAACTTATATAATAGCAGTTATGAAATTACTAGCCTGTCAATACATTTGTAATAGATGTTGAAATGTTCAGAAAACCCAAAATTGAAATGGTTCTGTGCACACTCAAAAGCTAAACTGCAGTTTCCTGACAATTTTGGAAATTATATTTAATTCTTTATCTTTTTATAAGTAGTGACACATTTGGAAACCACATCTTTCATTCTTGAATTCTCCTCAGATTCCAATTCCAGTGCTTAAACTTCAGTATTTATTACAACTGTGATTAAGTACATCATTAAGAACATCATATTAAACATAATAATTGTAAGGAAAAAAAAGCTCAAACAAAAAGACCTTTTTGAATGCAAAGATCAATCAGAAGAAGTCAGAGCTACAGATCAAAATCACTGGAATTTGAATCCTCTTTTGAAACTGGGTGGCCTATGCCTAATACTGTGTTTTGGTATGGCATTTGCATGGTTTTTGCAGTGAGACTCAATATATTATTGCAAGTTAGCAGGACTTAGTCAAATGGAGAAAGACATTCCATTTCCTTCTTTTCTTAGCCTATAGTTTCCTACAGTGTCACTTGTTTTTGCTCAGAAGAAACCAAAATATGCCTGGAATTGCAATTTGGAAAAAATTTGTAGACTTGTGGTAGTAGTGGCATTGACTACATGCCATAAAGCTCTTTAATGAGCTTCACCATCTCCAGATCAAGTTCTGCAATGAATGCAATTCGATCCCCAAAGAGCTCTTTTCAGAAACCATGTAGCTTTAAAGGGCCACATATAATATATTAACTCTATTTTGATGAAAAACAAATCTGCTAGATATTTAACAGACTACATCCTGAAGTAAAAGCTGGTATATGGTGTTGATCTTGGCAAAATAGCCTCAGCCTCCTCAGAAGGTCTGATTTCATATTACCACTCCCTTTCAGTAATAACGAACATTGAGCTATCATAAACATTATTTGCAGGAAAATATAGTATATGCAGGAGATATGTTAATCTTCCCATGCAATACAATGACAACCATTACTATAAATCAAAGCAGTGCCACTTAGAACTATGCAACTACCCCAAGTCATATCAAATCAGGCCTTCAGACTGCTATTTACTTCCTAGAGCTAGATGAAATGTGTGATAGCACATATCGTTCTTCTCATATTAAGCCAAAATATTCATAGAGACCTGCTTGGGTAAGTGACAAATGTCCTCTTCTGAATCTAAAGAAAAGGGGGAAAAAAAAAAAGCAGAAAAGGGATGATGGAAGAGGATCCATTCTCAAAAAAATTTGTCAACACAAGACAGTCCTTAAGGAAATGAGTTTGATAAAAACAGATGGCTGAAAAGAAGACCTCTGTCCTAATGCCCTAAACTCAGCAACAGTGTGTGAGGGAGCAAGGGCTGGCTACAATAATATGTATATGGTGTCTCCATAGCGCGAATGTAAACAGGTGATTGAAAGAGAGCTCATGATTTTGTGATTAACTGCACCTACATGTTCTCTGCTAGAAGACTCACTAACCTGTCAAGAGCATTGCTGAGTTTGATGCTGAAACATAATGAAGCATGAAATAGCTTCATTTACACGTTGTTCTCCTTGCCTATAATTATTTCTGGCTTGCTACATAGCAAAGACGTCTCTGCCAATTTGTGATTGAAATAAACAAAATAGAGACTACTTCTAAGCAGAGCACTTATGATGGTTACTAATACCTCACCCTTTCTTAAACCAGTAATTGTAGCTCAAAGAAGAAATTTGAGTCTTTAAGGGTATATAATGACTGTGTACCTGCCTATTGTCTGCAATCTTGGCTCATAATCGGCCTCTGAGGAAGAAAATTTAAACTCCTGTATCCTATTGAAATACGTTTGAAACCTATTGTATATAGACACCTATATTAGTTCCCTGCATCCCTTTTTAAGAAGAAACAGTGATGTCCACGGTCAGAGGGTGGTGAGGCACTAGAAAAGCTATCGATGCCCCATCCCTGAAGGCATTCAAGGCCAGGTTGAATGGGGCCCCTGGACAGCCTGACCTGGTGGGTGGCAGCCCTACCCATGACAGGAAGGTTGGAACTGCATGATCTTTAAGGTTTTCTCTAACACCAGCATTTCTATGATTCCACAGTTCTCAAAAAAACCCTAAAGAAACAGGTTCTATACACTTCATATTTTGCTAATTTTGCACATCCATCAGTGTAGTTGTGCGCAGTCAGTACGTGCTCACATGAGCATGCTAATCTAGAGAGCCTAACTTACTGTATAATCAATGAATATTAAGATGTTTAATTATGAAATAAACAAGAGAGTTTGACAAAGCAGACTATGAAAACAAAAAGAGAATAAATAGAGGCTTACCCTTATCCTGGGCTCACTCACAAAACTCCAGCAGAGCCGATCTCCAGAAGAGATCCTTCCCCACTGGCAGCCAGCTCTTAAATAGGTCTAGGAGGGGTGCAGCCAGGCTCCACCCCTTCTGGCAGCACAGGTGAATTGCCTTCAGCTGTGCTCCTCTGGCTGACTCATGGCTCGCCTCAGGTGATCAATCAGAGGTTCAGGCCATGACTCAGCAGTTCCTATACACTTACATAGATATTATTTGCAGTATCTCTGATCTCGAAGTGTCAACAAAAGAGACAAACTACACAAGAAATGCATGTCTCCCATAGGTGTGCTTGCACCTGTACAAGTGTTCTGCCCCACTATCAGTAAGGTTGCTTTTGCTGTTTTGAAGGGTGAAGCCTTTGCAGTTCCACTGTCCATCAAAATCAGTGACCTAAAATGCTGTTTGGAGTATAATTTCCTGTAAGCAAATATGCAGTTGCCATGGCATATGTCACACTAAACTTTCACAGACAATCTACTCAAAATATTGTGTTGTTGGGAAACTGGTAGAAGTAAAAGACATCTGGTCTGAATCACTACCTTTGCAACTGCAGTAAAGTAAATATATTTTTCAGCCATTACCAAAGGAAAAAAGACTCTCCTTAAGGTACAGCCATTGTTTCTTTGCCTCTAAGTTCTAGTTAAACCCCTGTTAATACAGAAATGCTTTCCAAGCAGCAATGTTCTTGTGGACAAAGAAAGAATATGTATTTTCTTTTGTCCAACTACGTGGACATAGAAGGATGCCAAAGGGCAGGATTGTTGAAATGCATAGGGATTAAAACTACATTGCTTGCCTTTGCAACTCACAAGAAGCATCTTCACACTATCAAATGCTGTTCAGATGTTTTGTTATAACAAACATCTTTATTCTCCTTACCATTACTTTCTCCTTCTTTGTCCTTTTTTAAGTATGTTGAACAGCCTTTCCATCTGCACTAAAAAAGGAAGATCTCAAACAGTCAAGTTGCCTTCCTTCTGATCCAATCTCTCAGAACACATTTTAGTCCTAGAGGAGGAGAATGTGTTAGAGGATGCTGGCAGCTTGGAGTTCAGTTAGAGTTTCAAGCCAGCCACAGGCTACAGACATAGTTTAAATTAAAATGCTGGCTGGGAATTTAGGATAACATACAACCTCTATTCATCTACAGATGAAAACCTAACTATAAGCCATGACTACTATTTTTCTACTTCCATGGCGGCAGCTAATAAGGCCTTGTTCTTCCACAGTCCAATTACTGTCCCTAGTTTTAATGTGTGTATTTTAATTTTGTGTATTTTGTTATAAATTACACAACAGGTTTACTGAAGGCAACCATAAGCAGCATGAAGCACTTCTACTATTGCCTTAACTTTTCTGCTCTCTCCTGTGCAATCTCCTAGTTCGTTTTCACTCAGACACAGATGACCACACGCTAATGGCTTGTCACTGAGGAATTATATTCCTCAAGTATATTCTTTGAATACATTAATTATAGCAGGTTGGTTTTTTTAATAGGGAAAGGCTTGTCATTATTTACAAAACCACACAGTACATAAAAGCACTAGCTGATTTTTGACTGAGATGAAAAAATGCAATGGATCTGGTTATGCATAATTCTAGGCCACCACAGAACAAAGGTATACTAGGCAGATAAATAAGAGCAAAGAGCATTTCAGAGGATTGCATCCTGCCCTATAAACGACTAAACAAATTTGAATAGTGACCATTGCTCCCCTGTAGTTAATCTTCCTCCTCCTTCAAGTCAATCAAAGGGAGGATTTCATCCTATGAGAATGAGATCAAGGGGAATCATTCACCGCAAACGTTGTATACTCAAAATTTCAAACACTGATCTGTAAGATAAATAACAACAGAAATGGTCTTTTGGACGTACATTTTTAAATACTCGGGACAGTTTATCTCATAGCAGTAACTTTTCAGTAACTTTTTATACACACCTAAAACGATATGGTTTCATTCATTCATTTTTAGAAAAAGCACACTTAATTTTCTTGAAAGACCAAGGGATGTCTGACCACAGACATTTCATTTTCTTGAAAGACCAGACTGACCGAACACAGGACTTAACAAAAAAGCAATGAAAACATATAGGGCAGTAAAGCTACTACAATCTGCCATAGTAGCAATAAAGCTGAATCACAAAGTGCTGTGTTCAACTAAAACAATGAAACAAAGGCATTTTAGCTCTAAAAGACAAAGTCCGTCTTAAAAATACTATCAGTTCTCATAAGGCATTGCAGGCAGGTAAAATATAGACTGCCTCTGAAGACAAGCATCTTCTGAGCCTTCTTCAACACAGATGTGTCTGAAACAGCAGTTTCAAATGGCTGCTAGCTCCTTACTTGTTACAAGATTGTTTTGCTTTATCTGCTTTACTTCTACCATTTACCAAGTACATTGCTTGCAATGTCTAGCACTAGGTAGAATTAAAAACAGAATTAAAATACCACCATAGCAAGAGAAAGAGATGGAGGAGCATCAAGTGGAAGCAGAAATTTCCTCAGCTTAAAAACTGCAGCTAACTTTTCTGCCCTAAGGAGGGTTCAGCTGAGTCCCAGGTGGGGCCTAGGAAGGAGGGAATGAGCCGCAGGGGAGGGTGTCCCTAATTAGTGCAGTTGCAACAATTTTGTATACAGCTCGTTGGTGCTCTGGGTCAGCTAAATCCCATTCTTTGGCCTAATGCCAGGAATGAAAATAGTCTTGGAGAATTCTATCTTTGAGAAAAGCAAAAATTACCATTATTCCCCTGTACTTTAGATATTGTTTTCAGTCCTTCCATGCTAGTTTTGTCCTACAAGCCTCTAGGGACTTTGTTTTCTCTTCACGAAGATTTGATTACTCGTCTCCAGAATCTCATTGTTTTTCTTGTAGCAAATCTGCGCGAGGAAGTCTTTTGAAATATTATGTGTTCTTTACTGTTACCCCTGTCGGGTAGTTCGCCAGCTTGCTTTCCTTAAACAGAAATCCTACCTGAGATTCTGCCATGAATTATACACAGCTCCCCATCTCTCTCACTCTTGTAGCTCACTGCACCCAGCTCCCTCCCTGGGCTTTCCTCTCTGCTTCCCTTACGCTGCTCCTGCTGTCCTCCATCTGCCACATTCCTCTTCACCTTGCCTTTCCACACAATTCATCCTTGCACTCTGCTCATGTAACCAAAACCTTTTTCATACTTCTGTTGATTTTCAGGGGCCATTTCAGGCCACTGCCTCTTAAGCCCATAAAAACATTTTCTTGCACCCCCATTTTGAGTGCAAGTCTTCACATATCCCCCAAGGGCCATATGAGAGCTTGAAGATGTCTAATCTGCCAGAAGAGATCCCAGAAAAATCTCACTCTTCTGGATGCAAGCCTTTGGCAAATACCTGGCTGTATTTTTGACGTTTAGTTTTTGCATGGAATTTATAATAACAGGAAAGAGAAATATACAGTCTTTCAGTACTTGGAATGGCAATAAGTCATGTGGCTAGGAAAGGTATGTCTGGGAGTATCATATAGCTGTTACTCAGTCTGTAGACAGAGGAGCTTTGTGTGGTGTGCTGAGGCTTCTTTTGCAAGTAAGACCAAAATACAGACACACAGCTGAGGCTGTTCTGACTTAGACTGACACAGACAAGTTTCGCACCTAAGCATAAGTCACTATTTTTTCTTACGGCAACAAAATGCTGTGAACATAAAAGAATCACAATATTAGACTCTTCTGAATTCACATTCAGTGCAAGGCAATTTTTCACCTCCTGCAATCGCATTCATGCAAGTACTGAGATAGTTTTGCATCAAACTAAGTAAGCAAATTAAAGAACAGATTTATCAAATGCATTCAAGCAAGCACAGGTCAGTTGCATGCTCTGTAGAGACGTCACAAATAAGAAACTTGTTTCTTTAGCCTGAAAAGCCATCTTTCTGAATTACTGCAAGATAATTTCAAATTTTATTAGTCCTCTAGTCATGAACAATCAGATGAAGCTATAGCTGCTCATTTTCAACAGTAATACGGGAATAAGAACATTGTGAACAGAAAATACTTGTTTTTATAACTAATACTATGACTTTCAAAGGTCTAGAAAATAAAGAAAAATGGAGTATTCTCATAGACCACTATAAAATACAGAGGCCTGCTTGGACTGGAATACTCTAAGGTTTGTCCACGCAAAAAGAAATAAGGAAAATCATGTATTCTTTGCATGTTTGTGTTTTGCTTTTGTGAATAACTGCATGTTTAATAAAATGCTTTCAATAATCTAAGTGAAGGAGGACAGATAGAAAGATAGAAATATATCTGCTAAAAAGACTAACATAGGTTTTCATACAAGTTGCTTTTGTAGACATTAGAAATTTTCCAAGCCTCATTGGTGATAGTGTGATTATTGATGCAATTTATGGTCAGAAAATAGCTTTCTAAAGGAAGAAAGTTGGCCAGCTTCTTCCTTCCATGCAGTAAAGAAGTGCCCTACATATCTTCAGTGGCATAGATCCCTTTGATGTACATTTAAGCAAAATCATTGTTCATAAATGAATATACAAGCATCATATAAAGCACATTTCTGGCAGCAGCAAACATACTATCCTACAGAAATGACAAGTAAATCAAAGAGTTTAAGAGATCTTTAGGACAGTGATGTGGCTTCTCATACAATAACTAATAGCAGTTATTTCATGTTGCACATAGTGAAGTTAAAGCAATCTTGTGCTACATACCAGAGATTGAAACTGTGGATTAACAAAAACAGCCACTCCAAATTTAAGTCAGTTTATAACAGAAGCTTCATTTTATTTCTGGTGTTGTTACTGACTACGTTACACTGTAAGAATCTGTAGGGATTTCTCTGCTATGTGATAACACAGTATAACTAATTACAAATGGCAAAGCAATAGCAAATAATGCAGTTCAGTTGGTTTAGAAACTGACTTTCAAAAACAGCATTCAGAAATTCTCTGAATTTGAGCTTTACTCAGCCACAGGGAAGCATTTAGCAATCCATCTATTAAACAATCAGGGCAATATATGCAGTGACATTTACTGAGCGCAACAACAAACGGGCTAAGAAATCCCCTAGCTGCCCTCTCTTGTGAACGTCATGGTTTCTTTGTATTGCCAATGTCTATATAACTCTCAGTTTATGAAATTTATTTTCTTCTTCTTTCTCCCCTTCATGTCCCAAAGTGCACTGAGTTGACTTGCCATTCGTTTTTATTTCCCCATCAGAGACGTCTGTTCAAATTCAAGATGTATTGTGATTTCTATTATCATATGAAATTTTTGTCCCTTCATCAAAAGAAAATTAATGCTGCCATATAAGGCATCTTATGAATAATCTAGATACCAGTGGAGCACTTGAAAGTGGGGTCTATGCTGCTCATAACTACAGGAAATAGTAAATTGTAAACCAAGATTTTTAAGAAAAGAAAAACATACTAACAGCTGGTTGACTTGAAATGTTACAGTAGACTTGCTATGTATTCTTGTCCAGAAGCATTCTATTTTAGCCATATCTTGCACTAGTCCATATTATTTTCAAATTCCCTTTCTGCTGTCATTGCTGTAGAACCACCACATTGGTTCAAATACAACAATTTTATGAACAAAAATAGGTGAAAAGAGATACAGTAATTGTACTGCAATCTGACAATTGCCAAACAGTAATGTTATATGTAACAATTTGTGAACACAAGACTTCCCAGACTTCCTTCTTCTGAGCAAAAATTGGAAACCAGTACCATAATATATTGTGAATAAGTATTTGGCATTCTTATATCTGGACGTAGCGTCCAAAATATTTTGCCTAAGATATCCTCCACTTTTCTTATTATTGTATCCATCTATTCCTCTACTAGTACACTAATCTTTTATTCTGTTGTTTTTTTTTTTTTTCCAGAATAAACCCATGATAGTGCTTAAATCACACAAACACATTCCAAGAGAAATGCAATCTATTACTTTGAGTGTGTTTAAATATTTTCAACAAAAATAGCTTTGCTATGGCGTAAAACTGTCATAACATTTGAAAACCCTTATAAACATCTTCAGCCTAATTCCTGTGAGAAAATTGTTCTCATAACTGTTGCCATTTCCTGCAGTTTCAAAGTTCTGTCTAGAGAGTCTTCCTTTATGTGAAATCATAATTCTCTCTTTACTGACTTCCTCTCAGTTCTGACAACAACTCCAGTTTTGAGGGAGGTGATGTAACATTTATAGAGGCTGAAGCAGGTATGATTATAAAACTTCTAACCAGTTGCACCTGCCTGCATATGCTCAAAGGGAAAGCAGTACAAAGTACTGTACCCAGTACAAAGTCTGAACAACAGAATTTTATCAAAATGTAAGATGTTGCTCTCTCTAGCACTCTCTTTCAATGATCTGTGGCAGAGAAGCAAATGAGAAAGATCTAAGGTTGTGTAGAATCATACACCCAACCCTTCACATAACTCACCCCTTTCAGTTAAGAAATAAGGAAAGTTTAAGTTATTTTTTCAAGAATGTCTACTGATAAATTTTTTGATCTGTTGCAGACTTCAGTTATTAAAGGATGACATTTATTTCTTCTTCCCAAGGATATCAGTAAGTTTCAAGCAAAGAGACAACCATGTGGTTCAGACTTCCTATCTCTGTTGACTGGTATTCAGGCACAAGTACTTAAAAAAAACCCAAACAAATAAACAATGACATCCAGCTGAAAATAGATGAGTTCTGAATCAGAATTCCCATCTACAGACACCAAATTAATGAATCTAATTTTTGTCACAATTATATCTGTACAGCTCTTTTACAACTACAATGAAAGCATGGCAAGATGTTATATTAGCTATTTACCCCTTTTACCCTAGTTTTATTTATGCCGAAGAACGACTACAGCTAATTTTACACCATGTGAACTGCTCAGCTCCAGCCTCTATATGGCTTCATTACCATTGCATATCCTGGCTCCCCAGAGTTCTAGCTCTGTATGTCAGTATGCACAGAGTAAAATGGCACTATTTGGTCATATTTGGTTTTCCCAGCACACTCGCTCTTAATTCTTCATTGGCGGGGGGGTGGGGAAAGCAGCTTATTTTAGAAAGAGCAGGACTTGTGGAGTGAGAGTTTTATCCTCCTGCTTCAGGCTGCTTAGAAATTGACTATCTTTTTTTTTTTCATAATAATCTAATAATCCATGTTGACTTTTTTCTTTTGTTTCCCTTTTGTGTTTTCAGTTTTCCTCTCTTTACTCATCTTACTAAACATGGTATCTTGCACAAATGAGGAAGTATAAGGTACCCGCTTCCAGCAAACTCTGTGCCTTTTCCCCTTTGCTGAACACTAGGCTTGACACCCATTGGTTAAAGAGAGTAAAGACTCCATGCACCTGCCTACCAAAGCTCCAGTGACATTAACAGGTTTCTCATTACGTTGCAGTTCAGCTGCAACACCAGAAGCAAAAAGTCACCATGAGTTCACCCATGCAAGACATGAGTACCTGAAACGTTTATAGAATGCTGAGCATTAAGTGCAGGATTCCTGGTTTTAATCTGCTTTCCTAGAGGCTTGCTACTCTTGTGTTACAGTTCTGCAGTGAGGAGCAGCTGGGATCCCAGGCTTGCAGAAATCCTTGAATAGCAAAAATCATCTTATTCAATTACCATAATATTTATTTGCAAATATATTTAATTCTGACTAACAAATATGGAGATTAAACATACAAAACTTGTAACATTCGTGTTTGTAAGATTTGTGACTTTGTACTGTTGATAGCTTCATTCATTTAGTTTAATTGCTTACTGGAACTGATTCTAGGGGAACATTTTTGTTGACTGGAGAGACTTTATATGCTTTGTGTTGATTAAGATAAAACCAGAAATTTTACAAAAACAATCCATTAGACCAGCAGGCACCAGAGAAAATGACTAGTTACTTATGAAGGAGTCCTATCAAAGTCAAGACAGTAAGATTTAGTCATATTTTGTTTCAGGACCACGAGAAATAGGATAGTCTCTGGATTGAGATGCTATTGTAGACATCATAAAGCCAGTTAATTTAAAATCTAAATGTCTCTGCAGCTTCCATATTATCTTCTCAGAATTCCGTCAGACTTGTTAGATTCTGATCATCTCAGAAGTCTTACAGACTTCACCATGAAGGTACTGAAAAACTGCAGTACCTTCACATTTTTACACTAAGGAACAATGAAAGCTGTCTCCCTGTCGCAAATAAAAGCTCCATTATTTGACTTATTGCTATGTCTTCTTTCCTACAGAACAAAAAAATAAAAACATAAATAAAATAAAAAAATAAACCTGTCATCCCTTGCCTGCCTTTCCCAGTTAACTTCAGGTTGAACATTTTAGAAGTGATGCCAAGAAAAAGAGTCAATGTAATTTATCAGCCAAAACCTAATACATCTTAGTAACATATAATTGCCTAGTTTTCATGAACATACCTCTAGAAAATAAGCAACGAGAATAGTAAACAAAATCAAAACAAAGAACCATCTGACTGAAGAATGATTAACCCTTTCAGCAAAGAAAGAATGGCTACAAGTAATGAGAAGCTTTACTGGAGAGACTTGCATATAAAGCTTTTATGAGTTATTTTAACTTTAGAGATAGATATTTTCCCTTATGATTTTCACTCCTCCTTTTACTCTGCACTTATCCTCATAGTTTCCAGTACCCTTTAAATACTTAAATAATATTGCTCAGAAAACCAGCTGAAAAATGGCTCTTGGCTCCAAAGAACTCTGAAGAATTTACGGTTTTTCCTCCTATCCTTGGAGTTACTGCCAGGAGAAGCCAAATCCTGACATTTGCAACTCAGCACCAGGATTGACAAGCTAATCTCAGTGTTGTCAAGGCCTTTTGCCAATGACCTCAGGTACAGGACATCTGACAGACACTGAGCCACAACAGCTAATTCTATTTCATTTTGTATGAAAGTTTTTAGATTATTGCTTTCTTATGTAGTGCTACACTGAGGCAGCTCAAAAGGAGCACTGGGTACTTTCAAGCCCTACAAAGACTCTTGCAAGCATCACAAGAGTTCAAACAAAAAGTTCTTTAGAGATGCAGAGATTTGCTTTGCATAATCAGAATCCTAAAGCTGAGATGATGATGATGATATCTGCAAACACACTTCACAAATCCCTGGGGTCTAGCCAATATTACAAAGTATCATTCTCTCCTGGGAAATCTGAGGCTAAGAACTGCATAGGAGCCATGCTTCACATAATATATCAGTCTCTTCCTCTGGATGGAATTGAGAAATACCACAAAAAATGAAACATGAAAATTGAAGAAAATACCTCTATATAAGCTTGCAAAGCTTGTTGAAGGCTTAAGTCACTTCAGTATAATTGCCCAGTCTTAATTAAAGTGTTCATAATTCTCCTATCTGAAACACAAATAGGTTCTCAGTAGCGCTATGAAGACAGATGTTTGGTCTTCAGCACACACGCTCACAGAACGCTGCTTTCAAGATCTTGTAAAGTAGAAGGAAAAGATCGGGTCTACCTACCTACCGATGAAAGGAAAACAATACTTCCTACTTGCCATGGTACTGACTGAAAGGTATTTACACTATAAAGTAAGCTTCATATTTATGAGCTGAAATTTGGGACCTGCTCATATTAAAGGCATAAGGTTGTAATAAAACTAGCATTTTGTCTGGAGAACTGAGAAAGAGCAGGATGACCTGAATAGATTAGCTGGAGAGGCTTTTAACATCTTTTAAGCAGTTGTTTATTTCAAGTCCTACACCTGTCCGTGGATCTTTGCTGCTTTGGAGGAAAAGTGGCAGTGATTTCATCCTTAAAAAAAAATGTATCTGTAGTTTGTTTGAAAAACTAGTTCTATGAAGAATCACATTCCTGATTTAAAAACATGTTGCCTGATCACGTAGCAGAAGAGAATTCTTACATAGTGGCAGCATAACACAAAGCATAAAAGATATTTTCTTGGCAATCATATATAGCCAAAACATATCAGCAAAAGCTAGAACACAAGACTGTGCTCATTTTGCACTGCTGACTATCCTTATGAATAGCAAAAATTAAGCACTAGCAAAAGCACACAAATTAATATTTCCTTAAAAAAAAACCTGCACACCGTTCTTCAAATACCGTTCAAGCACTAAAGGCAATACCTCCTATAAGAGGCATTAAAAAGTACATTGCAAGATGAAATAAGTTGCATGAATGCAAATACATGGAAACCAGCATAAACAGAAATCAACATCATAGAGCTCTCAATAAACCCCTTGCTGAATATTTTAGAAATAGGCTGTTCACAGCATTTTAGTGTAGTATACAAACATTCTAGCCAGCACACACAGAAGGTCGTAAGCAATGCTGTTATTTGTGACACGTAGTCATTACAACAATAAGAAGAGCAGAGATTTTTTTATTTAAACCCATTTATATACTGAATAATGTTGTTTGTTTGTTTTTTAAAGTGTGAGAAATAGAAAATGATTCTCCTTCATCTCCCAAGAATTCTTGAATATTTCAGTAGTCACAATTTAGCATTGAGTGATCTCATTAGAAATACTGTTTAAATTTGATAGACCCATGTTTTTTTATGACTGCACACATTAATATATTAAAAGTATAAGAGTACATTACTTTGAAAATAAATGTCTGTAAATTCAATTGTGAATTGGAAGCATCAGTGTTAACTTACTTTGTACAACAGACAAGCAAAAATGTCTTTTGCTCAGAAAATTTTAAATAGGAGAATGAAGCAAAGTTTCACATCTTAATATCTAGTTTGTATATCATAACATTTTTAATATTTCTGTAGGTTTTCTGCTCAAAGGAGACTAAGTATATAACTTTTCTAGAGGTAGTTAACAAGCAGTATAAAAAACAGTTAATAAATGTAATAAATAGTTATAGTTCTACATCTTCAGGTAATAGATAGTATGAGACATATTCCAAAAATCCAGATACGTAGTCTTTGTTAAGAAATCACATAGGCTTTTCTCAGTCCTCAACTACAAAAGTAGCATTTAGGGCAGGACTCACAGAAGTTTTAGACGCATAGCTCAGATACTTGAATTACAGACCCCTGCAAAGACTGATTTGCAAAACTTCATGAAGTCATTATACATTTAAATGATAACTTGTAAAGTTTCCATCAAAACACTGAAATTTATAAAATGGTTAGTATATTTTTAAACTCATATACAAGTATCCAGGTAAAATTTCCTGCATAAAACTAATTAAGGTTACAAACAATGTAGCTAAAAAAATAAAAAATACTTTTTGCATAACTTAAGGCAAAGAATTTTGTTTTGTAGCCAAGCAATAAATCCAAACAGCTTATCTCCCTAAGCCATCATCTTGACAGAAGCTTATTTTAATCACTTGAGAATAATTCCTTTAAAACATAAGCTCTCCAAATTATAGGGTCGTGCAGAGAGCACAGAAGTCTTTGTATATCACTTTTACAAATATAAGTGAATTGCAAATTAGCATTTTGAAACCAATACTAATACAATTCTAAACAGTAAATACTTCATCTTCATTTAATTTTTAGGTAAGGATATTAATTGGAATTTCCGAAGTCTGTATAGCTATTATTACAAAGCCAATCACATACTTCATTAAAAAATTCTACTTGAAAAACTGTGAAACAAAAATCATTAACAGTGAGCAATAGCAAAACCTTGTTTCAAGAACAATACTACATATCCTTGAGCACTATCAACTTGCAATTGTTTATTAAATACTTCAAAGTATTTCTAATTATAACACAATAAGTTTTAGAAAACTAAAGTAGCAAGTTCATACATCAAGGAATTTTGGTAGAATTTTATCCAAATTCTCAGGATAGGCAAGATACAGAGGAACAGCATTATATACTTGAGCCCTGGAATTCAAGCCATGTTGGAGATTTGTGTAAACAAAAGGCAATTTGGAGGCAGCCAGGATGAATATTAAAGTTCTTAAATATGGAGACATGTTTATTTTACAATTAGTCACAGTGCTGGTTTCTGTTTTGCTAGTTACTTGAGCAACGTCAAAAATACCTTTGCAACATCACATCTTGTTAGCATGAAATAATAAGGAATTTTCTCTTTGTTTTGTTAGTTACTTGACATACGTCACAACTATCAACTTCCTCTGAACTGAGGAGACAGGCCATGAGCTCAGAGAAAGTCAGAACAAGTTCAGCAAGAGTTGGATGTGGAGACGAACTGGAAAAAAATTTTTGGTAAAGAAAGATGGTGTATTTATCATAGCCTGTGCTACTGTACACATTTATTTTGTGACCAAGTGATGGGGGGGGGAGAGAGGAGTGGTGTTATGTTTTTAGCCAGAGGAAACCTGAACTTCTGAAGGTATTTTGTGAGCAAACCAAAAAACAGCATTGTACTTTTTCTTTTTTTTTTTTTTTTTCATTTCCTGCTTTTCATGTCAGGGATAAAAATAACATTTGTGGATAAACAACTTTACAAGGCATCTGCACTGATGAAAATGGCATGATCCAGACAAGCAGTATCGTTCACCTTTAATTCCAGCTCACGTGCTGTTTGATCTACATCTTCCTTCACACTAACACTGCGTGTGGTATGAAAGAAAGACTATGCATGTCACATCCTCCTGTGATGGTAAGGAGTCACAGAACAGTAAGTTGTAGTTAATATATCGAGATATACCAAGAAATGCAATATCTGACTCAGAATAATAATCTTATCCCTAAATTTAGCCTGTTTTTTTTTCTGCATCACTCCCAATCCCTCCAACTGTAGCCAGAAGCTATCTCCAGGTCTAAATGAACAGATAAGCAGACACATCCTCCTGTATTTACAAGGAACGGGATCCAGCATCAAGGACTGAAACAGTCTGAGCAAATTTCATCATCTTTTGGTACAAAATGCCACAAACTTATGGACTGACCTTACTGCATTAAGATATCTTGACTTACCAATAAGAGCCTTTCAGTGTGCTATACCATAGAAGCCTGCCCATCTAGCTCTACATGCAGTTCACTACACGTTAGTTCAAATTTTAGCAACCATTCTTTTACTGTGATTCCTTGATTTCACAGAATTAACAGGAATCAACAAGTAATGGAAAGCTATTACGATCATTAAAGTATGCAAAGGAAAAGTAGCCAGCTTATGCATGTGCCAGAAACCAGAATACACTTTTATTCCAGTTCACAAACATTTGAGAAAGGAATTTTGGTCCTGGAATCATTGGGAGAAAAAAATAAAACACCTAAAGGACATTTAGTGCCAACAGTGATGGGAGGGCAGGGGAGGGAGAAGGCAGAAGTAGATTTTTATGTGGAAGAGGGAAACACGTCAAAGTTACTAAAAGATGACAAGTAAAATCAACACTTATTATGAATTCAAAAATAGACATTTTATGTTCCTCCAAATACTGAAGCCATTTTTCATAATTTGCCCAGGGAAATCTAACTGAAACCAACAGGAGTTTTGCTGAGTGAGGATATCAGGATTTCTAGTAGTCGTTGGAGTGATATGTTTATTACTGAAGAACAGCAGAAAAAGCGGTCACTGTGAATCATACAATATAACTATTTCCTTTAGAAGTTGACATTCAGTCAGATACTTTTATCAGAACTTTGTGGACTCCAGCAGACATTTGTATAACCTATGAGAAGCAATTGTCACATTAAAGCATAGGTCTTAGCTCAAACTAAAAAATTCTTTATTATTATTATTATTTTAAAGAAGTATGAAGAGACATTAAGCAGAGAAAGGAGTTTCAGTCAAGATGAAGGCAGAGAGGATTTCTGGAAGGAAACCCATTTTCACTAAAAGAAAAGCAAAAAACAAAAACAAGCAAACAACAAAAAACATAGTGGAAAAATAAGCCAATTATTTCCACTGAAGGCAACTAGAAACCAGAAATAAAGGTTGACTTATTTCCTAGTGCGCTGTTTGCACAAGTTATCAATTTACCTTCTACTTCTGTATTTAAAAGCTATAGACTTTCCTTTTTTTTTTTTTCCTTTGCATATATGCTTTCAATCTCTGAGAAAGCACTGAATCTCCCATACTTTCACAACATGCCACAACAATACATTTTCAAATCGTTGTTGATTTACCTAAGTTGTTTTCTCTTCTGATTCAATCTTTTCACTGGCACAGTGTTAACCTCTCTTCTGTATTCGCAGAGAACCTGATTTATAAATTGGGGCTGCTAGGCCACAGCACAATACTGTGTCGGTAGTCCAGCAGTATGCCTGCTTCCTTAGTCTCCCACATCCCTTCATTAGGAAGATATCAAAACTTCAGCCAACGCATTCATTTGTAAGTGGACAATATTCCCAGTTGATCCTTTGCAAGTATCATTAAAAATTGAAAGAATGTTAAATGTTATGATGATTGCAATAAAGTAGCAACTTATAGGACCTGAAATAACTCCAGCCAAAGTATAAAAATTGAAATACCTGTTCTCAGAGTTGGCAATTTGAGCTGTTTCTGCTGGTTTTGTTTTTAAATATTGGTAAGAGCACCACACATTTCTCTCAATTCTTGGCATATAATCTCTAAGAGAAATCACACTGTATATCCTAAGTTAATCAGATGCCTAACATTTTCTTACGAAGAAAGACTTATCAAGTTACACAGAATGTATTGACTCATTTTCAATAATATCCATCAAGTTATAGCTCTGACATATTTCCAGGTGTTTTAATTCGACATAACATTTATGGAACTGATTTAAATGAAGCAGTAAAACCAGTGAAATCAAAGCCCCTCTGCTCAAAGACCCATTATTTCAGTGATACATTAGCGAACGCATGCTCAAAGCAACCCCAAGATACAAGGCAACTCAAAATATGGAATTTAAAGTTCAGAATCTGGGCACACATGGCAGTAGCCAGTTTAGGTAACAGAGTGCTTCGCTGATAGATTAGTTTGATTATTTCAGCGTGTTTCATAAATGTGCACAGTGTGTTCCCTTGGAAGGACCCCCTCAGGAATATATTGTTCTTGGAATTTTTCCTACCTGACTATAGCATTAGTCAGAAGAAAGCAAAAAACAAAGTTCTTGCATTAGGTAACCACTAGACACTTGGCTAAACCCAAATATAGCTGCTTAAGATTTCTGGCAACAATGGCTCTTAAGTATTATTTTACTTGTATGCATGCATATGTCCAGATACTAATCACCTTGATGGCCTCTTGAACAGAAATGTTTGTGTCCTGGAAAGAATAACTGTTTCCCAATAGAATTACATTTTGGTGACAGATATGATAGCTGGTTCAGAAAAGGCATGTATGACACGGGACAGACTCTGGCTAAGGCAGCTTCCTGACAAGAAGCTTCCAGAGCAGTCGCACCCTGTCTAGAATTCATGACACCTCTTTATCCATGCTAAGGAAAACAGAATATTTTCAAGGTGAAGAATATGATTTGTATTCTTACAACACCTTTCTTTTTAACGACTATTTTGTCACAATCAGAGAGGAGCATTTGTAAACCACATGTGGGCCTATTCTTGACCAAGTTTAAGTTTTCTGTGGAAATTCTTTTCTGCCAGTGAAGACTTTGCCAGGAAATGTTTCTTCAATGCAGGATGTAAATCAGACAGAGTCCTCATGCTACAACATCCAGTTGTCCCGTGACTCCAAATTTATCTGACTCTGAAGTGTTCTGTCCTCACATCAACTCAGCAAACAAGAACTCCACTTGTATTTCCCCCTTCCTAGTATTGTCTATTGAGCTGTCAACTTTTGCAGGTAAGCTGTTTGTCCTTGGAGCTGTTGCACTGGTTCACTGCATTTTCTTCTCTCAAAACATTAGTCACTCCAAAAGTAATATCTCCTATTTATTCCCAAGGAAACTACAAAGCATACAAAGAGTAGTAGGGGCTTGAAACCTCTTCAGAGGTAAATAAAACTTCGTGGGTCCAGATGATTTGATTCCACTTAATTTTAAATGAAACTAGTACTAGCATAACATTCTGTGTTCACTCCCTTTGACATCATAATACATTTACTAGAAGCACTATATTGATGAAAATCTTCCCTGACATTTTACAATTCTACTGAAATGATAAGCAATGACCTGGATAGCCTTTCACTGAGGAATGCAAGCCAACTTTCTATCATGAAATCTCATGACAGCTTGTCCACAAAGCTGTCAAAATAAATAAATCAATTTCAAAATAAATCAATCAATCCCAACTGCTTCACATTTCAGTTCTACCTCTTCACTGTGGTGTCTTCCCTTTCTGTCCAGTAATCAGAGCAACAGTCACAGAACAGCTAAGAGGATAGGTGCAAAGCTCCAACTTGTCCATCGTGGAGTATTACTGCCTGCTCCAGTTGGTTCACTGGAGAGGTGACAACCAACAGAAAGAATGCTCAGCATCATTACTGTCTATTTTAATTCAAAGACATGTACGATGAGACACCCACGACTAACTGCTGTTGGGATATATTTATTTATAGCTGGAATGATAATTACAAGGATGGCCCTTTTAAGCTGAAGCATGGTTCCTCCTTTTCGTTTTAAAATAAGAGTGATCATACTAAATCTGTTATTACTAGTGGTATTTTCTTTCCTTTGGTACTATACAACACTGCCAGTTTGCCAGCTCAGCAAAGATATCAACAAGCACTTGTTTTGTTGACGAGATTGAAGGAAAAACAAGTGCATTTTGATTTTAAAATATCAGCGTTTAAAAAAAAAAAAAACAAAACAATTTCTGCATAACAAGAGGAAAGCAGCAATGACCAGGAAAACTTAATACTGCTGGTATCATGTAAACATAAATTTTTTACAAAGGAAAAATAAGTGTAATAATATCTGGCAACTCATATAAACAAACAGTTCTTCCATGTGGAAATGGCTACGTAGAACAAAGACTATTACAACAACATGTATAAACTTGTCCATGTGATTGGTTTGCCAGGAGAGAGCTTCACACTTTCTGCCTTGCTTTTTCTGTCTCTCAGCTCAGGCAGATGGACATTTTTCTTTCCCAACTGTACACATGACTTGATTTGATCTGTTTTGTTTTGAGATATCAAATAAAAAGAGCAGAAAAATAATATAGCAGGGCATCAATCCAAAGGAGGTGCCGCCCTGCAGAACAACCCTGACTGTGCATTGGAGTAAAGGAAACTTTAAAGAAAACTAAAGAATGTTCCACAGATGAGTGTCACACTCATTCTTAATTACTATTGTGAAGATATGAACACGAGCATACACAAAATGTTTGCTCAACACATGCATTCAGCATGCGTGCTCTGATCTCAGATTACTGATAGCTTGTGAAGCACATTTAAAAAGCATACTTTAATGTAGTACAGAATAAGGCAGTGCTGTAGTCTTAATGTGTTCTAAAAATTTACTGGCGAGGGGGAAAAGATCTCTTCAGTATTTTTCTGTTATTTTTCGTCACTGAAATTTTATGAAATATATTAAAAACATTAAATGGGTATTAGCTTTTTCTAATTTTACAGTATTTTTTGCCATAAAGTATTTATTTTAAATCACAGCTATACAGAAGGATAAATATCTAAATGAGTTAGAATAAGTTTGATAGAGGCCTGGATCAAATATCTATCTTCACTAGCTGTCTTTCCAACAATTATGCCATTACATATCTTCATACATTAAAACCAGATCCATTAATATAAACCAGAAATCACTTCCATGTGTTCCCATATAAAATATTCCCTCTCCTCATGTTTATTAAATTTCCTGTTTGAACTGATGTAAACCAATACCCTCAACCAGCAAAGCACTCAAATAGATGTATAAATTCACGCTTATTAGTAGATTTCAATCAGGGCTTAAGTGAGGCTGCCATCACTTCTCTCTGGTGGAGTCTTTCCTCTACAGTAAAGTGATGTAAAACGATATTGAAAAGAGACAAAGAGCATTGCCACCATTCAAGCATGACTGGCAAACTTGAACAGACCTCTGCCATACCGCAGGGGAAACCCCCCTTTAGATTCCAGATAGCCAGAAATAAAACATGAAAACAGAGATAGTTCAAAATAAGTTAGCAGAACCCAAAAGAACTGCATGGCTAACTGATGTGGAGTCAACCTTTCGCTCAGTTTCCACAGAGACTGCAAAGGCTGACATCTCATGCAGGGGAAGCTAATTATGTCTTCTACTGTTTAATAACAGTAGAATCATCCATACCTTAGTGAAACATTTTCGTGATTAATACTTTTAATGAAATCGATAGTTACGTTCTATTTCTCATCTAAAAGCTGCAAGTGGTACAAATTGAATTTGTCTCTTCTTTTACTCCATTTTCCTATTTGGTCACTTGTCTTTCATCTTTTCATCTATCCTTGCTTTCTTTTGCCTAATGTATTATTTTACAAGTAACCTGTTCTCTCTCAGAATTCTTGTCTCTCTTTTTTTCTCCTATTTTACCTTTCTTCATCCTTTCATCCCTCTTCTTTACCTCTGCCCTTGATGCCTCTTTTTTCCTACCATCCCTGCTTTCTTTTTATTTTTTTTATTGCCTCCTCTCCCCTCCCCTCACCACCATGCTTCTTTCCTTTTTCCTTCTCTTCACTATTCTCCCTTTTCCTTTTGTTTTCTTACTTTCTTTCATCCTTTTCTACTACCCACTTTCCATTTACTTTTATTGTGCTCTCCTATAATATGATCTCTTTTTCCTCACTATTTTATGGCTGGAGATGTATATTAAAAAATAACATACAAGAATAATGTAAGCATACAAATTAAATATGAAAAAATTCATTAAGTGAGAGCATTCATCCTTCTGGAGTTTCTTCTAGAAATGACAGTTCTCACTGTTCACAACATTTAGGAAAGAGGTAAATCTAAACATTGCATTAGAAAAATATAAAGACATACATGAGAGCTCCTGTTACTATACAGTAAACTATATACACATGCACACTAAAACAAAACAGTGGTCTGTTCAAGTGCAAATACAAGTGTAAATATTTGTACAGTCTACTGGGGGAATAAATAAAATGAAATTTTATGTTCAGCAATGTTGATTCCCTATGCTTCTTGGTATCTGGGCTTTGAAGGGAAAATTTTATGTCAGTTGTTGAAGTACAAAAGATATATGCAAAGGCTTGCCTATGGAAAAAATACTTCAAAACCAATGATTTTGAGACAGATTGATTAGAAACAATGTAGAACTCCTTGCACTACTTTATTTTTAACCCTGAAGCAGAAATGACCTAATATGTTTCCAAAACAATTGATACTGGTTCCGACAAATCAGACAATGCAGTGGGACACTTATTATTGCAAGTTGCCAGTTACATTTATTTTAATTTGACAAGAGCATGTGAATATAAGTAATTTGGCCACCTTCAACAGAAAATGTTATATGGCTGTTTTTTAAGCAAACAAGGCCATTTCAGTTTGTTGTGCAACTGAATATTTTGAAACTTGAGGAGAAAATAAACTAGCAGTTAGTTTTGGTGTGATGCCACTGTTATTTAGATGCTTAAATAGAACCCTGTGGTGGTGCTGGTCAGTTGCGGTCTGCTGAAATCCTCAGTTGATCAAAGGCATCCTAAGAAGAGGGAAACATTGAAAGGAGGCACCACCTGTAAAGGACACATGCTACAAGTGGAGAGAATTTCAGCTTCATTTTGCAAGTAAAAAGGATGTCTGTACAAGAGCACAACACTTCTGTAAGCATCTGTAAACTGTACAGCTGTCAGAATAAATAATTCTACTCAGTGCCTTAAGGAGTGGAGAAGGAAATTGACTTAGCTATTCAGTTACAAGATTAACAAAGCATTTAATGTGAAGTTGAGACGTTGCATGAGATTGCTACAAATTCTGGGACGCTTTGAAGTACAGCATGCAGACAGCTATTACTCAGTACAACCTGCCACCTTTTTCAAGGATTTTCTCCACAAACCAGATATTTGACAAAATACCACCTCATAACCAAATAAACTCATAGGAATACACAGCTTTTCACTACAGGGGATGTGAAAGACCTAAACCACTGTACCGTCCAGTCAGATTGCCAGATGGAAACTGTGAGGCATGTTACAACCTCATTTCTGTAGAATTCTGGCTATCACTCTCATTTTGTGATACACAGGAACATTCAGTGACAGTATTTTCCATAAGAAAAAGCTGCAAGCTTGCAAGACCCTACCCAAAGGTAGCTAAGAAAAATAGACATCCTTTCATTCATAAATAACAGCCATTTGCAAGCCACTGCTGACTGAAACAGTTTGAGCATGAGATCATTTATTCTACCACATAGAGTAAAAATAAGATGCAACTACTGCTAACATCACTGTAAAATTAAAAAAAAAAAAAAAAAAAAAAAAAAAAAAAAACATATAAAACATTTGGACTTGGTGCTAAATATTCAAATATTGATATTATCAATAAACACAGATGTTTCTGCAATATTGAGGCTTGTTGAAGTCTGAAGATGAGTTCTCTCACTTCAGACTATAAAAAAGAACTCAAGGAGAGACACAAAGCCACCTCATCACTCCCTTTATGTGAGGCCAAAAACATGTACAGCCATTTTTCTGTAGAAATTTTGACATCCTGGAGGCTGCTTTAATTTATACCCATTGGCAACTATCCAAAGGAGCCGTCCTTGTGGCCATAGCTTACCAGGGCTCAGGAAAGTATCAGCCATGACTGCATGCTGACACTGGCATGGAGACAGAGTGCAGCTTATTCTGGCTCTGTACTGGAAGGCATCCCACCCACAATGTAGGAAAATATCAGGTATCAGCCTAGTATGGAGTATTCTTAATGGCAATATTTCTGGAATTTAATGTTGTAACTTGTTTAAAAACCTATATAAATGCTTACAGTTTGCATTTGCAGTGCATAGCATTAACGAGCAGATAGCTAAAATTAATATTGTCAGGATCCAGAAGGACTGGATCCTGAGACAGAAGATCTGTAGGGAAAGTTTAGAAGTATATTTTGTGTTCAGGATGACCAGTACCGAAACTGAGAATTACTATTTATTTTACATTATTTTTGTATGCATTGATAATTTGCCTAGATATGCATATCTGAAATATAATTATAAGCCTTCGTCCGATGAAGATACAGTCAAATTTTACACCTCTTTTTCTTCTGCCCAAAAGATTTCCTTTCTTAGCCACAGATCATTCTCTTTCAAATCCATCATTCCCAACCATTCATTTGGTGGAGCACAGCAAGCTTTTTCAATCACCCCTTTTTGCTGACCATGCATACAAAGCTCCAGAACTCAGTCTTGGCCTCACAAGTGTATTGTTTTAGTACAGTTCTGTTGAAAATTTGAACTAGTGCAGTTACAACTTTACACAAGGACATTCTGATTCAAATACCACAAAGTTGTTTTGTTTTGTTTTTTGTTTGTTTTTCGAAGTTTGCATCACATGGAAAGAATTCCAAGCTAAAGTAAGCATGCAGTTCCTATCCTGCAATATCAGTGTTCATGTAGCAGATTATACTCATGTAACAGTTCAAAGTTCTTCACAACTTTCAGAAACACACTATGAATGTCTGCCTATAAAATGCACAGAACTCTAATAAAAGCCCTCTAGTAAATCATTTTTCATATATATTTTCCACATGTATGACATTTTCTCCATATTTTCAGTCACCTAAAGAACAATAGCATTACAGGCCACAGTAGTCAGATAGGTCACCGGTATAAAAGGTCAGCCTTGTTTAGACTGCTTGAATAGACTCTGGGTGAACACACTCAAGTGCCAGAAAATTAAAAGGATCCAATGAGAAACAAGCAATATTTTCCCTGCCCCATGGGGAAAAGAACCCACTCATAAGAAAAAGCTGCAAGCTAGTTTTATCATCTGAAAGAATGAGTTCTCCCAGTAATTCAGTGACTGATTCTTCTAATGGATTTTCCATAGCTAGATACTTTTCATGTGTATTGAAGCAGTTTGGGTTTAAAAGTAATTAATATATTAGATCTGAAAATATCTCAATATTTCTGTCTTGTTCTTCTACTCCTTGTAGTTTGAAAACTCCAATCTCTGCTTTTTCAGTCTGTGAAACGTAGAAGTGAGGTGCCTGTGCTCATGATTTTTTTTTCCCCCATGAAGTAGAGGAATTTTTCATATCATGTACTAGAAACATATCTGTACTAGAAACAGAATTTTCAATTCAGGAAAAGGTTTGTAGCTGCTGATGCCACAAGGATTAAGTGAGAAAGTACTGATTATTTTTAAGAGGTTAGGTGAGACTGCAGGCAAACAAATCTATTAATTGACAAATATTTAAACTTGACCTAGTTGTTTGCTCAACAGACAATCACAGAAGCTTTTCCTTAAAGCTGGCTTTGCTCTATATTTGGCTATTCCATGCATCACAAATCAAGACAGTAAATTAAGTATCAGTATGCCTGCAAAAGGTCTTGGGAAAACCCTATGTACAGGAATTGTATATTATGCCAAGACCTGAACTGATGATCGGGCACCTGGGAAAGGGGTATTGCTGGCCCAGGAAGCACAGGTGAATCACTTGCACCAGATGATCAAAAGGGGGCCCTCGTCTCATTTAAGGACTAGTCTCTAAAGGGAAAATGTCTCCTGCTTAAGAAGCCATTTACAAACTCGATTTTTAATTAACAAGAAGGATGAACAACAATCCAAATTTCAGAGTTGTACTGAAAAATGACCATCAAGAATTTGGTAGATCTGGGCCCACAGAACTTGCAAGGATTTTTTTCTCCTTTTTTTTTTTTTTTTATCCAAAACATTAACTATTCATGTGCAGGAATAAGAATTAAACCTAGTTGAGCCTGTGGATGCTGTGTTCTCTGTCTTTCAAGATAGTAATGCACTGAACAAAGATTTGAGGATGCTCTGTATTACTTAGCTGTAATAAACTCTATGCATGTGTAAACACATACACACATTATTTGGTATTTTCCAAATGAAGTAGAGAAGGAAATCTCCTTTATCACTATTTTCTCACAGAACTTTACAGTATTTAGGGATTTTCTGTAACTGTAGAATACATCAGACCCAAGTGGAATAACAGTTAAACTCATCATTTTTCATGTCAATACATACTGAAGAATTAGAGACTGTAATACTTAAGGAAATTAGAGATAAAAATTAAGATAATAAAAATAGTAATATTCTTCTTCAGGCTTCCAGTTTTAAGCTAGTTAGTAAGACCACTACAGGTTAGCCAGTGCTAAGAATCCTTACCATTTCACAAGACCTTCAAATTATACAACACCTATGTAAGTCACAGTACAAGAAGCATATTCCGGTATAATTACACACTGACTACCATACCGTTCTCTCTAAATTTGAACTAAAGCTGGGATGCACTTGCTATATTCACAGCACATGAATGTCAACATGTTAGTCATATACTTCGGACACTGCTATCTTGAGACAAGAATATTGAAGATGGTGTCCATTAAATCCTGAAAGCTTATTCCCAGACACCAGGCTTCATCCTGAAAACTCCTCTGACAAATGACTTATTTAGTTCCTGGACAAGCCAGGGGAAGCACAAAGAACAATGTCTTATGCATTGTATTTCTGAGAAAGGACAGATACTGGACGAGCTTGCATTGTATTGTAAAGGATTCTAAGCCGTTCCTACCTGGAGGGGGGAAATAACTCACAGATGTACAAAGAATCCTCTAGCAAGCAAAACTTCACACACACAGAACTTCCACTGAATGAATTGTTTTGATGCTGACAGATACACAGAGCAAGATGGATTTCATGTCTACCATAGAGAAGGCTGCCTTTGTCCTGTCTTTACGCTGTAATACACAGAGAGTAGAACAGCCTTTCTACAAACTGCTGCAACAGCTGAGAACTTCCACTGACACTTGGAATTTCATTCATGTGTAGGGTAAACACCGTATGTTTTTAACAGCATTAGTAAATGGATACCTTGCTCCACTTCCAGGGTGATCAGCATTTTTTAAACAACCCCCACGTTGTTCTCCCTTTTCCCAAAAAAGAAAAAAAAAAAAAAAAGTGTACACTCCTGAAAATGTTTTTAACATTGAATTTCTTGTTTCTCAAAACAATAAAAAGCTCCTCTGTTCACATAAGCAGAATCACTTTCCTATCAGCTGCTCTTCTCTTGCATAAGGTGCCCCTAAGCAAAAGCAATCACCATATAAATTAACTGGGCCTCTTCCCCTTCATCTGCCTTTTGCTCCTAGAATGACTCATTTTTTTGCTTACTTGATCAGTAATATTTAGATGACTGTGTTTGCACAGCTTTGGCAAGTGACTATGTATTTTTTCCTTCTCATGGTGGAAGGAACAGTTTATTTCAAAGAGTTAAAGAGCCACAGAGACCCTTGAGATGCTCTACATCCTCTAGCTGTGGTATGCCCTCTGTTAAGCTTTGAACGATACACTATGCAGCAGCCCCTTTGAGGATATGGCTATGTAAACCATCCTACAGACTCCTTTCCTACCTACACTAAAGGCCTAGTGTCTCCAGGCAAAAAAAAATAAAAGAAGCTAATGAATCCTGTAATTGGAAGAATCAACAGGAAAGGATTGAAATGTATAAGTAACCCAAACACGTGCCTGAAATTCCATCATTAATAATAAGTGGCACAAACGTTCCCAACAACGTTCCCCTAATACTCTCACACACCACTGTTTACACTGTTGCAAAGGTTAGGTTATAATAGATAACTGTACCTTAAGGCTGGGAAGGTTGTGGCATTATGTAAGCCAAATTCCTGTCACACTTCTGTTTATTTTGCCACCTTAAATAGAAGAGCGAGTCAGCAGCAAAAGATGCATATCCCATATGTGCTGAAGTCCCAGAACCATATGGGCTTCTTCTGGAAACTGGGATCACTTATGTGGAAAAAAAAAAAACAAAACAAAAAAGAAAAAAAAAAGCCAACTAGGAAGCAAGTCCTTTAAACACAATAGCCAAGTTATTCTGTCATTGACTCAGGAATTCTGATTCCTTATTTTTCAGCTGCCAGCTGAAGCCACGGTAGCCACACTAGTTCTTAGGAAAAGAACAAAGTGCATCTGCCGTGCAAGTCTTAAAGTGAATGATCAAAATACTTTTTCTTTTATTCGGTGGAATCGTTTCCATCTCTTAAAGGATAAAAGTTGGTAATTGTCACTGTCACCATTTATGAAGGGTGCCTGCAACTTAATCTTATAATCTCTCACATTCAGCGTACATGTGCAGCCACTCAGAATTTAGCTAAGCATGTGTGGGAAAGACCAAATGTAGACAAGACACTAAGTGCCTATTTTCATTATTAGTACACACAGTATTTCACCTCTGAACATCAGTTGTCAGGTCAGTTGGTATCTGCTTCTTTATTTCAAGAGAAACCACATTTCATGACCACACTTTACTCATTAAAAATCAGCAGGAAGACTACTTCATTTCTGAAATATTCCATGGCACATTTATCAAATTTGTCTTGACAGATACTATTAAGAGGGTATGTTCATAACTGCCAGCCCAGGCTTCATTTTTAATGGTCAGCTGGTTCTTTGTTATTCTAAAATCCAACAGTTTTTTGCTTACACACAAATCATATCCCTAGAACAGAGAGTGGGGGGCACAGAAAAAGTGAGTCGTAGAAGGAAAAAAAGTCAAGGGAGCATGGAGGTAAGCCCCATGTGACAGAAGATCCTTTACAGGCTTTTTCCTTGACAGGTGAGAGAAGCACAGATTGTAGAAGTATTGGCAAATTAAGGCATTGAGGGTCTATCTGCATCAGCTGAAGAAATTATTCCTGGATATAAAATGCTTGCTATTATTGGAAGATGAACAGAAAGAACAGACTGCAGAACCTCTGTAGAATGAAAAGACTCAAAGGAGACTGAAACAGAATTCCGAATAATTTAGGAAAAACAACATTGAGGGCAAACATCTCCTTTATGTAACTTGGCAAACCAGTGCTAGAAAAATGAAACGTGGATCTCTGGCACTTCGCAAGAGCAAACTGCCACGGTGTTCTATGAATAATACGCAAAGCAACTCCAAGTTTTAATTCAATTCATCACCAAAAAAAAAAAAAAAAAAAAAAAAAGATTTCCCATTTTGCTAAATTCTGAATTGTTATTTTTCCCATAGCATTTTTTTCTTTTTTTTCTTTTTTTTTTCTTTTTTTTTTTTTAGTTGCTTGGAATCAAAGAATTTTAACTTGATTGGATATTACACATTAAACCCTAATCACTATTTTTCTACTTAACATGTAACAAGCAACGTAGAACTGATAGTACAACACTGGGAAAACACGTGACTTTAAAATATAAACAAACTAGATTTATCTTATAAGAAGAAATCCCAAATATCTCATTAATTCTGTTACAAGATGACTTACCTACAGGAGAACCACTCTGGAATGGGAATACCTGAGAAAACAAATCTACAGCTATGAAGAGAGGAACATTCCTTCTCACACAGGCAAAGTTCAGCCAAGTTGTCCTACTATTTATCAGTCCATTCATGTTACATCATTTTCCCAAACCTAGAAATGCTCCAAGAGCATTAGCTTGTCACCAGCTCCACTTATACTTCACTATCAAAGAAAAAACTAGCTCATAACAACTTTCTATAATTAGAGCTGCGATTCTTTTTGTGAGTAGCCATACTATTCTGAGGCTAAAATATTAATAATTCTGAGTAGACACACACCCTTCCTGTATTCCTATACTTTTTTCGCTTGGCCCAAATACCTGTTGAAAACTGATAGATACCAGTAGATGATAAATTGCCAGATCTTAACACGATTGCTAATAAGAGGCTAATAGATAAATAGATAATACAAAATTACCAGTGAAGTTACAGCTAACAAAAGCACAAAGTCAGATAAACAGGAACTGGCCTAACTCATCTTGTAAACCAAACCACATCTGGATGTTTTGAGGGAGAATTCTAGGAGGAGCAGATCAAGAGCACAACAC
This sequence comes from Centrocercus urophasianus, assembly GCF_019232065.1. NCBI lineage: Eukaryota > Metazoa > Chordata > Aves > Galliformes > Phasianidae > Centrocercus > Centrocercus urophasianus. The sequence goes on from NW_024884586.1 coordinate 23,225,160, forward strand.
AGATCCTGTTGATATTTGCCAATATTACTTACCCCAAAACTTAGACCAAGGACCTCAGCTTCCTAGCATAAACAAACTTTTGTGAAATGCCAGTAATGGCCATGACACCAGAAAATGACAGCCATTTTCACAGAACTTCCTACGCTATTTATTTTCAGTAGTTATAATGCTTTACAAGTTGTTTGCAACAAGGCAAAGTTTCTTATTGAATCAAGTTGTCAGAAGAAAAGATACCGACACTTTCTTGTGCTGCAAGGAGAACAGTCAGGCCTTTACAAAGTTTGAAGAATTCCTGACAGTGGGCCAGCAGCAGAAGACTGAGCATTGAGGAACACAGACTACCTTAAAATAAAAGTAATTGATATTTTCTCAGAAACTTTCCATTATCTTACGATTTAGAATCTAACATTAATTTTAAAATATTATACATCTTACTATAAATACAATTTCAAGGACAGCACAAAGTATTCCCTGTATGAGAAGTAGGCAGAGTCTACAGACGCAAAACACTTCTCACCTGTGTTTGTCTGATTTTAGTACTAAAAATAACATTATTCAAAATCATTTCAAGAGACTGAGAAACAGAGATTGCATAATGTGAAACATATTTCTGAAGAAGCATCAATTCTCATTACAAGACCAAGCCATTTTGTCAAGTCCTACTACACGTAATTTCTCGCATCATCAAGTGAAAAAATCATTTGTCTTCTCTGCAACCTCACAGGCTCAGAAACTTCTATTTTTTTTTTTCAGCAGTAGCTAGGAAATCCCAACAAAAGTTAGTGCTGGGGAGCAGCTTTTGCAACTAGAAAAGCTCAAAAACAACAAGCAGAACTCTAAGAGATGTGAAAAGACTTCTGACAACTTAGGAAGAGGCCAAAATAAGGCAATCTTTAGGGTGTAGTGATTAAAAAAAAAAAAAAAAAAAAAAAAAAAAAAAAACGGGAAATTATAGACTTATTACTGCAAATTTTCAACAAATTTGGGGGGAAAGTCTTGGAAGCAGCTGTAAAAAAAATGGGAGAACAGTCAGAAAAACTCATCTTCAAGCAAGGATAAACAGCATGGTCTCAGGAAGGAAAGGACATGCCTCACTTGCTCACTGGAATTGTTGAAGCTTGTGCCTGCCAACACAAATGTAGGGAATGCTGTGGACACTGTACCATACACTTGCATTTTCAGGAAGCACTTGCCAGAATTCCTAACTGAGATTACTGTCTAATGTGCAAAGCCATAGCCCATTCAGAAGGGGCACACAGAAGTGAAGTGCTGCCCACTGGGCAGGGAACAGTTCTGAAAGCATAGGGAGGTTCCTCCTCTTGAGAACAGGCCTTACTAATAAACTTAAAAATGCCTTATCGTTTGGAGGTAGTATAAATTCATATACATCGAGATAAAGAGTTACAAGACATCCAGAGGTACAAGAAGGTTGTTTTATTATTAAATATGAAAGAATTAATAGCCAAATTGTAATTTGCAAATTCTGTAAAGTTGAATTTCAAGATTCAAGGGCTTCAAAAAGCAAAGGGCAGAGTTGTAGTCACCAAATCCTAACAGAGCCTGTTAGAAATAGAAGTCTGAGATATGGAGTTCTAAGCCAGAGCATCTAAAAATAAAAGGGGAGAGGAGGGGGAAGACTGTAGTAAATAACTGAATTGTCAGTTTAGCTGTGGAGCTCAAAAGAAAAAAGGCTTGATTTGATCTTGAAAAATTTTAAGGTGAAAAAATATTCTAAACTAGAACAACTAACTTGATGTTTCCACAATACTGTATTTCTAAACACCAGTAAAAGAAAAAAGTCACGTAAAGGTACTAAATAACAAATAGGCAAAAATGATCATTTATCTTCTGTGCAGTTCAAGCACTCAGTATTACGAAAGCTGATTTCATTCTACTCATATTGGATGTATTTCCTCAAGTCAGTATCACATACTGTATTTGTTCTTCTGTTGAAATTGTAATTTCTACTAGAAGTATTTATATATATTTATTATTTGCCAGTTGGAGGGGGAAACAAACAGTACTTGTTACTTCACTTGTAGGTTAACAGCCTTGTCCCTGGTTTTGTTATTATTTTTACACAAAATAAATTCAAGGAATCCAATAGTTATACCTCCATACTGGACTAGATTACTTCTGAAAGAAAAACATGACAGATCTTTGAAAGTCTCCCCAGTAGAGAGAGAATATCATGTGGTCTGGTGAACACCAGCCTTGGAAGTCTAAACATTTCAAGCAGGTATTATAACCACTGTGGGACTAAGACGGCTGCCCATTTCATTACCAGGCAAACCTGGTGAATCACTTCCCAAATTCCATCTCTCTGGTTGTTATAAAAACCTACTCTCACTCTTCCACAGCAGAGAACATGAAATACAATCTGTCAAACATTGGTATTTTTACAAAGATGGATCTAAAACTACACATTTTTAAAGGTGAATTATGGAAGTTCAAGTTTGTATTTAAAGCCTGCAAGAATCACCTAAAACTTCTGCCTTTATCTACCTATAAATGAACAGAAGGTTAGTCATGGTATTTGCCAGGAACTCTTGCAATGGTAAGTGAAATAACTGGCGTTCTGTAATACATTTGGAGACCATTAACTTTCTGTCTTGCACATTATATTAAATGTCACCCATTCTTGTGGGATAAATCATATCTGTGGTGTACCTTACACAACTTCATATTTTTGCCTCATTTTAGTGCTTCACAAAATAAAACCCAAGTACTCATAATGCCTAATCCTGTATCAATACATAAAAGTAACAAAGAGGAAGACCTGACAGATTATGCCACCAAGCACTTCTTCATGAGGTGGGAAGACATCCACTCCAGCTGTCATTGCTGATATAAGGTGGAAAAAATATTCCACAGATTTGCAATCTGGTAACAGATAATCAGATACAGGAAGGAGTTCCATGGCAGCCAATTAAGCTTTTTGAGTGCTGTTCAATAGCAACTCAGTTTTTCCTATGTACACAACTGGACTAAGATAAACAGGAGTTTATTTCAGTGATTTATTTGCACCCTGACTATCCCAAAACCTCTGTTTCTCCTTCTGTTTCAATGACCCTTTAGAGAAATAAGGCTGTTGTCACAAGGCTTTGAGTCTTACTCCTCATTTTGCACAAACTGAATTGCACCTTTATCACACCAAGATCACAGACCCAGGACTGGAGTAAATCAGTAGCAGGTAATAAGGAACCAAAAGCAAACATCAAATGTAGTGCCTTTATATTTTTATGTACGCAATCAACCAAGTGCAAATGAAACCTTATGTTAAAATAACTTTTTGTAATACTGGTTTTGTTGTTCAGCTGGGCCTTCTATCTCAGAATTATAGGGAAGGGATTCAATGAACAAGTTTGCTTGGTGTTCACTATAGAAAACACCAGAAACAACAGAATGGTATTTTGAAGAAAAACAGAAAGTTGCAGTTACACATACATCACAGTGTTATACAGTATTTACTATTTGTTCACTGAACATGACATAAAAATCGTGAATGGATGTGAATGCAACACTGCAACTACTATACTGTAGTTTCATCACATTCCTGTGATGAATTTGAGATTACTTATGTAGTAAAAAAGAAATTTTAAAAAAAAACAAACATGGCAAACTGTATAATTCCAGAGAATCAGTTCAACAAATGCACAAAGTCACAAAAGATGATTTGGAGAAATGTTTTTTAAAAACCTCAGCAGGAGAGCTGTGGATCTAGATTCTATTTAACACAAACCACTACAGCCTGAGGAGAAAAGGAGTTCCTCAAGCCACCCTGGTTTTGGCACACTGCTTGCCATTTAAGTGAGACATAGTGACTGGGTGTTCCCCGTAACAAAAACTAGATCTGAAAATACTTTTTTCAGAATCAAAAGAGAAAAAGGTATCGCTCTCATGCTCTATATCTGAATGACTGGGATAATGAAATCGAGTAAGTGGCCAATGTCTGAATCTACATCCAAACTACATGATACAAAAGAACTCTTTTAATGATGCATTTTTAGAAAAGGGACACTATCCCAATATTTTAGTAAGTCATTTCTATTAGCCCTGCTTTATTTCCCACATACAAGTATACAGAAATACTTGCCAATCTGACCATAATTATCAGCATCCTTTGTCATCTGCATCGGGATTCACGTGTAAAGGAGACTAGAAAGAACACTATCCCATAGAACAAAGCTGCAAATGACGCTGTCAGAACAGGTTCAGGGTTCCCAGCATGGCATGGGAGATGAAAGTGCTTCCTCCTTGTCTGCCAAAGAACTGCTTTGCTGTCATTTTCATGAGGCTCAAGCAGTATCCTGAACCCTTTGAGAATGGATGCAGATTTATTTACCATGTTAAAATAACTCTAAGAGTGGGACAGCTTAAGAACTGGTGTCATCATCAGTAATTACCACAATGTGCCTTGGACAGACCACAGCAACAGGATTTGCGATATTCTCAAAAGCACATCCTTATTTTCAGAGATGCTCCACACAGCTCAGTTCAAGACCTACTGGATGCCAAAATCTTGCTCTTCATCATTCTTCTTTGACGCTTTAAGGTACTAAGTAAAAGTCTCATGAGAAGATGGGGTGCAACACTCATCTGCAGATTTTCTTACTGAAAATTTGGAAAAAAACCCAATGAATTAACAACACCATGGCACAAGATTTGGTATCCAACAGTTCGAAAGATAGGAAAAGGGAAAAAATTGAAAAACTGCCAAATATTCTATGAGGTCCCCTCTAAAATGAATAACTTCAGTTGAAGGCATAGATTGTTTACGGACTCAAAAGAAGACAGCTAGAAGTCATCTCTTCTGTTCAAATAGGCTTTTTAAAGGCTAAATAATAGCTAGCCAGCATCCAGCCACAGAACTGCTCCGAGTCCTCTAATCCTCAAATTACATTTTACCCTCAGCATATACGCACATCTGGCTATATCTCATTTCATTTTTCCATTTTATGAAGAGAACATACCCAGGTATCACAGAGCACAAGACAAGGAATGTGCTACATCCTGAAACACCTTCCAAATCATTGCCTCTTTGCAAAGAGAATCAATTCACTTGAAACACCCCAAACCACCTTCTTCACGCATCCTTGACTTCTGTATGAGAAACAGAAGTTTGTTAAAAAGAGCCCACTGAACTTTAATCTCCTGTAGATAGAGCTGTCACATTCAGTCAAAAAAAATTTGATAGAGATTGAAGTTCTGAAAATACAAATGCTAATGGTTACAATTTTCAGCTGTCAGAACATGCTCCTCTACTAGCAGCCTGTTTTCTGCTAGAAATGTAAACTAGTTTTTAGAATCATTACAGGAAAAAAATGAAAGGAGAGGACACCCCTACACAGAACTGTAACAGCTGAAGGTTCTTAAGACAACAGCAAATGCAGGAGCCTTGCTCTTCTGATTAATTACGTCATCGTTAGATGTCCTCAGTGTGCCATGTTTACAAACCTTTATTTCAGGGCCTATCATTTCTTCTATATATTAACATCAAGAACTATAACCACAATACAAGCTATTCACTGGGAAAGGCTACAAACCCTGCATGGTGTGTCTGGGTGTCTTTATTGCATTTGAGACACAACCTCGGAAAACATACTGCTTTTAAAACAGATCATAAGATAGGTCAGATGAGCTGGATGTGGAGTGACCAATAGCTCTGTACTTCTATCAATGGGCATTTGAAAAAGCACCTGTAAAGGATATCAGTTTGTTAATCTTTATCACTTCCAGAGTAGTCTACCATCTATCAAAACATTATAATGTATGGACTGCTATATAATTAGATGTCAAGTCAGGATCTGGTATTAGAACCCTGAAACTTGCTTCAGGCCACAAGATCTTCCTCCCCCTCAATAGCAAACCCCTCAGATCTCTGCTTCCAAAGTGAAAAATGGAAAATGCTATTCCTGGTATTCCTGGGAGCAAGCTTGCTGGAACCAAGTCTTCTTAAACTTGAAATGCAAATTTCTTCGCTCCTCCAAGCCCCCTTGCAACCCCCCCCCCCCCCCCCCATGACTGTATATCAATTATCTGATACATTGCTAAATAAAGTAGCATTTAAAAAGATGCAATTATTTGAATGAAACTAGTCACACCTATTGCTTCCCTCCCCCCCACGGGGGAGGGGGAATAGGAAGCAAATTGTAATATTGAAAAAAGAAGTTATTTATCAGAATATTTGCCATGGAATTCTTTCACTTGCAGTCCCAAGTCCTTTCAGATCCAAGACACTAGAAGTGCTATATCGTGGTTACAGTAAAAGCTACCAAGTCTTCTAAATATTTAGAAATAATCTAAAATATTTAGAAACCTGCAGCATTCGAGATGTAGAAAAAACACTCGATACCAGTAGGAATGTTGGTTATACTTATGTAGAAATGAATACTGTTTTTAGCTATTGGGACAGACGCTTTAAATACAGATATCCATGCAGAACCGTTGCTGTGCCTGGATCCCGACTTGCAGAGTAGCGTTTCCTGCATCTCAGCGGTGCGTTAAAATCACAGCTGTGGGCGCTGAGGGCTGGAAGGTGCCACAGGTCGAGCCGCCCGAGGGCTGCCGAAGCCGACCCGCGGCCTGAAGCAGCGCCAGCAGCGGCAGCCAGCGCCCACCCCGCCAATGCTGCGCTGCAGTCCGCAGACAGACGAGGAGGCGGCGGCGGAGCGCTGGCGCCCTCTTCTGGTGCGTGACGGAAGCGCAGGCCAAGGCCAGGCTGGAAGCTGACCCGGCCTGCCCCGGGGCCTCAGCCGGCGCTCAGCCTCTGGCTCGGAGGCGGAACGATCATAGGAAATAAGTTCTTATTTATAACACTGTCCGCTTCAGTACGGTGCACGCAGTGGGCAAGCAACATGCCGTACTGTGTGCAGAAGGACAACACGCCTGTATCAGCCCATGGTGTTTAGTTGAGCCTTCAGGGCAGGTCTTAAGGCAATTTTTTATGACATTAACCAAAGTAAACAGGTCACTTTAGGAAAGCCATACCTGGAATGCAAAAAGACTGAAACCTTCAAAAATGCAACCACTCCCCCTTCCCCCACAAAAAAAAAAAAAAAAAAAAAAAAATTTCACAACAATTTTCTTAAACAGCATACTGAGATGAGGATTAACATTAAATATGATACTTTCAATGGCTGTCAACAGAAGAAAATGGAAATCATTAGTGAAATTAGCCTGACAGATGAGGTAGTTGTACTGCAATTTTAAGAGTAATATCCTTGCATAAGATCCAAGAAAAACAAAATAGCCCTGTTTCTCTGTAGGTTCCTTCCCCCCCCCCCCCCCATTGCTTTGACTGGCAGCCTCAAATATTTCAGCATGAATGTTAGTGGAGAGAAAAAGAACATTATTTAATAAAAATCACATTGGAGTTGCATCTCATACCCCTAAGAGCATATTAACTTCAGAAAAACGTGTTTATCCAGCTGTTCTCCCAAGTAAAAACTAATATCAACACAACAATTATAGATTGGACTTCCCCTCCCCCCATTCCTGTGTTTTTTGAAATTAACATTCACCAAAATTAGCATCTCTGCAAAGTATTTTACATTTGCTTAATCTACCTGTTCTGAGAGATAGATTCCAGTGAAAAAGTCATGGTCAACTGCAGAATGGATATCAACTATTTCTGAAGAGAATTATTTGGATTCTCTTATGTCTGTATGTATTATCACTTATCCCCACCAATGGTTACTGTGGCCTGAAAAGCAATGGGCTCCATGATCTAAATGCAAAGGAGTAGTAGTCTGGAAATGTGAATTTCTATTTTACATTCTGTTCATGGAATTATGCTGTGTGAATTCATGTGTTAACTACACTTCTGGCTACCAGAAACACAAAACTGCAAATCCTTTCAGAACCTCTCAGCAAGCTGTTCTAACACAGAAATGAGACCAGAGCTGCTGAAGAGTAGCACAGACTTGCCTGGAGGTTGCCATCACCATTAGCAAATCTCTTGACAAGCCTGAAATGCTGGACACTTACCAAAGCACATATTATTTAAGAACTTTATGATCTGTGTAAACGTAACAGTCATTAGAACAATTCCAGGGATTCAAGAGCAAATTTAAGAGGATCGTCCTCACTCCCAATAGCTTTGGATAGACTGATGCACACAGCCCCAAGTTACCTGAACACCAGAGTATGGTAGCATCAGTGACTTGATTGTTAATAGCTGATGGAAAATTAAGGTTTTTCTTTCCTCTACAGTTATAGCATAGAAAAGAGCTTTATTTCTGCACAGCTGATTCAGTCCTTCACTCCCTACTAAAACTAGTGTTACAGAGGCTAACTATGGTAGGAAGCATCTAGTAAGATCTAGAGAATAATTATCCACTGCTCGATTGAAATAAGCATTTTATAATCATGCAAAGAGGATTCCAGTGTTAGTTTCTATTTACTGCTGACCAGTACAGCGTATGGTCTGTTAAAAAAACATTTAAATGCATTTTAACCAGTAAGACTGTCAGAGAACAAAGGATGTGCTGAGAAACAGGAGGAGTAGATGTTATCTGGCTGAGAAACACAAGGAAGAGAAGGCAAGAGGAACATGAAATACCTGAACTACAGGATCCATGTGACAAATCACCAAAATTACAGAATGCTTTCCTTGGCCTTCACTAACCAGACGTTTTTTCCAAATGGTGGTTCCCAAAGTAAAAGAAAACAATATCAGTTTCCTCCTGGAGAAAAAGATGCAAGACCAATTTTCTTAACCAATAAAGAGTATTTATTTTTCAGTTTTGAAGTATTTGCTTCATGTATGTAAACAATAGTATCTTCTCAGTGCTACTGTAAAGCTGCTTAACACAGGAGACTATGACATCTAATAGCAACTTCAATAACCTTAGAGTTTTGGTCTAAGATTCTGATTGAGACAGAAGCCTCTCAGTGGTGATGGAAATTTTGAGAATTCCACACAAGAACATAGTTTTTGTGCCCCATACACAGAAGTTAATACAAAAAAAGAAAAAAAAAAAGAAAAAAAAAAGATTACTTTTGCTCTGTAAATGAACCAAATGCTTCAAGTCTGAGCATTAGAGAGAAGAATGAAGTATTTTTGCTTACACTGAGCTTATCCTTCTCCCTAAGAAGAAAAGAGGAAGCAATCACAGTTTGCAGGGTCGCCGCACCTGCAGTTGTGTTGCTGCAGTCCATCATCTCAGTTACCCTTGGAAGGAGCTTATTTAAAATACATTGAGCCATTCTTAGGAATAACTCTGAATGCTTCCTGTACTGTCTCCTTGCCTCAGTCTCAACCAAGGCTGGAATCTAATAACTCGGAAATAGTGATTTCCTGGCAGAATATCATATTTCTGCTTACAATCATTCTTTCTGGGAATTGAGGTAGTGCTGTGGAGAGCACTGAATCCCTAACTGTGCTGGCTGGATTAAATTTACTCTAATCCAATGTTTAAAACAATATTTACCTTGCTTTAGTGGAATATTAGCCATTTTCTTTCACTACTTTGATGATACTTCAAAGATAGTGCTAAACCTGGACAGGAAGAAAGAAAAAAGCATTCCAGGGAAAATTATAGAAGTTGATATAAATGTCTTCTTCCAGCATTCTGATCCATGCATAAACAATTAGTGTGTAGTATATAGGTCTATTACTAAGAGATAATTTACTGAAAGAAAATGTGTTGCAGCCATGAACTGCGTCTTTTTTGTTTTGTTTTTAATGTATTCTGTTTTTATTATCAAGCCAATCTTGGTTCTTCTTTAATGTACTGGTGATACGAAGGCAGCCACAGGGTTAATTTACCATGTTTGTGAAAGACCAAATCTCCTTCACAAGAGACAGAGACAACACAAACAGATATTCTTAACAGATTTACGTAGCTCTAGAAGCAATTTTTCTTTCTTTGCCAGTCCTTAAATATTTGACTGGTGTTAACCTGGACAGCATGCAAGATGTCTAAATACTGCTGTAAGGACCCAAGCTTGTTCCCACCATGCCTGGCTAACACAGAGAAAATTACTTACGCCAGAGCTTGGACCCTTTACTAATTTGAAGTTCTGTATTTAGAACAGAACAAGAAGTTACAACACAATATTTTGAGGCTTTTATTTCCACTCTGTTTATTCCATTCAGGATTTCAAATACAAACCCTAAGCTTCCACAGGTTTTGTTTTTTTGTGCAGTCCTTCCACAAACAAGGCAGAAATTACTTTCAGACAGGAGTCATTATTTAAATAACACAATTCCAACCAGTTACAAATACACTGGCTGAGCAAGAAAATTGAATTAAGAGGGGGGGAAGACTTGGCAAATTCATCAGTTTAAAGGATTATGAAACACAGAAAAAGTTCTAGAGGATCTGCAAACCAAAAACACCACAGAACTCTAACCCATAGCTATTCAAAGGGCTGTGCTTAAGAACAAGTTCTGCAAGGAAAACATTTGGCAAAGGTTTCATTCCGTGGAAATTAAAATAACAATTGTAAAGTTTAGTAGTTACATAAAAATATATACATTCAAAAGAGCATGCAAAAAGTTCCTTCTAATTGAAGTGTTTTCACATGTTTCATCTAGCAACTGCATGTTAATGCCATTGGTAAGCTGTAGACAAGGATAAATAAGGAAAGATTTTGTTTAAGATTTTCAGTACAGAACTCCAGATGAAGAGAGAGCTACAAAAATACTGTTACCTAACTCCCAACGTGCCCCAGCTTATCATCAGAGAATCACTGAAAAAGCCAGTAGCAATGAGTTTATGCAGCCTGTTGCTTCTAGATAGCAAAGTAAATAGGCAAAATATCATACTATTTTAAAATATTTAATAAGCAGTACATTTCATATGAACAAGATTAAAGTTCAAACTCTATTGCAGTTCGCCCTTCTCATGCATTCAATCCAAGCATTCTCACTTGCATTAAAACATGCTACTGACTTTCCACATGCCATGATACAACTGAGGAAGAATCAGAACCTTTCTATCTCCAGGAACTTTCTTTGCAATCCAGTGATACTGACATACTATTACAAGCAGCAATGTACCGTACCCTGCCCCTAAAGGTAGCACTGCTTTGATCATTCCTGACTGGCATTAAGAACCTTCTAAGACTGCTAATTTGGGGTGGATTTGCAACATCTGGTGGGAGGACAAAATGAAAAGAATTAGGAATCAATCCAGGACCAGAACACACTAAAAAGATCTAGGAAGTCTTACTTGTTGGGCTTTATTTGGAAAAGGAGCTCTGAGGGGAAAGGACTACTTAACTGGAAAGTTTTCATTTTAGTTTTCTTCTTTAATTAAGACATCTATTCTTTACTCAGGCTATAAATATTCCAATACTACTAGAGAGCTCCAGAAGATACATGAATTAAGAAATTAAATCTATTTTTCCTCAGCTTTTACTAGACTGCAATAAATCTTAACAGTATTACAGCAGGGGAAATTGTATTAAATTTTCTTTTTTTTTTTTAATTTCATGGAGAATTATGAGAGACTCATCCTGTCTTTTCAATATTCAGTCTATCATAAATCCTTAAACAGTCACAGTGGTTTATTTAGCAGAATCAGCTAACTTGTGCTTTTTTCTTGTGCTTCTCTATTTCCTGATAGCATCTGGGACCACAGGTGGAGTGTAGAAATAAGGCAAGGAAGAGCTTTCCAGGGCGATGGCCAGACAGATATAGATGAAGAGTTGTATCAGCTACCATTTCCTGCTTGTGAAGTTCCACAGTTAAAACACCCATTAATAGGGGTTCCATCCTGTAGAATTCATTTTAATACTCATTTTTATGCTAGTATATTTCCTTTGTGTTTTTTTTTTTTTTTTTTTTTTTTTAAGATAAAAACTCTTTGGGGTGCTCTGAGTAATGTTCTATGGATAAAAAAAAAAAATTGAGAAATAAGTTTACCTCACTAACATTCCTTTTTAGCTCTTTTGACATTGATCACTTTCTTTAAATTAACTCTGTTTAACTAAGCAGCTAACAGTAATTGTAGTCACCATATTGCAATCTTGAGGGGAGGGAGCCACAAAGAACAGAATGAAGAACAGGTGAATAGACGATAAGATTTATCCAGATGTTAAAACTACCCCAGTCCCCAGTAATTTCCTGCAAAACTACAGAATTTATCACAGCTATGGTTATTATTAAGATATTCTTAAGGATATCTGGAGAATCATTTCTTTCACACTCCTTATCTGCAATTCATACACACAACAATGGATGAGTAGGCACATGCTATGTGGACACAATCTTGATTCATATCTCAGTAAATCCTGCCCTGTTTTACCAGCCCATAGACTAAATGCTTGTTCCTTGACTTTACTCATATTTTTGTCCATTTTCATTGCTTCTGCTTGCTAATTCTTAAAGAAATAGAAATTCACTCCACAACGCTATCACAACATTTTCTCTATGTATAGATTACTTGGTTGCCTATGTTGTTTTAATGCTGAAGATTAAAAGCTTCTGATATTTAAAATTATTCATTCACTTACTAAAAGAAAAAAATAAATCAATCTATCAGCTTTCTCAGTATAACTGCTTTGTAACAGCATCACCAACTACAGCAAATCTTTATTTATTTATTTATTTTTAAAATCAAAGGCATCTTTCTCCACAAGTTAATTCATCCTTTGAAAATTAATAGAGCAACAGCTACACTGGAGTCTTTTATAGTAATTTCAAGCAGACAAAATGAGAATAGTAGTTGTGCATCTACAAAATATAGCAATCAAGACCTGCGTGAGGAGACACTTCATAAGTTAAAGAGTCACTTATGACAGGAAGGCACAGAAACATTCCAGAATAAGAATTCCTCTGTGAATGTATGCCAGAATGTATATTCTGGAAGTTCAGGAGAAGGCAGCTATTTGACAAGTCAGGAGAGACTTAATATTGCTTCTCACAAAGCCATTTTTTAATATAAAAAAATATATATGTATACTTCTCTGCCTCTCCATTTTTTTTTCTACTGCAGTATAAATTTGCCTTCTAAGTTATCTGAAAGTCTGAGGAACAGCTGATGAGTTTTCTTCTGTGAATACATAAATACTAAAAAGAAAAAATATTAATAAAGAAAAATTTGTTTACATTTCATTTTTCTTCACAGAAAGCAGAAGCACAGAACTCTCTTCCATGTATTATCAGTCTTATTGAAAAACTACAGTTGTAGTATCTTGAAGGTCACCACTTGAAAGCTATGCATAATATCAGTCCTGTATGCTTCTACACAAGATTATTACTTCCCTTGGATTTGTTAACACATCTTAAGTACCAAATGCCATTCCTGTTTTGCTTGGCAAGCCTCTCAACAGTCAGATGCATCCTCCCTCTTATCTCTTCAGCAGAGAAATAACTTCCACATGATATCCACCTATGCTCGAGCATCAAGCAACTCCTTCTGCCCCAGAGTTCTCTTCTGAGCCCTACTTTTTAGGTGTGTAAGTGAAAAAGAACCCTTTTTCACACTCTAATTTGGTACTTACAAAGTAGCAATATGGACCATCAAGAGTAATGCCAGTATAGCCAATCAGGCTTACCTCTAGAAGAGTTTGAAGAGGCACATCTTAAATACAAATATCTGTAATTCAAGAAGCATTTACGCAGCATGCTTCGTTGGGCAGAAAAGCAGCTTGATAAGAAGTGGATTCAAAATATCTGCTTGAAAGATTTAGGTTTGTTAAGTAATTTAGTACTTGCCACATACTCTGATAATAGCCAATCATCAGAGCTACTAGTAGGATACAAGAGCATGCATAGATCATCCAATGTTACCATCCTTTGTACTTTCATAACTGAAGGTGACATACAAGATGGAAAGAAAATTAAGAATTCTCAGGCTTCTACAGAAATCTTAGATAAGCCATTTAGTTTTCTCATACTAAAGGTCTTTAAACAGCCTAGACCAGACAAAAAGTCCCCTAGAAGTGTATTCAAGAGTAAATTTCCATTAGTCCTTATTACAGTTAAGGATCCTATATATCTTTTAAGACTCAACCAAGTTCCACTAATTTACCAGGGAAGCTCCATTAGTCAACAGTATAATTCCAAAATCTCTATTTTTGAAATTTATGTTAGATAAAGTATGGCAGGCATGCCTTTAGAAAAAGATTAGTACTCGAAAAGCACGTCATTCAGTGCAAGCTTCCACCAAGCACTTCACACCTCTGAGTCTTTTTCAATAGAAAGCATCTAGATATCTCATCATTGATATCTAGGTTTGATTGATTTCATTCTTATGCTGATGGAATAAAAGCGCAAGAGATTTTCCAGATGGACCAAAAACGCCCTACCACTTGGAGTCTCACCACACAAACACATTTCAGGTTGAACAGCTGCCAGGAGATGTGTATATGCCGTGCACATGCTCTGGGCCTTTCTCTTCCTATTTTTATATGATCTCCTCTCTGGCTTTCTTTTTTGCAGTAGCTTTTGCCAATCCAAAATATGTAGACGCTAAGTTAAATCACTCATTTTGTTTATGTGGCAACAAGTTCAGACTTCTTGCTGAAAAAATGTTCTTGGCTTTGGACAACGCAGGCTTTGAGATGCTTCCATCTGTTTCAAATATGCCACAAATCACAGTATGGAAACCATCACCCTTAACTGGTAGCCAATTTGCTGAATAAACCTATACTAAAAAAAAATGAGAATGATTCAACTGTAAACTATTTTCATATTTTTATATCATTTAATTTCAAAGGAATTCAGACCTTGTATGGAAGAAATTTAAATACCTGTTACAAATTTATGTGACTGGTCAGAATTGTACAGAGACACAATAAAATTAACTAAAAATGGTTCTTTAAACGTTCACAAGTTGCTATTACCAAATACAGAATAAAAGGAGTAAGCCCTTTAGCATCGTATTTAATACATTTTATAACAGGACCTGAGCACTGTCATGAAGGTAATCTTTCAATCTCTCTCTCAGCCATTTTGCCTCTTTTTGGTTCAACTTGAAGGCGGCTACATATCACGCGTTTGAGAGATCGAGTCAGCATTACAACAGTCAGAGGCAGTCACTGCTCTCCTCACAGATCTGCTCCTCCTTATCCTATGATCCAACCACTTCAATTTACTCTCCAAGACCACTCCTCACTCCCCCCCATTCACTCAAGACACCTCCACAATGTATCACTATGTTGGAAAATTGACAGTAGCAAGTTGTATCAGCCTACACTAAAGAGCAGAGCACCATCAACTCACAGTTTTTTCTGTCCGTAGTGTTTGACTACATCTCTCATTTATCTTGTTCAAGTTGAACAAAGCAAGAAAAATGGTTTTCATAATCTGGACCTGAGTTATCAAATACAGCTCCTTCCAACTCCAAAAAACTAAGCTGCATCTTTGAACACAGTAATTAAGACATGTTAGGAAGACTAATTAGGTAAACAGTTACATTCAAAATCCAATGCAAGTAATTATAGGACTCATTCAGAAGAGAACAGCAGATACTGAGTAAAACCTTGAGCAACCTTTTTCAACTGCATATTGAAGGCCACAGCTCATGTGTTTTATTCTTTTAAAATCAGGC
Source organism: Centrocercus urophasianus (assembly GCF_019232065.1). Classification (NCBI taxonomy): domain Eukaryota; kingdom Metazoa; phylum Chordata; class Aves; order Galliformes; family Phasianidae; genus Centrocercus; species Centrocercus urophasianus. The sequence continues at coordinate 23,240,666 of NW_024884586.1, forward strand.
AGAGCACGGAAACAACTTCGCTCATCATGTGAAAGCTGCGTGTGGTAAAATTTTGTCTCATCTTTCCTCCCAGGCATGACCTATTTTCAGATCTAGAACACACAGAACATATGTGAGGTCCTGAAGCCAAGAGCAAGGGACTGTGCCTGCCATGGTGAGTCACCCATGATCACACCTTGTATCTCTTGGCTGAGTCCCAAAATCCTCATTGAAGAACTCTGCTTAGGAGAGCCTATGATGGTAGGAGGCACCTGATGCTGCAGCATCCAAAAGTGTATCTCAGGTCTCCATGTTTACACCAAAGAAGATGCAAGATAAATACTGGGTTTAGCTGAGCTTGAAAATAATCTGAAGTTTGACCCTGTCAAGAGGCACAACTCCACTGCAGTGTAGGAGGGGGGGGAAAGCCACCAAGCTCCAAGAAAAAGCTAATATGTAACAAAATACGTACAATATCTTGTTTCTGTATGCAGTATTTCAAAATGTATCATGAGAAAACTCCCTGGATCAACGCCCCTCATTTTGGGCTGACAATCCCAGCTCTATTAGACTTCATGTTGTATTACACCTTGTCACGTGATCAAAATAATCCTATCAGGACTGCATTAATTTAGTAAGCAGAAAAAAATACTCTGCTCCTTCATTTGAAAAATAATTCTTACATGGCCCACAAAGACTCTTACTCCTTCTATGCACTTTTCACAAATTCAGACTCTGTGAAGTATAGCCTACGCATAAAGCAGAAACAGTATTTGAGTATATATAAAAAAAAATCAAGTCAAACCTGTGAGATGCTAATGTTCACAACTAATCTGTGACGCTAATCTTACACTTCTTTCTGTATTATGCTTTGACTTCCTCAGGCCTCCTACCATTGCCTGAATAAAAACAGGAGGAACAGGAAGCAGTTCTGCACTTCAGCTGGAAGCACTCCTCAGCTTAGCAAAGCTCTGCTGCCTGCATGCAATCAGTGGCAACATGGGGGTGCTGTGAAGAGCGTGGGATACATGGGAGTTGCACATTCCACCAACATGAAGGAGAGAGGTCTCATTTCCACGCAGTACCAAATTCTCCTGTGAGAACAGCCCTTGAGTGATTTCAGTAAAAAGTCCGTTCTAGTCACTAGCCTCCATCACATCTTTAACCCTTAATGCTTACTAGTATTGCAATACTTGTTGACCCCTTCTGCTATCAATATTATGAGAATTTTAACTGGTGGGATCTTTTGTTGCTAATGCACCACCAGCAGTACAGCAGTACCATTTCCTCTGGATTGGGACTTGGCTCTCATTGCTTTCCTGTAAATTAGGAGTCTTACTGTTCCCAGAATAAATTGCAATAATAAATATTCACCAGTATCAGACATCTCAAGATCAGTGATACCAAATCCATGAAGAAAGACATTTGTAACTCAAACGTGTTTGCACTCTTGCTTCTCTAAATCTGAATAGGATCAGTTAGGGAAAACTGAGAAGTACTTCCACACAACAGTGAAATAATTCATTTATTTTTGTTTACTTATCCTCATATATGGTGCAAAGTTGACGTGTTGTTCAGGATAACTCAAACTTTTTTAGGAATGGGATAAAATGACATCTTATTAGTAATTTGTCACCATCATAAAAACTCCCATTTCATAAAGGAGACCTTCAAACGACTTAACTATGTCATAATTTTCACTTCATCACCTCTAACTATTCCCCAGCAGATATCACTACTTACAACTCCAGTTTTATAATCAAAGAAAGCACCTTGCTTCTTTTCCTAAACTTTTATCATCTTGATGAAATCCTTGGAATCCGTAGCCTGAGTCATTGCTCCAGTCTGGCATATTCAGATGGATCTAGGACTCAAATCCGGGAGTAGGCAGTACTTACAGTTGTGTCCTTATAAGGCATTTTGGCTGACTTCAAATCATTGCTTTTTCTATCAAGTTTTATACTGCAGTTATTTATGCTCAGCAAACTGGGAGCTCTCATTCCTGAGAGTATTACAAAGTTATTAGGTAAGAAATAACAGCTTAGATCCTGACTCCTATACACCTCCCAGATAGAGTAGAAAGGAAGCAGCTCTTTCTGCCTTCCCCTATTTGCAGACCACTGATCCTTTAAGCTGAGCACCATGTAGAAGGAAACACTAACCTCCGACCTTTCAGCAGACTTTCAGCGTGCTCACTCACACAGTACTCCTCCATAGGCATTATGCTTCCATATACTTCATCCAGACCTGCTAAACACCAGAAGACACAGTTTTTCCTCCTCTGAAGTTCTGGCCTACCATTTTGCTGAGAGCAAAAGCCTGGATTACCCCTCCTTGCCAACGCTGGCTGAAGCAGACCACATCCTCCCATCAGGTCCCACTGGACATGAGTGCAACTCTGCCTTCTCTCCCCTCCTTGTCAAACCAAAGCTGATTCCGCCACACCCTCCCAGCAATTCCTCAATCTCTTAGATCCCAAGCATAACGTGCTGCTTTTTCCCCCATGCTGTCTGCTCCTCGAATGCTGTAGTGCTTAATCTCAGTACCAGTGCTATCAATAGCAGGGGCAGACACTTATGGGACAGAAATCTTTGTGTGTACAGTAAGTGCACACTGGAGGGCTTTCTGATCAAGGTCTGGAGCTACCATAAAGAAAATGAACAATTGAAACCAGAATATTGGAAAATTTTGACATCACTGAGTCATATCTACCTCGCAAATCATCATGCCAAACAAGTCCAGGAAAAGGAATTTCTCAGCTTTCCCCAGTATCTAGGCACAAGGGAGAGTAGCATCCCACAAATACTTATCATAAAATGCATCCTTTGTTCTGAGTTGCATGCATTAGGTTGAAATACTAGCCAGTTCAGATAGAGATGCATACGAGTCTGTGATCCAGCTGTTGTACAGAGAGAATAAGAATGTAAACTGTAATAAGAATTGAAAGGCTACAGTTTCATTATTAACTTTCACAGAGCCATTTGAGTAGGAGGGGACCTTAAAAAAAAAAAGTCATCTACTTCAACTTCCCTGCAATGAACAGGGATATCTAGAGCTAGATCAGGTTGCTCAGAGCCCCATCCAGCCTGACGTCAGATGTCTCCAGAGATAGAACCTTCCACCATCTCCCTGAGCAACTTGTTCCTGTGCCTCACCATCCTTACTGTCAAAAAGTTCTCTCATATATCCAAACTAAATCCCTCCTTGTACAATCACAACAGATCCTACAAAGGGGTCTGTCCCCATTTCATATACTCCCTCTGCTCCCCTTTAGATACTGAAAGTTCTTTTGATGCAGCCCAGAATACGGTTGGCCTTGTGGGCTGCAAGGGCACATTACTGGCCACCCAGCTGGCCATCCACCAGTACCCCCAGTTTCATTTCAGCTGGGCTATGCTCAATTATCTCATTCCCCCAGCTTGTTCTAATATTGGAGGTTGCTACAACCCAGCTGCAGGACCTTGCACATGGATCTGTTTAGCCTCATGAGATTCACCTGGGCCCATTGCTCAATCTTGCCTAGGTCTCTCTGGAAGGCAATGTTATAATCAGACAAAAAAAAATCAAAAAGCAAGATTTTCTTATTTTTACTAAGCAATCAATCAGTGCTAACTGGAAAAAATAATAGCCTCAGGTTATAAAAGTCACTAAAAGTGCAATGGGTCCTTTGTAAACCTTTTCTGTATAAAGTATTCTGGCTGCCCTTTTACTTCACTAATACAGTGTTTCTGTGAACTCATTTGCATGCTTTGCTATCAATACTTTATTGTTCTCTTTTCCTACAGCAACCCCTACCGTTAAAAATAAAACTGGAATTCTTAACTATAAGTCCACAAGCTTATTTTTAAGAAACCACTAACAGCCCAAACACTGAAAGCAAACCAAATCCTGTTACACAATGTGTTTTGTTTCCCTAACTTCTTCAGGAGCAAATTCTATCTAAACCGGCCTCTGGATGTGAAAGGCACGAACTACAGATTTATGAGACAGCTTTCTGAACCTCACAAGAGAAACCTGACTGAAGTATCTGAACCGACATTCCACTCCAGGCTAGGTCAGTGACAAACATCAGATATGGACTAAGACTTTTTAAAATCCAGAGTCCGACTTCTTCCCTGATTTAAATAAAAGCACTAAATATCAAAAGCAGATATTCCAAACAGGCTTATATTTAAGAAATTCTTCTTATAAAATTGGATTCAATTTTATTTTAAGATTTTGTTAACAACGGATTATGATCTCAGGTTTTGGATTCTGTTTTCTCCTTAATTCATCATAAACTGTGAAACAGCAGCTTATATCTATAATTTAGTGTTCACACTGATGAGAAGTGATACAGCACAGAAAACGGATGCCTATAGAAAATTCAAGTCAGTTTTGCCGGACTGAAAAACTAAGTGAATGTTTAAAATCGAATAACAGAAAGCATGCACTTTATGGCTTATTAGACTGCTTCGTCAGAAAGCTGGTTCACAGCTTCTGTTCCCAGATTTATAGAAACTGACAGCAGAGCTACTGTTATTCCTTGTTTTGAAAAAAATGCATTCTATGTTTTTCTGTGACTAAGGTCACCATGTCATTGCGTTCCCTAGAGCATACTGTGAGCAAAGTTCAGGCCCAAGCAGCCCACTAGCAGACTGTTTTTATGGTCACATACAGACTTCCATACTTATAAGAATTTAAAACAATGTTATAGATAGAAACACTCCACTGACTGTGTTATACCTCAAATTTGAATTGTTCACAATTTCAAAAGACAAGCTGTTTAAAAGGAACGTACCCTTTGCCTTTAGCTAAGAGCAAGAAGGTAGGATTTTTTTTATTTTCACAAGCTCTCACATCTGGCTTTTATTAATCCTTAGATATAAGAACCTTAAAAACTCCAAGAAACATTTTGTACCATCTTCTCTGATCCAATACTTCGGTTATGAACCTACATTTGTTTATGCATCCCCCTGACAATTTATTCCAGACACACAAGAAGGTGAGAATTTCTTTTAGACGGACATTGCAAGAAAGTTTGAGTACCTGTATATTTGAACAGATAGCAGAGCCTGGGTCAGCCAACAGCTCTCAGCAATAGTTGTGATTTGCCCTTAAGTCTTCCTTCCCACAGGCTCATTGTCCTTACTGTCAATCTATTTCACCACTCAATCATCAGTAAGAAGAGTCTGTATTTGTATACTCACAAGGTCAATCCTCAGTAATCACATCCCCTAATAGAGCCCTCACTACTGGACACTCGTCTTTTATCATCTTTATGTAGTAGAATACTATGCATCTTAAGATGTTGCATTATTTTCCTAGTAAGTTGAACTGCAATTATAGATGATTTCAGCCAGCTTTCACTTTCCCTGTGATTTTGTACTCAGGTGAAAACCATGTTAGCAGAATGCTCTCTGCTCCTTAGCGATCAGCGTTACATGAAAACCTCATCTGAAAATACAAGTCCTTTTCTCATTGTCCAGCATGAAAAAGAAGCTTTCAGAATCTCTACAGAAAGCAGTACAAGAGAACAGCACAGAACCGTATAGAAACTACTAATTAACGGTAAGGATAATACCTTAACTCAAATTACCATTCCTCATCAACTCCTTCAAGGTTACAAAGGACACGCAGGCTGAACTGCAAGCCTCAGCTAAACTACTGGCATTGTTTGCCCTTCTATAGGTTGGCCCCAGCAAATATATCTTTATGAAAGAAGTTACCAACGACCTAGTTAATGAACCACATGCTCTTGGAAGCCAAACACAACCTCTCTAAACAAGACAATTAGGAAGTATTAAAAGGACCCTTTATCTCCACGGTGTTTGTAGTTTAACTCAACAGCAGCTCAGCACTGCACAGCCAGTTACTCACTCCCCCTCAGGAAGGGTAAGAGGGAGAACTAGAAATAGAACAGAACTTGTGCATTAAGATTAAAAAACTAACTCCTAGAACAAAAAAAGAAAAAAAGAAACAATGGCGATAATATATACAATCACAGTGCAATTACTCACCACTTGCTGACCGATGCACAGCAGCCATTAGACACTCCACCAGCAACACAAAACCTCCCTCTGCTTACTGACCAACAGTTCACACTGTAACCCCTAGGCCAACTCCCTCACAGCTTTATGGCCTTCGGTAGGATGGCTCATGCCTTAATTGCCTAATTCAGGCCACCTGTCCTGGCTCCACTTCACCCCCTGCTGACCTGCCATGAAGGCAGCAGCTCCACCCCTCCCCAGCTGGTCTGGTCCAGGGCATGATTCTGTTGCTGAGAGAGAGCCACATATTAATGAATTATTATATGTTTAGCTGAAACCAGAAATGCTAGGAAGTAGTTTAAATATGCTGAAATCCTTAGGAAAACTTCCACTGACTTCAATGCACTTTACAGAATTGTGAAGTTGAGTAAAAAGGCATATTTGAAGGTCCTCTACTCCAACTCCCCTGCAATAAACAGGGATATCTACAGCTGCAACAGATTGCTGAGAGCACAGCCCTCCCCAATCTTGAATGCCTCCAGAGCTGGGCTTCCACCATCTCTTTGGGCAACCTGCTCTTGTGCCTCACCACCCTTATCATAAAAATATACATACATATTTATATCTAATCTAAATCTCCTCTCTTTTAGTCTGAAACCATTTCCCCTAGTCCTATTACAACAGATTCTATTTACAGGCCCACTGTAGATACTGAAAGGCTACTAGATACCATTCAGCTCCAGGCTGAACAGCCCCAGCTGTGTCAGCCTGACCTCATAGGAAAGGTGTTCCATTCCTTCAAGTTTTGTGGCCCTCCTTTAGATGTGATTCAACAGGTCCATATCTCTCCTGTACTGAGGACTTCTTACCTGGATGCAGTACTCCAGGTAACATCTCACCAGTACAGAGTAGAGGAGTAGGATCCCTCACCCTGCTGGCCACACTCCTTTTGATACAGCTCAGGATATAGTTGGCCTTCTGGGCTGCAAGAGCACATCGCTGGCTCGTATCAACCTTGCCATCCATCCACCAATAGCCTTAAGTTCTTTTTGACAAGGCTGTACTCTATTCTTTTGTCCCCTGGCTTGTACTGGTAGTGGGGGGTTGCTGCAACCCAGGTGCAAGACCTTGCAGCTATATTAAACCATTTAACCTCATGAGTTTCACCTGGGCCCACTGCTGGAGACTGCCTAGGTCTCTGTACAGCATCCCATCCCTTGTGTGTCAACTGTTGCCCAGAATGTGGTTGCCTTTCTGGGCTGCAAGGGCACAGTGAAGGCTCAAGTCTAGGCTGCCATCTACCCTTATCCACAAGCCCTCTGAACTTCAAGCTTTTTCAGCTGAAAACTTCCAGTGCAGTTTCAATAGTGAAAGCAGCATCTGTATGTGGATACAATTCTGACATATGCTTTCTATGGCTCCTCTGGCTGGCAACAAAAAATCCAGTAAACATTCTCCCCCATCAATCTGCAGTTATAGCAACTGGGAGGGTTTTTTCCCCTCAGTTTTTTTTTTTTTTTTAATTTATTTTTCTGAGAGCCGTCTGAACAGAAGCTGAATTTCATAATAGATTAAATCTGTTGTCTAGTTTCTGTTAACATTTCCCCTACCACTTCCTCCCAGATGGATTCATAAGAATGCTGAATTCTCAAGGAGGGAGCTTTTCCCAGTAGGTATTTTTTACTACCCAGCTCAAGCAGTACAACGGAGATTGCTTGTCACAAAAAGACACCTAGCAGGAGCATAATCACCTACTGACACATAGAAGATGGGCATTCCTAACAACAGGAATACCACTAATTTCATGGGTACTATAACTCTATACGAGCTATTTGACTTGGAGGTTGATAGATGCAGAGAAAAGGATCTAAAAACTCTGAGCATTGTTAAAATTCAGTTAAAATTAAATTCTAACTATGAGAGAAAACCGATAGCTCCAGGTACAAGTTACATTATCTTAGAATATTAGTTCTCCTTCACTGATGCTGGCAGGTTTTCAGGTGAGGAAAAACTCTCCTTTCAGGGATGACATTAGATTGCAATTCCAATATTTTGCCAAGCATTTCCCCAAATGCACAAAATTGATCTCAACTTACAACAGAAGAATAACCTTTGAAAGAATTATAAACTAGAATCTTGGAAGTGTACAGTAAGTATTTACAGATTGCAAACAATGCTGTCCCAAAGGAAAAACAATAATCTTAGAGAGAAATTCCATAGATACATTTATGAAAAGTATTGCCAAATAGCTGGCACAGTGGTAAGATATGTATTTGCATTCATACACTTTATCAAAGATACGTATTATGTGACAGTGTTGTATGTATAATTTTGTGGTGCTCTCAAAACTATCTGTCTGCCTTACTCTGCTTCTCTAAACATTTTTAAACATTTTAGTAAAGCAGAGTTTTAAGCAGAAAAGAAAAGGATGCAATGCACATTGAGATTAGGCAAGAGAAACAGAGAACATATTTACTTTGGTGATCACATTGCAAGTCAACCAGTACACAATGGTTAGGAAAAGAAGGACATTTGAATGAAGTTTTGAAAGTAGCTTCAGTCTGTAGGAAGTGAAAATTCTGCTGCCCAAAAGAAGCATTAAGATGCCAGTCTCACAAAATAAACTCTGCTAAAGCAATCAGATTTGAGACTGAAAAATCCAGTTCTGGAGTTAAAAAAAAAAAAAAAAAAAAAGTCATACCAACCCAGGGCAGTACAGACTAGCTATAATGTTTTCAGCACCAGACAGGACAAATCGGCTCATTGGCTGTCTTGAAGCAAATTCCTGACTGCGCTGTAGTATCTCTGGGCACAAGGAGAAATGCTTGAAAGTGACAAGGTCTTCAGCTGCCTGCCAAAAAAATGTGTTGAGGAGGTCATAAGGCCCTCAAAATACACAAGTAGAGTGCTGTCAGGGCTATTCTAGGTTTTGTTTTCCTATTTGTATCGCTGGTTTAGTGGTTTACTTGCTTTCTCTTTCTCAAAAAGAATACATCATCATCTTCTAATGCAGGTTATGTTTAAAATCCAGTTTTAAAATATTAGTTTAATTATATAAGAAATAGAGTGTAGTTGTAAATATCCTGCCCCTTATTATTCTAGAAAAAGCAGCATAATTACTTACATTTCCTTTAAAAGATCCTCTGCCAAAATAATGACACTTAGACATAAGCCTAACATGAAACATGGAAATGTTCTCTTAAAAGAAAGTAAAGGTTTGTTGTTTCATCCCATATTGTAGCCTCCCAGCCTAAGACAATCCAGGAAATACCAGACAGCAAAGGAAGCCATGCTTCCCTCAAGCACCAACTGCTTGTAGCTGACAAAAGACGACGACACCCCAGTCTTTTAAAATGACTTGCTACTAATTTGAAAAGCTAAAATACAAGTAAACAAAAAATATAATGATTTTTTCTCATAAACACAAACATCAAATATAAAAAATGTAGCCAGCATCGATTCTAGATTGAACAGCAGCATCTGCAGAAGAGCAAGAAAGGCTGAGATGCATTCCGGGGTGCAATTTCCAGGTCACAGTATAGATTTACTAGCCAGACAATGTGGCAAGTGGGCCTTCCACTTGTCTTTGATGCCACTATAAGATTTAATTGATAAATTAAAAGGACTAGAAAAGCTTCTTCAAAAGTTTATATTACTGTAGATTCGTTATAATTTGTCTCTATCAAAATGCAGGGGCTCATTCTCAAAACTTGAAGTGAGGCCTTTCACCACTTAGGGTTGTTCTGCAGTGCTAAACCTGTCAGGCAAGAGTAACAGCAGAAAAAAAAAAAAAAAGCAGGTACAATATTCTGTACAGAGGTTATAGGAAAGGATATATTGATGTAATGCTAAGACTCTGTAATATGTCAGCCATTCCAATTTTATCACTGCCAGCCTCAGCAGAGCTGCATCGCAGACATTGGAGGCTCTGAATTCTATCAGCCTTGAGGTAGCAAAGAAGCTAGAGCCTTGCAGTTCATCTGTAACAGTTGTTTACTCAATTCAAGCAGCCAGGGAATTCCTTGATAACAGCCGAGGACAGTTCCCAGCTCCTGTCCAGCACTCGCTGTCTTCAAAACAACTTCTGTGGCCATACATCAGCTACCACTGAGTGAGACTCAGCCGCAATAAAGATGTTTACTGCTCCACTCTGGACACAGTTCTCTGACTCGTGCTCCCCAGCTCACAGCTACTAAAATACATACTCTCTCTTACTTCTGTGGCCTGAGATTTATTAACTGTACGCAGTAGTAATTTATAAAGGACTCCTCTCATTTTTATTACTCTCTCAGGAATAGTCAGGAGAGCAGCAACACACAGCTGTCTGAATTTGAATCACTTTCAGATAAAATATAATCTATGCTCTAAAGTGTTGTAGAAGCCTCTTAGACAGAGCTGTATTTAGTTTGGTTCTGTCCAGTTTCACATGTGGGGAAACTAAGCAAGATTCGTAATGGAAAGTTTCAGCCCAGATCTGTGTGGACCTGGACCATGCACATGCACAAAGTTCCAGTAGCTGCATGGAAGGTCATTGAACCTTCCACCTCATCCCTTTAGGAAAAAGCTGAACTTTAACATTGATTCTGCTAGATCCAGATTGTTTCTATTTCAGATATCTCCTCTTAGTCTGACTATTTCATTTTCAGAACTGCATATTGTTGGTTTGTAGTTTGAACATTAATTTGAATATATCAACTAATAAGCAGAACTTAGACACATCAAGAGTTTTAACTCACAAGCTGCATTTTTCCAAGCAAGACACTGCTTTGACACTGGATACAATCCAGGATAAAATATATTACATTGGGCAGTACCATTAAAAATATGCACTAAATTCAGTCTTTCTATATCTTTATGGCCTTCAGCATTTTTGTTATACTTTGTGTTTTAGATTCCTGGTTATTCAGTCTGTAAAGAAAAGCTGCATTTGATGCGAGAGCTAATCTTAGCCCTATAAAAACAATCCACTCTCTGCTATCAAAGCCCTCAGTAGTAGCTGCTCAATTCAAAACCTCATTGCGTGTAATCATCCCATTTTATCAAGGTCTCTGGAGTGAAAGGTACTGCAGAAATGCTGAACATTGCCAGTGTTTAATATCAACCCAGCAAGTCTAGCAGGACTTAATGTTTAATTGTGCCAATTATGCCAGTTTCCCGTTTCGTTTTGAACCAAAATAAGACTGCAGGACTTAATTTTTAGCTTGCTAACCTAGGTGTAAAACTAAATAGGTTAAATTTTGTAAATCTGATTTCTTTTACCTCTAGCACTTTAAAACAGTGAAACACCAGCAGATCTTGTATTTAAATTAAGAATTCTTACGCTGTTGTAGAACAAAACAAAGACATGCAAGTAGAACACGATCTAAGAGTATTGAAATCCAGTAATAGTTATAGCTACTTGTATAATTCTCTAATAGCTACCAGATAAATGCACATTCAATATTTTTATCTGAAAATTTATTTAGAATAACATATGGGTTTATAATCAAGGTGAAAAAATTGAAGCCTCTGCCACAGACAACTTGGAAGAGGCAGCAATAGGAATTTTATTTGCACCGTAATCCAAGGCAGTACAAGTTAGATTACTTCGGACCACAGCTTGTAAGCAGCTGGGTAACAGCAGAAGTCCGTTATAGAAGACAGAATATTTGTAAGGGCTGAATAACACTGAAAGCTTAGTTGAACGCACTTACAAGGGCAGCCTTGTCCCATCTTCCAATTTTGTTTTTCAAGTAGCTCATTTTGAAAAATTCTGCAAGTTACACGAGAGATTAAATGTGAAACTTAGTGCTCACAGTACAAAATACAACTACTATGGAAGAAAAAAAATCAGTCATTCTGCCTTTAGTGACAGATGACTGTAATGAAGTGAATGGCCAGGGTAACGCTTTCATATACTGAGTTCCCAAACTAGAACTTTTTCAAGGACAAGAGACAGACATGTATGAAGTAAACACTGCACACTGGAAAATAATTAATCTAATACTTGTCAGGTAACTGGACACAATACTTAATTTGAAATGTCAGCTGAATGAAGTCATTTCACTCTGACAGATAAACAATTCAGAGAATAACAGGCAGAGACCAGGCAGACCTTTCTTCTGGGAAAACTTAAAGATGACAAAGACGTTATGAGTTACCCTGTTTACTTTCAGTGGTAAGAACTGACAAGACTCACAGCTACAAAAAAAAAAATAAAATTGGAAGGTTCCTTTGAAGCATTTTCTATTTTCCTAAAGAAAAGGTTATCAAAACATAATGGTTTTAATTACATTCAGAAATATTTTGTTCCTCTACATGTCTACAGCTGTCCCTTGCTTAATCATTTAAGAAAACAGATGAACTCTCCTAAAAAAACATTCTGCCCAGAAGCAGTTTTTATACATTCTCCATGTTTTTCTTCCTTGACAGTTTCAACTCTTTTTTTTTTTTTCTTGGAATGAAAATAGGATGATTGCTCCATAAGACAGGTTTTGTTCCCGCCACTTGTTGTCCCATTTGCACAATAATTCCATGGATTTATGAACATGATCTGACTCAAAATAGCCCTGAAAATGATTTAATAAAGCAATAGCAAGATAAAAATATGTAATGCCATCAACTGCAAGCGTTCCATTTCCCAAGCAGGCAGCATGGGCTACACTGAAATTTCTTCTGAAATTTCTTTATTAACAGAACATGTCACAAAAGAAAGAATCTAGAACTTTAGATCTCCTAACAGCTTCCAACAGAAGCTCAAAGAATGAATCAGTGTCAATGAAAAGATTCACAACATTATTTTTATGCAGTATTTTGTATCACTTACTCTTTAGAAAACCTCAGCGTGTATCCTTCAAAGATCACAATGAAACTGTACTAGGGAATGAAATGTTTCTCCTAATACAAGTAGCTAAAAGTACTCACAGACTACCAGGCTTATGCCAGATATCGTAGTCTGTAAGAGATTGAGGCAGTATGGGAGGAAGCCAAAAAACAAAGACACAACTTTTTCTGGCTGCTCCAAGATACATGTTTGTGAAGCTGAAACTAATACAGTAAGACTCTACCAACCATCTACCTTGCTGCAGCAAAATAAGAATGCATTACACATACATGAATGTATTAACATTCACATCATTCAACTACATCACATTTCCAGTTTCCATAGTAGATATTCTAAGTGTATCTCTGAAAATCAGTTTGCAAATTATTTGCAAATATTGTAGTCTTATGTGTTTCTTATAAACTGTCCTGTGAAAGTACCCAACAATTTGACCGTCATTTTACCCAGAATTTTAATCCAGAAAAGAATATTGTGTCTAACTAATACGAAGCTTGCTTTCTGCTTAGTAACTCCCAAGAAGCCATTTGCAGTTCACTACACTGCCAGGACCATTGCTCTGTAAAATAGCATAAATTTTTTTTTGTTTTTTAAAACAAAACATGTTACATGACAGACATTAATAGTTCCTGCCACACTCTTATAATGCAAATTGTGTTTCAGACTCAACGTGGAACCTTGGCCCATGTTCTACAAAAGTCATAATCATTCTTGGAGCATATTTAAAGTCTGAAGTGGATTACCAAAGGGAAAAAAAAAAAAATTACCACTGAAACAGGAGATTAGTAGCAGAAATGAAGCAGAACACTACACATACGTTTGCAATTAGGAGCCTCATTCTGCAGCAGGTCAACCATTTCCTGACTGGTTTGCTGCTGAGTACCTTTAACTCACCAAGTGTCACCATTTCTGTTGATTCAATAGCATATCACTGTGGTAGAAAGAGTGAACAGAAGGTTCTTTAATGGGAGATGTGTTTAAATTGCTATTCAAAGGCAAAAAGTCAAGACAACAGGAATTCTTTGTTGCTTGCTGGACTGCACAAATCCTGTGCCAACTAAGGCATTAAAGCTCCCCACCTGAAACAGACAGAAGGCCAGTTCTTGAATTAAATGGCTGGACAGATGCCCAGCAGCTACACTTATAGAGTGAAAGCCAGAGACTGGCTTTCACACTCAAAGCTCCTTCACAGCATTAAAATATGTTGCTGTCCAAGCCACAGAGCCACTTCTTTCAATACTGATTCTGATGTTAATGGGGAGCTGTGCTGTCGGGCTTGAAAATTTTCCAGACTGGCTCTGAGTTTGTTTTGCTTTCAGCTGTCTAATGAAGAAAATTATTCTTTCAAAAATCTGTGTCTTCAAGCACTCTGCCTTATCAAGCATTATCCACTTACCCCAACTAAGATAGGCCTACGTCCTAGAAAGCCCAGATTAATAACATGAGATGGATATTGGAACAAGCTGGTATGATCTACTTGTATATGAAAAAAAGACACTAATAAATTTTAGTTTATGAATTGTATCTGGTGAGGGTTAAGTACAGCTTTCCAGGAATCAAACTCTTCCTCATTAACTCAGATTGGACTAGAAAGAAAAAAGTTTGTTTTTTTTTTTTTTTTTAACTAGACCTGTGCAATTTAATTAACAGATTTCCAAACTTTCACATCATCATCTTCTGTCAGGACAGGATTTTTTTGATTCAACGTATCAGCTAAAAAGAGTTGAAACAATTGCTCAGTGCTAGGGCACTCTTTATGCTCACTAACATTAGTGCCCAAAGCACCATCTTAGTTCAATATTTGTTTTCTTCACTGAAGTGGAGCGACTAGCAATGGTGTACACTGTACCAAAACCTGAGGTCTTTTGAGTCCAAATGAACCTCAAAAGTACATATAAACTGTGAAATCTACCAAATTATCTCATTTCCATCTACTACAGGCAATCTTAGGACATGCAAGTAAATTCACATTCAAATAATTTCAAAATGTCAAACATTTAAAAGGATCTGGAATCTCTGTAACTTAGAGTAAACAAAGTTATTGACCTTTCCCTTAGAAATATTTTCCCATTTATTTCACTTTCAAATAAGGGAGAGTTAAGAAAATCTGCTACATATTCATACACACTATGTTATGCACATTCTTAATTTCAGTCTTCTGAGTTACTTTAATTCTGAAGTTTACCTCAAAGTACTGTTCACATGGACACACGAAGCCTAATTAAACAGCAACAAGTAAAACACAGATAAACTGGGCTCCAGAATCCACCAGTGATAGTCTCCTAGTATGCTTTTTTAATATGTTTGGTGTGCATTGACTTCAAGCAATGGAAGCTGCAGAATCACAGTCTACCCTTTGACTTTTTTGTATGTTTGAAATGCAAATATTTCCTCAAAGGAATGCTGAAGATCTTAACTTCCTTGTGGTCAAATGGAAAAGCTATCTGCAAAAGGAAGTACTAAATTGCCTTGTTATTTTGTAAATATCTATTTCAAAACTTGAAACTGCCAAACTCTGATTATGCAGTTTGGTTTGACTGGACTAGTTTTAGAAGAAAGCCACACCAATTGGACGTAAATCAAACAGTTTGGTCAACAAACAGGAGCTAAATCTGATTCTTTGATTTTGGCTCACTCTTGTAACCACCACAAGATAACCACTGCAAGCTACAAATTATCAAACAGTTGCTCCACACTCAACACAATTCCACTAAAGTAATCAAAGTTCCACTAAAAAGTAATCAAAGCTTGCTGAAATGTTTTCAAATCATAGTAAACAGAACAGAAACCATGCTATCTCTTGCAACTCTTCTCTACTGAGGGTTACATCACCTTATAAAGTTTAAAAACGTAAGTATAGATACATTATAAATGAATTGGGAAGACAATTTTAAGCCATCCCATAATTTCTTAGGTTTCCTAAGATAGTAGGCAACTCACAGACAACGCACATATGCATCAATACACAAAATATGTTATTTGTCTGAAACCACCTGGCAAATAGGATGTTGTGTTCCCTCTAACCAGAAAGGGATATTTTTGCAAAATTCCTTAAACAGGCCATTATTTACCTGAGACACTACAGAAAACTTTGGTTCATATGAATAAAATTCATTTATTTTACCTTACATAAATATATTATTGCTCTTTTGTGTCAGAAGTTTCAGTAGTTCCAAACTACTGGTTACTCCTAAACATTTGCAGGAATGAAAGACCCTTGAAACAAGTGTAGCAAACTAAAACAAGCTATAGCATACTTTGTTTGCCTAATGCTAGAAACAGGAGTTATGCCATGAGCATGTCCTTGAATCATAATTTAGATTTTTAACGCAGATTATTTTACTGCTTTTACTGCTACTTGTAAAGGGTGGAAAACTTGCATCACACCACATATTTGGTGACATTAGTATGTTGAACGAGTCATCTAGATTGTACAGAGGTGCAATGAGAAAGGATGAAGAGCCACGCACTGATTACAAAGTGGTTTATAAAATCGTTACTTTTGACAAAGTTGATTTCATTTGTTAGAAGTTCTAAGATCCTTCATTCCACCTAAAGTTAGATTATATTTAGCCTCAATCCATCACAGTTATGATAATTGACAAACAGATGACTACTGCACTTTTAGGGAAATCAAACTACAAAGTTAACAATTAGAAGAAAAGAATTTCCTTTGGAAGCAATTAGGAGGAACGCAAACATACTGCATTCAGCTCACATCTGTGAGTAAGACCAGTTTATGATTCAGACTAGCTTGTTCCTACATAGCTGATACTTGGGCACCTTCAAAGGAATTGCAGACAACTCATAGAAAGATTGTATGGATTTTCCAGTCACAGATAATAGTATTCAAGAGAAAAAGAAAAGGTTGCTAAAGGTGTTCATACAAAATTTCTGGACTATTTTATAGAAAAAAAATGAAACTACTGCCACTGAAAAACTGTATCTTTCTGCAAACTGATAAAATAATAGGGTTTTAGAGTAAATTATGTCATTCTTGGCACATCCAGACTAATTCTTTCTCAAGTTTTCCTGATATTTTCCACTGTCTGAGATTTGTACACAGAGAAGAACAGCAAGTTTAACAACCATCAGAATGATCAGAATTTGGCAAATATCACCATGGAAAGAAAACAAAATAGTAGGACATCTCTCATATCTTGCTTCTCAGTCTGAGACCTCTCCTGTGATAAATAACATTTCTTTAAGTAACCAGATATTTGGGAACACTAGCATTGATTTTGGTCAAAGTACCCTAGCAGAGGAAGAACATCTGATGAAAAAGAAAAATGTTGATGAGTTAAAACTTCAAGTCACAAATCTCTTCGTTGGACTGTAATCAACAAAGTAACAAATAATGATGAATTAAGGGGTAGTTCCTTCCACAGAAGCAGAGAAAATGATAAGCAGAAAATATTTTTACAGGAGTTGAAGAGTGAGAAGTGATAAAACTTCTTAACAGGTGTTCTACAAAAAGCAGAATTCCAGAATTTAATTCACCATGATTTAAAGTGAATAGTAAATATATGGAAATGTAGAATTTTAGCATTTTTCAACTGCCTCTTGAAAATAACTTACATCAACACCTAAAAGCTTTTAGCAAGGGATAACTGTACTCTAGCTAGCTGCACTAACTGGACATAAATATTTTGTGCACATTTCTCAAAATCTTAGTGTGATTTCTCAGTCTGCAAATCAATTGAGAACATGCAAACTGCAGTTGGCTATAAGACAGTAACGGGGAATTTGAATAAGAAGAGATGTAGTGGAAGTAATTTATCAACTGTTAATTTGTCTAGAAGTGCCACAATGTTAAATTAAGCATCACTTCCAAAAACAAAGCTCAGGTGTCTAAATTAGAAAGGACAAAAGTCACACCCTTGAATTCCTGCATGAACTGTACCCTCTCACCTTAATTGCAAATAATCATGTAAAACTTCATTATCCAGATAAGTACAGACTTCATTTCAGGAAGAGCTAACTTTTTCAAAGTGAGTAGCTTGACAACTCCCACTCTCCCGCTCTTTCCCCCCACCTTGCTCCTCACACACAAAGGTAAAGGCAAATAGTCTACTCAGAGACTGAACTTTAGCTGACTTTTTTCTGTCATCATCCTCCAATTGCTTTGATGTTACTAGAGATTACACTGAAATATGATTAGAAAAGATGCTGGAATTATGCCCACCTCTCCTCCCAGGATTTTTAAGAGAGCTGTGAATAGAGCTTTCAGACTTTGGCTAAAGATGAAAGACTCTAAAAAAATTAAGTGTGGAAATGTGAAAGGCTCCCAGTGCTTTCTGTATCACGTATGGCCCTCACAGCTTTCTTTAGTGCAACGCTTCTCATAAGTCAGAGTCTCCATAAAGAAAACAGAACAGTTATAAAAAAAACACCTTTTGTATCTGATGTCTAGATCTATTTTGTGAGGAATCCCAGTAATAGACTTTTGCCCATTTCTTTAACTGAGATTAAAAAATAATAATAAAATAAAAGTAAAAAAATTATTCCATAAGAAAAGTACCCTGAGGATACATTTGAGAATTTTTTTTAGTAGAAAAACAGACATTTCCAGGTAAATATTAGTAGGATACATATATTCATAACGGGAAAGGACTACTTAGATTTCTCAGTTCCCCTGATTCACTTGATGAAGGAAATATTCATTCCTGTTTTTTTTGTACCATTGTGAAAGAGGAAAATTTACTGAAAATAAAATTGAGTACAGAGCACATATTTTGAAATAAACACAGATAAGTTAAATCCTTTTATAAAACCAGACAGCCAAAAGAAGTAAAGCCTCCAGTACAAACAACTGCATTTAAACAGGTAAAGACTTATCATCTAGCAAAGCAGAGCATCTCAAGACTAAAGCCAGTAAGGTAGCCTAGGAACAGTACCTTCAGTAAGGTGCCAAGATAGAAAGAGAAGAAGAATGGGAAAAGTTTTTTTTTTTTTTTTTTTTTTTTTTTTACAGCTCCGGATTGCTGAAAATATCATGGAGTGTTGAACAATTCACTCTGTTTTCCTCTCACCTACTACTAACATTCATGAAGAAAACAAAAGTTCTTATTGTATCTCAACCTTGTTTTAACAGCATTGACTACCCCACTAGCTTCCCTTCAGTAGCAATTAGGCAGATCAATACAATGGGAAAAGATGGTTCATCATTGCATTAGGAGTACAAAGACAGAACGAAAGCATAATAGAAGAGAATTATAAAAGAAGTGAAAAAGATTGCTTACGAACCCCAGGAACATAGAACCCCAGGAACATAGAACCCCAGGAACATAGAAGAAAGCTCCCCCAGAAAGAAATGTCCAGAAAGAGATCCTTCTCTAGTAGCAGTCAGCCCTTAAATAAGGGTCTAAGAGAGGTGCAGCCAGGCTCCACCCCTTCCGGTCGCAGATGTGAATTGCCTTCACCTGTACTTCCAAGGCTGACCAGGTCCTTTCCCTAGGTGCTCAATCAGTGGTTCAGGCCATGACTCAGCAGTTACCATACATGCTCCTAAATGGAATAGCATTATACTACTTCCAAGCTGCAATGCTACTCGCATCAAAAGGAAGCAACAATCTAAAGCAGCGTGTCATCTTTCTGGGTAAAGAAGTTTGGTGTCCTTTTAAGACAAATTCTGCTGCTGTACATCTAACAGTAAGATGAGGAGAATGTTTAATCCAACTTTTACTTGTATTGACTTTGAATTATCATTATTATATAAGTAGTACATAAAATTTCATGCTATATACAGACCATATTAAAAATAGTTGGTTGTATATTTGAATCTTAGCTTTACTCTCAAGTACTATCCCTCAAAATAGCCAATAAAGACAGCACTTAAAATACAATACCATGCAGCCTGATGGTATGTATTATCCCTGAGGAGGAAAATAATCCATGTGGGATCCCAACTTTCTTTAACAGGCAGAATCTGAACTGAACTCTGTGACTATAGACTTCACAACCCCAGTAAAAGCCTTCACAGGATACTGCTGTTCCCTCAATCCATACTCTCACACCATTTCTCATATTTTGTAGAGTCAACAAAGAAAAAACATCCTTTCTTTAAGAGCTACAACAATCAGAAATAAAATTGCTGAGATAACTATTAGCTAACAATCTATTAAGTGCAGCATGTAGAAGTCACAGCTTGAAATGGTGATCGAGCACCTGGTGGGAAGGCAGGGTCAACACAGGGAAGCTCAGCTGCATGCAATGCACCTGAATGATCGGAAGGGGTGGAGTCAGGATCCACCCCTTCCTAGATCTCATTTAAGGGTTGGCAATGGGGTAGGGGCATTTTTCTGGGGATCTCTGTGTACTTGAGGCTTTCTGAAGGCAAGATACTTTTTTTCCCCTTTATTTCTGAGTCTATGGTTGTTGTATTTGAGTAAATTCTTTCTTGCTGTAGCCTGGGACTTTGCTGCTCTGCTATTGTTGCTGTGCTTTCTGTCGTATTACAGTAGCAGTTAGGAATTCTTTTATATAACTAAAGCTCTAAAAGTGAACTTTTCTTGGTCTATTAGAAAATTATGCTTTATCCAATTACTGTGTGATAAAACTAATTCTGAGTGGGGCTTCTTGAGAAAGCAGCATTAATCCCCCATTTTGGCTAGCTGCCAGTGTAAAACTACTCAAATTAACACTTACTAACACTGCAGGGCCTGGGAACAAAAAAGTATCTGAAGATGCTAATCTATTTTTCTCTGACTTCATTTTTTTTCATATCTAGAGCAACAGAGATTATCTTTTCATAGTTTACAGATTCTGTAAGCACAGAATGTGATGCAGCAACTATTTCCATGATACACAGTTCTTCTTGTTTGGTATCTTAACATAAGCATGAGACACAATTTCAGAAAAGATTTGCTCAGATAAGAATTTCGAAGTAGTTCTGAGAGTGAAATTAAAACAAAGGAGCCAGAGTTAGCCTTCTGAATTTTAACATAGCTCAACTAGTTATTTTCTGCATGACTGTAGTCAAGATCACTTCAAATTACTCATCAGAGCTTCAAAAGACCATGGAAACTGCAGAAGCAAAAACAGTCAAATAAAAAAGGTGCTGCTCTTGTTATTGAGCCAGTAGTGTCCTAACTATGGCTCCTAAGTAATGTTTTGCATGCAGGAATCTTCATCATTTCTCATACCATAGGCAGTGAGAAAGCTAAAGCTGAGCCCCTGGTTAGGCTTTGAGTAGGTGACTGGATTAGAGGACTTCCACAGATTTTTTTGAACTTTCATGATTCTATGGAAAATGTTATGCTCTAAGAGAGAGGTACTTGTTTAGTATTGTTGCCTATAGGTCAGAAATAATCAGAGGGATAATTTAAAAAAAAAAAAAAACAAATCCCAAGTAACTACTAAGATATTCACAGTAAGTAAGATTAAGGTTATTAACGGGGTTGGGTTTTTTTGGTGCTGGTTCAAGACTAGTTTCTTTCTTCATTAAGACAACTAGTACTTTCAAATTTACAACTTTCCTGGGGGGTACAAAGTGGACTGTATTCCCTGGAGGAGCAGAAAAAGAAAAATTATCAACTACCAAATATATATGTAGTGTTCTTTAAACATAGAGGTTTTCTTTGATTTGACAACTCAGATTTGCAGAGCCAAATCATTGAAAAGAGTTAAATTAGGGTGAAGTCAAAACAAATGCATTTTAAAGAAACAAGGAAAACAGCTCACACAGATTAACAAGGTCATTTGAATAAGAGTTAGGCTCTTTCAGTTGTAAATTAAATAACCCAACATTTATCAGACGCTCCTGTACAGAGAAGTCGAAAATCAGGCAGTTACATTGATTGCCTTTCGCTCTTAAATGAATGAGACCGAACATCTTAAGATTAGGAACCTATTAAGAAAAGTAAGTATACTGAAAGAGAGCTGCTCCTGAAATGATTGATCGCTTGAATTTTTGGACAGGCGGATATTGAAATGCATGTTACTGTAACAAATTTTGAAATAAAGTAAATAAGCTGGAGCGAAAATTAGGCTTACAGTGAGAAACGTGCATGTTACATTTCTTATTACTGTGCGCCATCCCTTCCATATCCTTCCATATAATGCCAGAAGTTTTTCATCTATCTGTTACTTCCCCAAGGCTTGATTCTGCACATACGACCACAATGGGCACCTTGCTCTTGACTTCAAGTGGAGAATGACTAAATTCTAAGCTTTATTTACCTAAAGTTAGAAAATAACTTTAGCACGTGTCTCAGGCTTGTGTTTATTCTCCCTATGAATCTTGACCTCACACATGAAGTAACTATAGCTAGAGATGCATGTTCAAAATTTATTTGAATTAGCAGCAATGAAAATCCTAACCCCTTAATGCCGGGGAGCAGGAGCAGGCTTGCAGGTGCAGCCCAGTAAATGGATGCCATGGGTTAAATGCCTAAAAAGCTAGTTATTATGGTGCTGAGCCTTACTGAATCTGTCCCTGAATTTCTTTTCATTTGTCTTTTTCCTACAAAAAAAAAAAAAGGCAAGTTAAAGCAATATTGCCTGCTTGGACATAAAGTTGTATTAATTGTTCCTTAAATCAGCAGATACACTTCCTTTCCTATGGGTCATCTTAATTTCTTTAAGCAAGGGAAAAATGTAAGTTAAACAAAATTTTTGGAGGAGGGGAGGAAAGCTTTTTTTTAACAAAGTATTTGTAAAACACAATTTATTTTACTCATCTAAATTTTGAATTAAAAACTATGTAAATTAGATAATTTTCTAGCAATTGAAAAGATTTTGCCATGAAGATTCTGTGTCTGTTCCACCCTGTCCCATATAAGTGCTAAAATGAACAGTAGCACGAAGGCATAGGTGCTCTTAAAACAATTTCCTTTTGTTTACAAATGCAATAGACTAAAATGACCCATCACTCTGCACAGAATGAGAACTATGAGCTCTCAAAAGCTGAGGTGGTACCATCTGAGAACTTTCAGTAAATTACAATGTCCGAGTGATATATACCACTTCCTTGAGTATAAACTTAAAAATAGTAGTGCCTCCAAGAACATGAAAAGCTAGGTAATTTCTTAGAATTCTATTTCATGCTGATAAGTTAGGAGACAGCATCTGTTTTACTTCATAATTTTTGAAGGGTAGGTGTTATTAAATTAAGAACACCACAAAATTTGTACTGCAGAGCTTTCTGAAATAGAACATTTTCCAGTGTTATAAAAATTCTATGTGGCATTTCAGAAAATGTTAGGAACTCTTTTTATAAATTCCTTCTTGCGCAGACAAATAGAGATTTTATTAAGGTCTACTATATTAAAACCTAAACGGTAAGGATACCATTCTTCACAAGTTTCTTGTACTAACCATGTGTGTGACACTTCTGGTGATAATTTCAGTGGCAGCAGAAAGTGGTAAGTGCTTCATGCCTGAAAATGATTCAACAAATAAACTGCAGAGTATAAGTCTGTAAAAATGTTTGGATAGCTGTTATGATATTTACATAAAGATTGTTTATTTTCTTGATTAAGAAATTTTCTTGCCTTTATAAAACTGTCATATTTCAGTAAGTTATGAAATCAAAGAGTAATAAATACAGTACATAATACAAATTCCATTATGTATTACAAAAGATACGCATGCACTATGAAGAATTTAGTTCTACAGCCTTAATGCCATTACAGAAGCTGATTTTGCTTGCAAAGTTCCATAGAAAGGGTTCTCAGGCAAAGATTAATGTTTCTACCTGACTAAAAATGATGTAGATAAGGATAACTTTTTTTTTTTTTGCTTCATGAATGAAAACCAAATGAAAGTAAGAGATGCTCCTTTGTGAAGGCATTCACCTTAAAACTGTTTCCAGGAGCTTTGAAACAGTACATTTATTTCTCACTCCGTTTGGATCTATGTGCAGGTGCATGCTAGGAAAATGAAAAATATCGGAGGAAGGTTGAATGGGCAGTAACCACAGCATCCTATTTTCATCAAGATATGAAATGAGTAGAAAGGCAAATATTCACACAAATTTGTCTGGAATATCAATTTTAAGAAATTGAATGGGATCAGAAGTGTTGGCTCTTTGCCTGTATTTGCTGACTTTTCTGTATGGGCTTGGCAGGGAACTTCAGTAACTTCTTAACAGAAATTTTTGCTACTTCAAAACATGCTTCATTACGAAAGGGATTTATGGAACCCATGCTGATCATAGCCATGGGAGCTTTTTTAGAGAAAAAAGCAGTAGCTGGACAGGTAAGATTCCTAGAATTTCAGTTAGAGTGTAAATGAGAGCAGAATGGGAAAAGACTCATTAACTTTCCAGAAGAAAGTCTCTATCCATCTCTTTGAGCTGTCAACGCATGAAATATCACTTGAATCAAAGAGCATTTTGGGGCTTATTACAATTTAACCTTAAAAGGGGTGCTCAGCTTACCCATAACCCACACAGTGAGCAAAGAGCCACTTATAGCAAGGTATAGTGCAGAAACCACACCAAGCACCTGCATCTCTTCAAGTCGCCCTGTCTATAAATGTGGCACCTGATTAGTGATGTGACCATTCATTAAAAAGGCAAACCCCAGGCCTGCCTTCCCAAGTAAGATATCTAAAGCCATTCATACAAAGCACACTACAACCTGGTAAATACATTATTGCCATGGCTATCAAAAGGCCACATGGCTTGTATTAACTTCATAAGATTTCAGGAGCAGAATTAAATTTTGTCATAAACTTTTGTGGCCAGCTGGAAATTTTGTTTTAGCTTGTTTATTGTACCTGCAGTTTGTCTAATGAGCGGTAGCCCGTGCCTGTCTCATTTTCCTTTTGCTTATCTTTACATGCTCTATGCATATAAAAGCTATGCCCTAACTATAGTTTGTATGTAAATATGACTTTTTTATTTTTTGCTTAAATAGTAATAATTAACTGACTCTACACAAATGATAGAGAATAGAATAATACTTTATGGTATTATAGCAGACACTACAGAATCAAGGACACCAAATGCTATCTAAGAAATCTATGAGCTGATAAGGGGCCACAGAGACACCTTGTATGTCCCAGACCTAATTCACTGGTGGTCATATATGCAGACCTGGAGCTGGACAAAACTAGTATTAGGGGTAATAAAGAGAATGAAGAGCTAGTATTCAAAATATTTAAAACATTCAACACACATACAGCAGACTTTCATGCAACCTACCCTACTCCTGGATCAGTTTCTACTTCAACTACTGTATTTCATATGTTCTTAGAAAAAGTTAAGAAGGAATACATGTTATTTTAATTTTCAATTGTCACCTTTATGCTCCTGTGTTCTACATGAAGTTAAACAAACAAGCAAAAAAACAAAAAAAAAAACAAAAAAAAAAAAAAAAAAAACACCTTTCTGGCAGGAAGGTAACTTCACCATTCTGAGAAAATTAACCTAAACTCTGCCACTCTTTTGAGAATAAGCCTATCTGAGATCAAACAACATTGTCTGTGTTGACAAAAAGAGTTTTCCTAGGAGCTTGGGATTAGATAGCAGATGTGTAGATAAATTTATTCCTATCAGGGTCTATGAAGACCACTGGTCATGTATTTAATTCTTCTGCAGAGTCCAATGAAGTAATCATACCATAAATGTCCAAAGCTAGATACTAAAAAAAAATTATATATTTGACTTTACTGAAGAGTATTCAAACTTTTAATACAGTAAGTAAAATGTTAACAAGGCTGTTGTGAAATTTGTACCACCAGACCGTCTTAGCTTCCCTTTGCTGGCAAATTTGGCAGGCAGGATCTAGTAGCTCTGCAAAGTGATTGGCTTAGCCCTTTAAACATTTGTTCACCTTTCGTTAAATGAGCTTAGTAAGGCATCCTTCTTCCAGAGTTGTGATGAAAGAAATAACACTTCTGAAATATTACTGGTGGATGCAAAAAATGACTGGTGTAATTACTTCCTCTTATAAGCAAAATGTGAATATTGTGAAAATCTGCTGTTATTACCACTGAATGAGAAATATTGTTGTTTTATTGAGGAATATAATGAAATATATGTACTTCTGCTATGCTTTAAAAAAAAAAAGTCTTCTTTGAAAATCCTCCTCAAAACTGATCACATTGTCAAATTACTGAAATGTAAATGACACCATGGCAATCATTACCCTTCTTGAACAGTACTTGGGATTTAGCTTTACTTTCTTGATATTGTTAAAATGAGTATTTGTTTTACGCAGGCATCGAGTAGGATTTAAGATCTTGATTGAAAAAATACTATTTCATTTGCAGTTATTCTGTCTCACAGTTCTTGGAGAAGAGAGAGCATGGGGAAGAACCTTGCTTGACTGTAGGTTCTGGTCTATTTTAACCTCCACCTTCATTACTTACTATAAGAAAATGATGGTCAAAACCAAGTCAATACCAAAAAATAGCATTTTTAAGACACATATCCTGCACACATTACAAGACACTGGAAAAGGAGGAAAATAGTATCCCTCAGGTGTCATGCTAACAGAATCAATTTAAAAGAATAAAACTGAAACTTCAAAAATACATGACACTTTCCAAATACAGGACTTGGTTTAAATATCCTGACTATCTACAATAGTAAGCTCTTCTGTTCTATCATGTCTATCCTCTTGAATGGAAAGTATATTCAGCCATTCCTAGATTCACTAAAGCATTTATCAAGCCACCCCAGGATAGCATCTGATTTCAGTAGCTTTGGTGTGCTTGACCTGAAAATTCTCTAGGTGCCTACAGATTTGCTTCACTGTATGCCCAATATGCTTGATCTGAGAAGTTAGGATGCCCATTAACAGAAGTATTACTAATCATCTACTTATGCTCCAGAAACTGGACAAAGGCATCTTTTCTGCAGAATTCAGGATTCAAGCTCAGGTGCAGTCCTAACTCGCATCTAAATCTACACTAGGTGAGATTCTTTTTAATTTTCCTCATCCTTCTCTGTGTCCTGGTTTTCTGTGGGAAGGAAATACAGGCTTGTAAAGTTTTAAATAAATAAATAAAAATCAGAAAATATTGTCAGATCCCTGACCTGCAAAATTACAAGGTGAGGATCACCACTGTTCTCTTAAGTACGTTTATTCATAAATATAGTCTAGAAGATACTGTCAGGTAATGTTATCAACTGAGTAATGTCTAAAGATGTTTCAGGCTTCAGAACCAAAATGAGTAATGATGCAGCAAGCAGACCTCACACAAATGCAGCTGCAAATATTCCATTTTAATGTAGTTGGAGGAGTGTCTATATTTTATCTATGAGAGCTGATAGGTATCTTCTCCTAGAAAATGAAAGAGGCAGCATAATGTTTCCCTCTCCTGAAGGACCTGAAGCATGTGCCTGTATTTCCTAAGAGGTAGGCCAAGTTGGAAAATATTTCTCTGTAAGTAACCCCTGGAGACACTGGAACACTTTCATTACAAGAACAACTCTCTCCCTCTTTAAATGCAGCTGTCTCAAATATAATTTCTGCTTTATTATAATAGTACTCATGTTATTTACAAGCTTTGACTCATCGTTCTGCCTATTTTGCTAAACGCTACATGTCTTCCCTTCCTGTTGGAGCTGTGGCATGTTTTCATGCAGAAAGGAATGAAAGATTTGCAGGGTGAGATAGCTACCAGGAAAGTGAGAATTTGAATGAATGAGGGGAGATTCTGTGCTGTGCTTCCAAATCTCTCTATCTGCATTTTAAATGTCACAACATGCTTAATACAGAAAGCAGAAACACTGATGTAAACAGGGACTGAAATCTTGAGTGCCAGGATACTCCCTAGAAAATCATATTTTCTTCAAGACTTTTTTCGTTCTATAATAGAGTCTGGAATTTCTCTTTTTCTTTACAAAGGAGAAACAGCATGCTCTCCATCCATGGTAGCCAGTAACTTGGTGACTAACATTTTATGGGGAAACAGTATAGTGAGTTTCAATTCCATCCAGTTAGCAAATGCACCAAATCTACATCTACCTTTTTTCCACAGGTCGGGGGGGAACCTCAACAGTAACTCACTAGAACTCACTAGTTTTCTGAAAGTAATTACTGATTTCTCTTTAAAGACAAATTATTTTGGACCTTTGGGAAAATACTTGATTTAATGCAACCTTCTCTCCACCTGTTCTGAGATCCATGAGACCCAAACTAAATCCTTACAGCACTGTGCCTAATAAAACAGTCAAGTCTTTTTCAAAAATGTTTTATGTAACATTTTGTATTGGTTATCTTAAAAGGGGAAAAAGCATATAGTTATTACTGTGCTTCCTTATTCTTTATTTTGCAGTGCTGAGCAAGCCAAATTGTATGTTGCTTTTACTGCAACATAGCTATGACCTTCCTTCGCATGAGATGTGATTGATATTTTTATCGGTCCAGGATGACATGAGGATCCTATGCAAATTTAGTGAACTAAGGTTTAGTTCTAGTTAACAAGAAGACTCTACAATCACAGAAGTGTCCAGATTCAAAGATGGCTCTGGAAGCTATCTGAATAATGTATTCTGGAAATGATCTTATTCAGGGTGCTGCCAAGCAAAGTTTTGAATAATCCTGGTGAGGGAGATTGTACCACTTGCATGAGCAACCTCTTCCAGAGTTGAATGGTTCTAATCCTGAACAGTGTCTTTTTAACACACAGATGGAGTTTCTTGTACTCATTGTCACTTGTCCTGTCATTGTGCACCCAGGAAAGGAGAGGACATCCAGCTTCCCTACAGCTACTGGTAGTTTACTCCCAGTTTCAGGTACTGGGAGACTGTGACTAGATATCCCCAAGCCCACTCCTGTCTAGGCTGAACAAACTCCCTGTGATCTATCTTCTATTTGAACTCTTCACGTATTTGAACTCTTCACATTTTCCTTCCTACTAAATTATTCAGGAAGATTACCCATAG
This sequence comes from Centrocercus urophasianus, assembly GCF_019232065.1. Classification (NCBI taxonomy): domain Eukaryota; kingdom Metazoa; phylum Chordata; class Aves; order Galliformes; family Phasianidae; genus Centrocercus; species Centrocercus urophasianus. The sequence goes on from NW_024884586.1 coordinate 23,269,275, forward strand.
GAGCATACTGAATAACATTTTTTATTTGCAAGCATGTACGTTTAGAAATAAATTCCTTCAAGTGAAGAAGAAAGCCTTTAAAAATAAAAACAGCTTCTTTTAATTCCCCAAATCAATTTACAATTATTTTTAGTAGGTCACCTTCCTTCAGGGAAAAAAAAATCTAACTTTCAAAGTAAACAGCTTTCAATCTTGTAGAGTGCACGCATGGGTCAGACACGAGCTCTGTAAATAAGTGTGCATGGAGAGAAGGAAAAAAGGGGAAGTTGCATTCTGAGTGATCTGGACACTGAGTTACATTTAATGCTTTACCACGAAGACACCATGTGGAGAGATGCAGAATAGCAGGTTTATAACAAAAGTAAGAACAGAACTGGAATTGCAACCAATTACTTTTTGACATGTATGGGAACATTTCAGCACAGAATATAACTTTCTGTACTTTGAAGGAAGGCAGAAATAAGTAGGCAGTGCAGGCAGAAAAGAGTAAAGAGTCATAAAACCATGTTGTTTGGGTATGGTGCTACAGCACTGCAGCAAAAAAGGAATCTCCCTGTGGTCCTTCTATACAGGCCTGGATGTGCAGTAGTAGCCTAAGAGCTGCATGTTATTTTTGCTTAGTGTTGGATGCATCCTGACCAAACAGCAGCATTTTAGGCTGTATCTCACATTTTAATTCCACTGCAGTTTAAAACCAACTTATTTAATGTACAAGAACTTGATTTTTGAGAATTGCCTTTCTACTGAAGGCAAGTCACCTCTTACAGATATCTTACAGAGATGATTACCCTAAATTCTGAATGGACCTTTTATGTGTAGAGGAAGAAACCTACAGAAACTATCTGCCTTAACTCTATAATGTCTTTAAATAAGTTGGCTAATAATACAAGTAGTTCTAGAATTCCCCTTATTCAATAAAATTCTATATTCTTGCTCACTTAGCAAGTTTCTTCTGATTAACAGGAGTAGGACTAAAATTAATAACCTCGGATGCTTCTTTGTTGCTACAATAAGGGGAGACTTCTGATGTTTGTTGTGCACAAACCCCATTATTATTATTACTAAAAAGGCAGCAGGGAATTAATATTACTCATTGTGAACAAGTATGGCTGGTCCATAAATTGATTTTATTCACTTATGGCTTCTATTCACAGCTGTAATAATTTCACACAAGTAATAGCAAGCTCATATATTGCAGTCACAGTGAATTCTCTCTAACAGTCAAGCAATGTAGCAGTGTAGGATATTTTCAGCAAATTCAAAGTATTTTTATCTGCTGTGACAAATGCTAAAAGAAAGAGGAAAATAATTGACATAGTAGCAGTATTGAAATGGTGCCATTTTTACATGTCCCTACCCAAATACAAGTTTGTCCCTTACATTATCAACACAAGCAACTTTCTATCTGTAGACTAACTGAAATCCTATCCTTATTATATTATACCATATTGTGCCATACTGTGTGTCTAAGTAGCACCCTGCAGAGGCGAACTCAAAAGCTAGTTAAACTGTGCTGATGCAGAAGCTTGCTTGGTACACATGTGGAAAAGTTGCATGGGGCCCAGAAGGTCTCAATTTTTCTGATATTATTGATCCAATGAATTGTCTCTAGCTACGAATTTTGTGATAGCATCTGCTTTAATTTCTACCTTATAGTTCCTTTACGAAAAAAAAAAAATGGAACGGATAGCTTGCAATTCATTTTCATTAGCTTGGGCTCAGTCACCTAAGCACAGAAATACTTTCCCAAGAAATCTCATTGAGAAAATTGTCCCAGGCACTCAGCTGCTTCCACTTGTCTTAGCCTTTGCCTTATGAGGTGAACTTATTTTCTTAGGAAGAACCTCTTTGAAACACATGCTGAAAAAAGGTAAAAAGAGGCCTAAACCTGTGTCAGGTAAAGATGACCACTCTGGTGCCTAAAAATCATTCCAACTTATTTCTTAAAAACGTTTCCATGGTTCACCTAGTTTAAGTTAATTCATCTACTTTAGAGGAAAAATACTCATGTTTGGTTAACAGTGTGATTTATAAATGTACATACAAGGCATGGAGCCTTGGGGAGCAGAAGCTCAAATATTTATTAGAGAACAAACACAGGTTATAAGCACAGTGAAAAGCCAACTTTCTGGCTATTTGAGCTATTTTTGCACATGTGCGTGTACCTTCCACAGCAGTTTCTGAACAGCTGAACACAGTGCAGGTACAGATTTCACAATTTTTCTGTTTATTATTGCACCCCAAATAAACATCTTTCTCAATATGCAAGACATGCAGGACACTTTCAAGTTTTTCTTTACCATAGATGCTTAATGTTGAACATAGGATTTAATTTTTTTCAGTTGAAATTCAAGACGTGTTTTCAATTACGTATGGAATGTATTGAATACATTGATAATTTTGCTACTCCTTCATGCTGGTTTGTTTCCCTTTCTTGCATTACAGGTATTTGTTTTCCTGTGCATTCACATTTAATTTGATATCTTGATATCTCTCTGATATCTTTCCAGATTTTCTCCCTCTACTCCATGTTCTTTTGCCCTTTGTACATATTACTACCTACTATAAGTCCTGCAAATATTAATGTTTGTTTTCAACTGTATCAACAAGTAATCTTGTTTCAACAACATTTCATTAAAATTTGTAATCAATTTGTAAGTTTCCTGCCTAATCTTTTTCTTGTATCCCTTAATAGGGTAAGATTATTTTCATCATTTTTTAAAATGCCACTCCTGTTAACAAAAGCATTGATAGATTTCAGTCAGAACTGGCCTCCTCATTGGTCTCTTCCAAAAAATAATTAAAAAATGTAATAAAACACAACACTAAATTTTGATTACTTCCTTACAAATACACCTTGCATGAAAAGTTGTATGTACCATTAACTAATGTCACCACTGTAACATTCAGAATATCCTAATGGAAATGACTACAGTATGCACCTGGGAGAATATTCACGTGTTTTAAAGTGCCGTCATTCTTAGATATGGAAAATAAAATAGTTCTGTGCCTTATGCAGTATTAAAAAAAAACAAAACAAAAAAACACACCAACAAAAGAACCATCTTGTTGGAGGGGTGTAAAGAACTTGATAGTAGTTGTTTGAAATCAAAGTCTAGGCTTTCAACTTCCATTACTTGCGATTACAACAAGGACGACGGTAAGTTTTGACTAAAAGAAGGGATCTTTCTAATAGTGGAAAATGTCCTGTACAATTTTTACAATGCTCATAGTGAGACTGTGATGCTGAGTGCTATGATGGATGGCAGCTGTGTAGCAAAAAATTTTCCATAAGCATCCTAGGAAAGAAAACATAGCAGCAACCATCATTAATCAAGAGAGACCTACACGTCATGAGAGAAAAGGCAAGAGTCCAGGAAGGCCACAAGGTTAAAATGCTTTGTTTGAGTAATTACAGGATTTGAAGGATTAGGCTGAACCAAAAGATTTAATGACATGGAGGGATTAAAAGGAGAAATAAATAAATTCAATTGAAGAGAATGAAGGTGTAGAAGGCAGTACAAAAATTACATTAAGTTCAGTAAAGATTTTGAAACAACTGAAGAATTGTTAAATAACTCAGCTGTAGTTAGAGGCAGTGCTATTATGCTGATTCAGTTTGTTATTCAATGACTGAATCTTCAAGGACAAAATACTAAAAATAACAATTTGAGACTACAGGCCTAACAAAACCGTGTGTATTTCATGAAATGTCTTAGTCAGCTTTTTTTGTAACACAGAATGGAAAGTCATGATTTATTCTGCAGCTTTTGTAGAAGAGAAATGACAGTACTGAAAGCGTACACGACATCACACCTGCTATAGCCTGTTCCTGAAATCTGAAGATGCTCAATGAATTCCAGTTTCTAGCTTATGCTACCGGATGTTATGACATTTTATAAAGGTAACAAATCTTATTTTTTTTTTACGTTCTGCAGCCCTTGTACACTATTAATAGTAAGAATAAACTCCTCATTTATTCCAAAGAAAGCCTAGAGGCTGCATCTGGAGTATTGTAGATGGGAAAAACTATTTGAGGAACATGATGATACAAGTCTTGTGAGATATGGAGTTACCACAAGACAACAATCACAGGATTGCTTTCTCTTGCCATAGGAATACTAAACTTAAATAAATTCAGGCTTGCTGGCTGTTTTCTGGAACAGTCACTCGTAGTTGCAAGAGAATATCAACAAAGCTATGCAAAAAGAGTAAAGATTAAAAAATAGATTATAGCTTTTATTTAGAGTTACTTCATTGTATCTTAATGAAACCTCTCTGTTCTTGGTTTGTTAATCTGGAGAGCATCTGGACATCTCCGGAAGGGTGGCTGAGAGAGGTTTCAGAGAAGGGATGAAACAACATGGGAGAAGAGGAAGGAGAAACCGGAACTTTATTTTCTGAGAAAGATAAGAATGAAGCAGGATAAAAGTACGGCTGTGCAGACAACAGAAAAGATTCAAAACATAATGCCGAGAAACGAAAGAGTAAACGAACAAATTCCTTCGTGTCTAAGAGCGTGTTTTTTGACACTTCATCTCTTCCTAAGCCGTGCCCAGGGGTTTGATAGCCCCGGCCGAAGCAGCGTTGCCCCATCTTCCTGAGCCGCGCTACTCGGCACTCGCGGGACTGCCGGCCGGACGCCTCTCGCCCTGCTCCCGAGTGGGACCGCCGGGGGGCGCTGTAATGGCGAGGCGCCGGAACCTGGCGGCGGTAACGGGGGCGGGAATCAAGCAACGGGAAGGTGTGAGTTTCTCAATGCGAATTTTTAAGGGAGGGGGCAGAGCTCAGTTCTGAACGAGTCTGTTCAGAGTCAGTTCTTGGAACGTGTGCAGTGTTCCCGTTTAGCTCGTGAACTGTAGCTTCCTGTTCCTGGGCAGCCGAGTGCAAAGTGCAACATAAAGCCAAAGCAACACGTACTCAAACAATTTGGGTCATTCACATGCAAATCGGTCTATAATATTTCCAAGCCAGAACTACTTTTCTTTCCGTTTTTACCGGACGCAATGTATAACAGCATATCTCACTGCATTATTGATTATGAAATGAAGCCATCATAATTCATAACATGATTTCAAATAAATAGTAAGTAAAATGCCCCCACACTGTCAGCAAGCCAGAAAATCAGACCCTAAATTCTTCATGTGTTTTCTTTATTAAGGCCTACCTGCTCTGTTTGTGTCAAAATGATCACCTTGAAAGCATAGTTTTGAGTCAGGAAAATTAAATACAAAGTTGTTATTAATCCCATATGATTCCTACATTAAACTAAAATTTTAGTTAGTTACACATAATAATTTAAAGATAATCTTTTCTGAATATTGCGGTGGGGAATCTTCTTCTTTCTTTTAAAAGCAGTTACTCAACTCCATTGTTTCATTCAGACAGCAAATTATTTCAGAAGCTAGAAGAAATCTTCCCAGTGAAAGAGCATCTCCTGACAGCCCAGCTTTGCAGGGCCTCCTTCAGTGCACTGAGCTTCTGCTGGGGTTTCTAACCCTCACATTCACTCTGTGCTGTTTGCTGCACAACCCTTCTCGCAGTGCAGGTTTTGTGTGTGTGTGCACTTTGGAAACCTGTTCACCAGCAGCAGTGACGACGACTGGTTCTTCTCATATGGGTCACTGACCAGACACCAGATGGTGGAAGCGTTCTGTTCCTGCTAATCTGACCCAGGGCTGGCAATTCAGCCAGGGAAAAGCTTTATCCCATTACCAGTCTCCTGAGCCATCCTGTCTCCTGCCTGAAGACTAAAGATTAAACAGTTAATATCCTTGATGTTCCTACCACCCCCACAAGTAGCTAGTACACATCACAGACACCTACTGTGTAGGTAAGAGGAGATCCATAAGTGCCATAAGAACACATCATGAGATTTAAATTCTACCTTCAGAGGAATAACAAAGAAGCCAGGCTGGAAAAATGAGAAAATCAACTGGGACTGCGCTTTGTTACACAGCAGCTGGCAAGTAAAAGTTTGTTAAAATATCGGGGAAAATAGAAAATACAAGTAGGCAGCAAGAAATGTAATTTGGAAAAGGGAGTAGCCATTATAGCAAGGACATGCAAACACAAAAAGAAGAAAATATCAAGATGCAACTCACTTCTGCAGGTGTCAGGAAAAAAAAGAGCTATCAGTATAATGCCATCCAGCTGTAATGCCTGAGCCACTTCTGAACAGGACTTTTTCAATGCATTTCTCCATCCTATTCTTACAATTTTCTTTGCCGTACTACAAGCGCTTTGCTTTGCTGCATATTTGACACATCAGACTTCTGTGCTGTGTCCAAAATCACTATCAACATTTTTATTTCACACCAGAAATTGCCAGAAAAAGAACTACTGTTACATTTGTGAAGACACCAATAATTGTACCTAATTTGAAATTCAAGGTAACTGAAAGGAAACAATCCAAAGAATTCTTGGATTTATATTCAAACCCAATTCCTTATTTAAAGAATGCATATGTGTTTGTTTAATATCAATATAAGCTTCAAGTATATAAGAATATGAAAGAAGTTAGGTTTTATTTTTTACATGTAGGTAGGCTTACATTTCCATCTGTTAGAACTGCGTGTACTTAGATCTATATTCTTTCTCTTCTGCAAAAAGCATTATTCAGAGTAGCTATTATGATCTTATAAAATGCTATTACTGTACAATTACTTGAATCTAGTTAGATTCTCTTTTAGCCTTCTGGAAGATGTGACCATTCAAACCTGCCATATGCTGCACAAACTCATTCAGAAGACAACCATGAAATTAACTACACAAAACTGCCCTTGAGAAAGAGAGGGGAAAGGGTAGCAAACCTGAGTCCTTGGTGGCACCTTTGTGTTTATTTCCTCACTCCATGTTTAGCACAGCTTCATTCATCGTAGTTACAGAAAATCTTACAGCGGCAATTTATTATCATCTGCATTGTTGGTTTTTTTTTTGTTGTTTGTACAGCTGTGTTTCTGAAGTCTGAAAATATCCTTCATTGGTCAAAAAAGCCCTTCCTATCACGTCACATTCTTTAAATAATAATGTATTTTTCTTTAACTTATTCACATCATCAATAATAAGTATTCCAGGGTAGATTACATAAAATGGAGTCTCTCATAGATAATTTTTTTCTTTGAAAATAGTTCATTAGATATTGACTAGAACTGATTGAAATTTCAATTCATTGCTAGTAATTATAAAAAAGCATGACATTTTCTTCAGCTTCAAGCAAAATTCTGGCAAAATACATTTTTTAAGCCAGCGTAGCAGATTTTGATCACAGGATTAAAACAAGCAATAGTAGAGAAGTGCCGCTTTCTTCATGCAGGCTTCAAGCACATTAAAAATATCTTGGAAGTGTACAGGCACTCCTGTATTATCACTGTGCAGGAGTGGCAGCATTAGGTATTTCTTCTATCAACAGAATTTATACAAATCATAAAACTAAAAAAATGGGAAAAAAATCAACAATGAAAGGGAACATGGAGCTGGGAAATGAAGGTCCAAAAAACAATATGAGTTTTCCGTCCCTTTCAATTAACACAAGAAACTCTGGTGGGTTATTTTGTTCGTTGTTGTTTAATTCAGAAGATACAATAGTAAAATTAAGTTGAAAGAAAATAGGTCCAGAAATATATTTAGAAAAGATAAAAGGATGCTTAGTTATTAGGACTGTTTTTCTGGAAGTTACACAGTGGAATTCTTAATGGAAATGACTACAACTGAGTTGTAGAGTGGTTAACTTGTTAATATTATCAGCCATGACAGTCCGTGGTCATTGCTAAATACCCAGGATAAGGCTTGTCTTTCTGGAAATAGAACTCAGTCCTTAACAGAAATTATATTTCTACATTTTTATTTCAATTTCTATTATATTTCTATATGGACTTGAAGAACAGCTTCTTTTTAGAAGAGCTGCTTACTAACCAGGCCCAGGAACCAAAATATAATTCTATTTGGTAACCTTGACTGAACAAACCAGTTGCTCTACCCTTTAAAAGTTAACCATGAGCATAAGATCACATGACATTCCTCAGGATTTTGAATAAAAGTAATGGTTGCTGTAAGTCTCTCATTATGTCACTCAGAAAATGCATTGTCAAGTTCTTGTCGTCTCTCATTTTTTATGGAACACACATTCCCTATGATGCCATTATCCATTTTGGTACGTTATTTTTCATGACAGTATCAGTCTTCTAAATAAAATTGGATTTTATATGGTACATTTTTAGCATTTTTCTTTTTCTTTTATTTTATATATGTGTATGTTAATGCATACATAGCAGATTATACCCTTGCTGAAATATAACCGTCTGGGGAGAAAAGTATTGTAAAATGAATATTTTTATTAGTGTCTTTGGTATTTATCTACAACAATAATATCATTGATCTGAAGTTAATGCTATTTAACACAACACGTTTTGTTACTCTTAGCACTGACAAAACCATAGAAATTATCAATACTGAAACACTGACGTAGTTCTTAGAGACTTAATTTGTCAAATGTATCTTATGTCCAGCAGCATATAAAACTGCCATGCATAGTTAAGATGGTATGTTGACATCTTTTTTATATGAGAAGTATCATCTCAAAGAAGGAATTGCTTCTTAAAGATTACAGGTACAGAACATTTTTAGGACCTTTTGAGGATACCATCAGCACTGCTTTTGGATCACTGATAAACATGAAAAAGTCAAAACAAGCAAAAAAACATTGTTAAAAAAAAAAGAAACCATATTCACAAAGTAAGCATTAAGTCTTGATTAGTTTATTTCCTCTTCCATTCTCCATATTCTCTCAGTTTTAAGATCTTGTGACAGAGACTCCCACAAGGCATCAAACACCACAGAACCATACCGTGTTTTCTAAGTCCCTCAAGGTTCTCCATGTGATAATTACAATTTCATCTTCTTTAGGTTTTAATTCATTAACCATTATCTTTGGATTTAACTATTGTTCTACAAAAAGGGAGCACTCAGACATAAGAGCAACCAGCATTTTTTCTTCCATTTTCTGATTATACAGGGAAACACTTCTACCATTTCTATCATCAGCATTCAACTTACTTACCTTTTAAAATCTGCTTGGAGCAGGAGCTTTATGCTCCTGATAAACTCCAGAACAAAAGTCTGTTCAGGAAAGCCCAAGCATTTTTAGGCATGCATCATGTGATAATTGTCCTAATCTCTAAAACAAACAACATTTCATCTGTTTCCTTTGATAAAGTTTTTCATCAGTATGGTACCATGTTTCTTAAAGGAACATAAAATAAATGCTTACTGATCATATGTGCCTGGATATCCGTAGTTGAAGTGCTTAGATGACTAAGAGAAGCATGAATATTTCAAGCAGTGTACATCCAAAGTGTTTGAACCAAAGCTATAACATCTGCAAAAATGAACATAAAGTTGATGTTAGGATGATTAAGCAAATAGAAAGGCTATCCCGCAGTAGGAAATTAAGAACGTTTAGTTCATTTAACCTAGCAAAATAAAATTGCTGAGAAGTTATTCTTCAACAGCAGATGCCTATTTGTCATCTGTGATATGAAGTGAGAACGCTTTTAATTACAGAATAATGTTGGCACAAGAAGAATAAACAGGGCATAAATAAATTTAGATGTGAAATTGGAACAAACTCTTAAGCATCAGGGCATTTTGGCTCAAGAGGATGATGAAAGTGCAGCAGCTCTTAAACACAGAATGGTTATGAAACTTTTGAGAAGAAACACTGCGTGAACTGAGGGCTTGAATATGTATCCATAACTCATTTTCAGTGCTATCAATCAAACGCCTTCTTCAAATAGCAGTGTTGTGCTATGTGCCAGTATGTTATAGACCACCTTGTTTTGAAGCCTGAATCATAAGGCAGGGGAAAAAAAAAAAAAAAAAAAAAAAAGAACTAAAAGGTAATGTAGTCATCAATTAGATCCACATAGTCTTGGAGTTACTCAGACACTGAAGAACTGAAGAAATGTTTTAATAAGTGAGTTATGGCTAAAATGATTTAAATTGTCATGCTCAACTTAATGAAGAAAGGAAGTAATTTATCAAAAATTTATCAACGCTCATCTTTTCTTCCCCCAAAACTGTCAGTAAGGTACACTAGGAACAAACATTTTGGCCAATTCAAAATGTCTCTGTGTCAGGTACAGATGTGGTCCCGGTTGTGCAGGGATGTTGTGCATCTGTGTGACAAAATATCACACTTCAGAGCAGAATTTATGATGGAAAAGAATGAAGTAAGAGGAGTTGTAGGATAAATCTCACCTTCTCCTTTGTTTATTACCAAAACAGTCCATCTTTCCCACCAGCTTTATTTCTCAGGTACGTCCTGAGATGCCGTACCCGATCAAACAGAGGGCTGAAATAACACCCAAGCCTCAGGGGCAGAAAGCAGTTTGTACTTAGCTGTACACTGCAGTCAGCGTGGACTTCTCTGCCAGTTTTAGCATCTGAAGCTCGTAACCGTGCTGTGTCATTAGCTGCCTGCGGACACGGTAGAGATCAAATGTTGCAAAGTTCCCGATTCAATAAAAATACTCGAGGAACATTACGCATCAGAAAGCTTTCCCTATGGTGAGCAACACCGGAATGCAGTGACAGCGCTGTCAGTTCCACACGACGCCCGCGCAGCCAGCCTTCGCCCCCGCCTCTTTTCAGGAGGCGCGGCTGCAAAAAACGGCGGGAAGCGCGGGGCGGGCACTGCAGCGCGTCCGAGGGGCCGGCGGTCGACCACCCCGAGCGACCACAGCGCCACCGCTGCCCTGTGGACGCGCGCCGCCGCAGAGGGCTGCCCTCGCAGGTGGGCGGCTGCGGCGCGGCCGCCAGAGGGCGCTTTGTTCCGGCACGGCGCGGGCGGAGGCGGAGCGAGGCGGGGCGCGGCCCAGCATGCAGCGCGGCGCCGTTTGAATGGCGCAGGTTGCGGGCGCTGGCTCCCGGCCGTAGCCTCCTGTGACGATCTCTCCTGTCGGCGTGGGCGGTCCGGTACCATGAGCAGCGGGTGAGCGCGGCCGCGCGGACCGCCGCACCGGGAAGGTCGGCCGCAGGGAGTCCCTCGTGGCGGGGCCCCTCCTCGGCTCGGGGCGCGCCCGCGACGCCGCGAGACGGGCGGGGAGGGGCCGCGGCGGCCGGGCCTTCCGCCGGCTGCTCCCCGGGGTCGTTCGCTCGGGCGGGGCGCCTCTGCGATCCCGGCAGCCGCGGCGCGCGAGTGGGAGCCGGGCCGCCCCGCCAGGCTGCTGGGCCCTGGCGGCCTCCCCGTCGGTCTCGGCTGCGCCCGCGCGGGGCTCGGCGCGCGGCCCTGCCTCGGGTCCGTCGGGGCTCCGCTTCGGCCTTCTTCTAAAACGACGGCGTCAGCCGGCAGTCAGAACCGGCGTGTGCCCACGGAGCGCGGCGGGGTTGTAATGCTGCCCGGGGAGGATAATAGCAGGGGTGAGGCCTGCTGACTGGGCTCTGCGCCCTGGGTGTGACAGGTGCCTTATTGCAGTGCGGAGGAGAGGGAGGGAGCAAGACGTCTTCATTTGCTTCAGGAGCCTGTGTTAATTGCTTTCTTAAAAAGACTTCAGATCTCTTTTTCTGCTGTGCTGGAGAGGTTTGGCTTGTCGTTCAGTGTAACAAACTGAAAAGTGGAAGCAGTTAGAGACTGTGGGGTGGTTTTGTCAGGTTATTCTAGCAACGTGCTGTGCTTTGGAGCTAGGATGAGTGTGATTTGCTTAAAAAACTGCCCCTTTTTGTGAGATGAATGTTGTCTTTCTCACTGCCTCAGTTTCTGTTCTTCCCGCTGCAAAACAGAGCTGCAAAACAGAGCTGCAAACAGTAGCTGCAAACAGAGGACAAGAAGGGTGGTTGGCCTTGGTGGGAGAATTAAATGTAACAGATGGCAGAGAAGGGGCTGTCGGTCCTTGCTGGCTGGAAAAAAAAAATTGTTTCAGTTTAAAGCTGTTCCTTCATTATTAATCAGTGCATGTAATTTTGACTAAGGTGTCAGTAAGCTTATTCAAGTGGATTCAAGTTAGCTTTGTTTTTAATTCCTCAGCTTTATAACTGAGAACTTTTATTATGTTTTAAGAGTAGTATTAATAGTTAACCTCATACGAATATGTTTACATACATGAATATCCTGTGTTGTAGTGTTATACTAGTTTACTTGAACTACATCCTTAAGTTTTGCAGCTCGTCTTCTTGATGCATTTCAGTTAGAATAATAAGGATGTCTATGGATCTGTATCTTGATCCTATGGTAAACACCTTGAGTTTGAATTAAAGATTTTTTAGATGCTCTTGACATCTCATCATCAAAAGACACGCAGGGTAATATTAAGTGCAGTGCACAATGCCACGTGATCTCAAGCCATGAAGTATAGGCACAGGCTGCATTCAGCCTCATGAGGCTAGGTAGGTACCTGTAACTCCATTAGGTTTGGAGTTCCAGTGCACCTTTCTCAGAGTTTGAATTTAAAGTTCTTGCTAGAGATTGGGGTTAAATAGCGAATAGGAAAAAAAAAAATTACTGTGTTTGTTTTTTATGGATAATTTCTTAAAGCTTATTGACAGTATTAATGTGAGAGCTCCAAAACATTAGATCTCTGTTTCCTGCCTAACAGCTGTCAGATAGTCTTAACACAATAGAAGTTTTCCACCTTGCTTTTCCTGGAGCGTTAATAGCTGAAAATTAACAGGTAAAGAACATTGTTTTGTTAGTGGAGGACTGCTTCTATGATTCTACTTTCCAGTGCTTTTTAAAATTTAACATGCCTTTAAATTCTACTTCCACATGCAGAAAATAGTATGGTGCTTTTACTACTTTCACCTCTCCTGGACAAAATACTTTCCTAGAAGTTAAATGTCCATTTATTAGACTGTGTGAAGGAGTACTTTGCCCCATGCCTGGATTCATCCTCACTAAACTTTGTTGAACTACAACTTGTGATCGCTTCCAAAGCTCCATTATGACTGCTTATGGCAGCAGGCCCTGAACAAATTCTGTGCCTATGTAGTAGGAGGCTGAGCTTAAAAAATTGTAGCAATGTTAACTTGTCACTCAAGTAGTATTTCTATATGCAAATGTAGTTGATGTTAATTTTTCCCGTGTAGGTCTCTTCAATTGAAAGAAATGGCCTGATGGGTACAGTTAGCTGAAATTTGTGCCCTGGTGATGTGTAAGGCTTGTCTTGTAGTGTTGAACGAAAACAGTGCATTGATGATAATTCAAGGTTTTAAGGAATGCATTTCTTAAGATAATTCAATACATAACACTTACTGAACTGTCAGAGCATAATTACAAAGTCTTTTTAAAAAAATCTGTTTCCTAATGAAAGCATGTGGAAGGATGTGCAATCAAGAGACAGATGGATTCTGTAATATTTGTCAATCAGGCTTAAAATGGAAGGAAATGATGCCAAATTTACTCAATCTTCTACATCATAAGATAGCACTAATTTATTTTTCTAGACAGATTACCCTTTTGGAAGTAAATTTGGAATAACCATTATTGGAAATGTCTCATAAGCCTTTTACATCTGGCGGTAATTAGTAAAATTAGTTGCTCTTTCCTGGCTCTGTGATGTGTGCCAGCTTCAAATGCATTCAGAGCAGGCACCTCCTCTCTGTGGAGTAACAATTAATGAACTTTTCCAGCTGATTCAAATAAGGATCGATGTTGTCATCCTTGAGAATTGCTCTTGATATAACGTGAGGGCTGGGGGAGAAACCCCAGAACATCTGTGATGGCTAATGTATGTGGAATGCTGTAGGAAAAAGGAGCTTTTAAGAATTCTGGCAATGGATGGGGTGGGACAAATGATTCTTTTAGAGGCTGTTGCAGATGACTGAAACAAAACTTTCACGTTTGTTTTGCTGTCTGCAAAGTACTCAAGTCTGTGCGCTGTAAGATATCTGTTATGTTAAAACATGTGAAGGTTACATAACATGCACAGAAAAGTTTGTCCCCTTCTGGGGGCCATGCCCAGAATGTCAGCGGATGGGAGGGAGTGGCAGTGTTTGTTAATACTTGTCTTTGACAGCTATGCACTTGGAAGCCATTTAGTGCTGCCTTCCTTCATGCAAGTGCTGTGTGATTCTAGAGGCGTATTGCATCTGGGTTAGATCAGAGTTTTGTGGGGGATATTTATTTAAATAATTAGCACAGTATTAGAGCTGCTGGGAGAACTCTGCCAAGGTAACGTCCAGTGATTAGTTAAGGATAACCTGACTTCCCATTACACATGGTTGCTGTTATGCTGGTCATTCTGTTTCCTGAAAACTGAGGAGAGGGGAGGAAGGATTGTTATCTGCTTAGAAAAGCCCTTCGTTAAAGGGAGAAAATGGATGGAATGGGAGTCTGTCAGCATGATGAACTTGTGTGTTTCTATTCTGATTTACAGTTGTCACAAAGTGTGCTGCAGAACAGTTTAAGCTTGTATGTTAAAGGACTAAGGCTGAAGAGACTTCATTTTATCCTTATTTTTTCAGTCATGTGAAGCAGAGGAGTTGTATTAGCCTTAAGAAATAATATACTAGGCTGTTTGGAACAAATATAGCTAGCTGCACTCATGATGATGGGATTGTCAAAAACTCAAGAAGTCAAGGTATAAGTTGTGTGACCTGATATTTAAAAAAATATATATGCCTTTTTAAAAATTCTCCATATGTATAAAAAAATAGCAGGGGATGGCAGCGTCTGACTGTTCTAGAATATACCTGATAGTTCTCTTGACTGCTTCAATTTCCTGTAAAGCCCCTCTGTCCCCAGTGTACAGATTTTTAATTGCTGATCAGTGATCCTTATGGAACACTGAGCAGTCTGAGTGATGTAAAGCAAACTGTCATATATTCAGATCTTATTGTGGGTGGTAATTATTAGCTCACAGCCTGTAATTCTGTTTGTGAACCCAGAATTTCTTCGCACCTTCAGACATAGATGCTTTGCTCTATGTTCACCCCTAATCTTTGTTTCTGCTTATTGTTCATCACTGTTCTTTAATTTGTCAGTTAACCCTCATCTTTAGTTTCTGGTATAACCTGGTATTGCCAGCAGCCTTCATTTATCCCCTTCATGAGGTACTGTACAAATATTTCCAACTGCACAGTTTTTCTGCAGATTTCCAGCAGTGTTCGCTGTGGCAGCTGCTTAGATCTCTTATTGCTGTTAGGTATTTCTCCATGCAGAAACTTTCTCTCATCAATGAATTGCTTAATGTCTCGAGAGACCTCAGTGAAGGACTTCAGGAAGCTTTTTTGGAATCCCGGGTCTGATCTGTCCTTCAGCTCTCCTATATCCCATACTGCACTACTTTCTGTGAGTGTGCATCACAGGCTTGGAGAATGCCATTAATTCTTCAAAGCAAGACTCAGTGAGGTTGACTCTTTCCCAAGACATTATTTGTATCTACTAATTCTATTCTTAATTGCATTGTTTACCAATTTGTGCAACAGAGATGTCACTGAACCTTCCTTAAGGCCATCTTTAAATACTGACTGTATTTTCCTTTCGGCACCCTAGCAGCTCTACAGGAGAGGTTCTGTACCTCTCTTAATAACACAGCTATTTCTTCCTAGATTCATATGGCTTTTGGATGTATGCCATCCATTTCTATGGGTCTGTTGCTGTCTCCTTTGCTCATGTTTGCTGCTGCTGCTTTTAGATACCCCCAACAAAACCAACTTGAAAGACCACCCTAAACTGTAGGACAGTGAGCACAGATGTAAGGATATTTTACTTCACTGAACATTCCTTTGTATCTGATCATCAATTGGGCCTTTTGGGATTTCTGTTCCTGGCCTCTAAAGGGGGAGTCTGTAATTTTACATTCTTTTCCTGTTTCAGCTGGAGGCTTCATGCTCTCTCATCACATTTTATCAGTGTATAATCCTTATCTCTTTAAGGCATCATCAAGTTTTATGTAGAAAACTTACCTTTCTAGTGCAGATATTTTGACTCAACCTTAAGAAAATGACTCATATACTGAAACAGGTACTAACCCAGGATTCCTTGTTAAGACATTTTTCTCACCTTATGCTGTTTTCCACTCTTAATTCGAATGCATTTCAGTTTAATACTGTTGTTTTGTACATTAGGAATCAACTTTTTTCTTTGTATGAAAGAGGAGGGAATATGAGATAATTTATTAAACAGGCAAATAAGAAGCTGCTGCTCTGCATGGTTACAAGCTGTCATTGTCACAGCAATAGTCAGAAAAATGATTATTTAGGAACTGAAGTTAAGGACCTTCTTGGTTGTGACAGGCTGATGGGATTTCGCTTCAGTGGCAGTTGGTCCTCCCTGTCCTGGAGTGCTACAGAAAACCACTTGCCTGTATATACATACAGATCATCTGCAAAATAGAAATATTTTTTTTTTTTTTTACAAGTAGTAATACCCAGGTGGTATACTGAGGAGAAGTTGTGGGAGGGAATTGCCAACCAGGTAAGGGGAGATATCTAAGGCATTTTTTCATTCTGATTAAACTTGCCTCGTTCCTGAAAAATATGAAGTATTTTTATTTTCCTGTCTTTCCTCATTTGGAAACAGTTGAGAGCAACTATATTTCTTTAGATAGCAGATGAAATAGACTTGGAGAATTCTCATGAGTAATTTGTCTTATATTTTACATGAATTCCTGCATGTATGGTATCCTAGAGTGCAGGTGTACTGAACTGATCTGTAAACAAGATCCGTGTATCTTGGGGATGGCAAAGAGGGATTTTTTGCTTTTGGTGGGGAGCTAAAGGCGGGAATTCTGAAGTGCTTATCGGAGAGGTACTAACGAGGCTTCCAGCTAATGTTGCTGAACGGTAATGAATTGATTTGTTTATATAATCGAATATCTTGCAAGTATTTGAACTGTAGTTGCTAGTTGCATCTGAAGAAAGCTGGCTGTTTTACAAAATATGACCTGAGTTAATCTTTCCCTTGAAAATAGGGATTTGAGAGATTATGGCATCTGAGGCTCACAATGCTAAAAAACAGAAAGTACTGCATATTGAAGGTCGTCCTGTTGATCTCCCCAGAAAAAGAATCTCTTCTTCCACTAAAAAGATCATGAAGGAGGTAAGGTATTTCTGTCTTCCAGTGAAGCTGAAGTTAATATTCAAATAAAAGTTTATAGCTTTGCGCAATCTAGAACTGGAGACATAGCGGTGTTGAGTATGTTTTGTATTTAGATGTAGAATAGAACAGCAGTTATATCATGAGAAATATTGTTATAGGCACACAGGGATGACACAGATGTATCATGTTGTCCATATGAGCAGCAGATAGCAATTTGGTTCTGTTCCTCTTCTTTCCTGAAATCTTATCAGAAAAAGTTCTAGGTTAGGAATTCTATTGTCAAAAAGTTTTCCTTTGTTAAGAAACAGTAAATCTGAGAGGTGGGGTAGGAGAAATAGTTCTTAAGACATTGAAGTTTACTATAAACATTTAGAAATTCAAGTTCAAGCTGTTGCTTAATTTTCAACGGTTTTATGAATCTGTATGGTGTAACTCGAATGAATTTTCTTAGTCCTTCAGATTATTAACATTCTGTGCAGCCTAATTGGTATCAGGGTGCTTATGTTTCCTGTTGGTGAATCTAGGATAATCAAGCTAGTTCTACCTACATCAGCTTTCGTTTTTTTTGTTGCGCTTTGAAGAAATATTTTCTGCTGCCATCTTTCCTAGCATCTGCTAATCTGCTATATTGTTGGCCATTAGGTGTATATGAGAGACAGTTAATGTAACTTCACCATCAAATTCCAGAAGCTTTTTTGATACTAGTCACAGTTTTTAGTTCTTTGTCAGTCTCTGATGTTACAGTCCTACCTCTTCCAAAGACTTCGCAAACCTTTAGTTGACTGTGGTGTTGCAAGGACAGCTGTATGTCTACTTACCACTGTGAAATAATTTATAGAAATGTTAGTGTAGCTGTGCTTCAAACAGAATAGAAAAGGTGGCTGGGAGGGAATCCTTGGCAAATTTAGTCCATGATAAAGCAGTGATGCTGTTTGAGTCTTTTTAGTAATAGCCTGTCCTCCTTTGTTCCCTTTCTCCCAGGATAAGAAATCTCCAAAACAGCTGGCTTCATACACAAACAGGTAGGAGGGTCTTGCTGTTTAGAGTCTGAAGTTTCAGGAGGGAGTCAAGCAGGGAGGAAGAAGCAATTCAAATTTATTACAGCACCCAAATTGTCACAATGAAAAATCGTAACTGTACCGACAGTGCTTATAGTTGTCCCTTTCTATGATAATGAGTTAATTTTTTTTAAAAAAAGCAGGAAAACAGTATTAGTGGTAGGTTTTATTTCTGATGACTCAGTTGTCATGAGGCTATGTACTGATGGTGAAATGCTGAAGTAGCCTATAAGTTTACTGCCGAATTCATAATGATGTATTTTACCTTAATACAAAGTGTTGACTTACGCACAGAATTACCTTTACTAAAATACTCCTGTATTTTTGCAGAATAACAGTTGGAAAAACGGTGACCAGTCCCCTATCTCTCTTCAAAGCAGTACATTGTAAAAGAAAAGTCCATTGTTATACTGCAAAGCCTTGTTACAAGAAGAAACAGTTCCCTAAATCAAGGGGCTGTAACATGGCAAATAAAGAAAATGAACTGGCTTGTGCAGGGAATCTGCCAGCAAAACTGAATGACGGTCGTACACACTTGCTGAATTCTAGTGACTCTGGCTCATCTCAAACAGAAGGCCCCTCTTCCAAATACAGTGCATTTTTTTCAGAGGTAAGTTGAGCTTAAAAGAAATCTGAGTTCAGTGTAAGCATTCTTGTTAGTTTTGAATAGTTTTTTTTTGAGTAGATTAGTTTTCTTAACATTCAGATTGGCTCAGTTTGTGATTTGCAGTCTTATTCCTCAGTAGACTGATTCAGTTGCCAACAGTAGTAGTCCTGCCACTTTATCAGCACAAACTTAGATCTGACATCCTAGTCTAATTTCAGATCATACCAGCATCAAGTGAAAAATATTGTTTTGGCTGGGTTAGATTTCATGACTTAAGATGCATGGCCTCATTTGTTTTTGAAGATGTGAGTGTATGGATGGGAATAAGCTGGTGAGATTGGATGGGGTTGTTTTTAATAGCGTTAGCTTGGTGACCATGAAAACAACTTAAATGATTGTAAAAGACTGTTCTTACAGAGATTACTTAAGGAAACTGAAATGGTTGCAGAGCTTTTGAAACTGGCTACAACATCAGATGAATATGAAATAAATGTGTTTTGTGACAGAGCTTTCTCAGTCCTTTTCTGTTGAGGTTTTCCTTTCTTTCAGTGTAGCTGTTTTAAACACCTACAGGCCTCACTAGGTAACAAAGTGAGTCATGGCAGAAAGCATGACAAGTAAGACTGTCGCCGTACCGTCTCTTCATGGCAGCTTCTACCTACAGTTCCATGAAGAGAGTGCTCTGGAGGTGCCAAGTTGGTGGTACCTTTAAACACCATTTAAACTAATGGCTTCAATGAGTGAGTGGCAAATAAGCTAGAAGCAGGAGAGGCTGTGTGATGGGGAAGGATAAAAAAAATTGTGGGATCACAGAATGGTTTGAGCTGGAAGGGACCTTAAAAGATCCTCTGTTCTCAACAGCCCTGCTATAGTCAGACACCTTTCCTTAAATCAAATTGCCCAAAGCCCCATCCATCCAGGCTTCAAGCACCTTCAGGGATGGGATATCCACAACTTCTCTGGGCAATTTGTTCCAATGCTTTACCACCCTCATAGTAAGGAATTTCTTCCTAATATCTAACCTATACCTACCCTTCCCCATATAATGGGGAATATCTATCCTAAACCTACCCTTCTGCATAGATAAAAAAAAAAAAAAAAAAAAAAAACCAAAACAAAAAACAAACAAACAAAAAAAAACACATTAGCACTTTGTCACAGAATCACAGAATGGCCAGGGTTGGAAGGGACCTCAAAGATCACCAATCTCCAACCCCCCTATCACATGCAGGGCCACCAACCTCTACGTTTAATACCAGACCAGGCTGCGCAAGGCCCCATCCAACCTGGCCTTGAACACCTCCAGGGACGGGGCATCCACAACCTCTCTAGGCAGCCTGTTCCAGCACCTCACCACTCTCTCTGTAAAGAACTTGTCCTATCACTGTACTACTTGTCAAGTCTCTCTGCATCTTTCTTGTAGGCTCTCTTTTCATTGGCCTTCTAGTACTTAAGGTTTCCCCAAAGCCTCCTCTTCTCCTGTTCAGTCAAAATTCCCTCAGCCTGTCTTCTTGGGAAAGATGTTCCAGCCCTTTGATCACCTTCACTGCCTTCCTCTGAATCTGCTCCAACAGCTCTATGTTGCTCTTACACAGAGTCCCAGTGCTGGATGCAGTACTGCAAATTGGGTGTCAGAAGAGCAGAGTAGAGGGGACCGATCATCTCTCTTAAACTGCTGGTCATGCTTCCTTTGATGCAGAGCAGGTGATGCGATGGACTTTCTGGGCTGCACACTCACGCTGCTGGCTTGTATGAAGTACTTTCAGATGTAAAGTATTTAAATAAGCGCTTCTCAAAGTTGTTAAGACTTATAGGTTAATGCCTATGAGTAAGTGCTCCAATTATTAGATATCTCTATTCAAGTGTTTGCAGACCTTATTCTTGCAGATTTTAGGTATAGTAGAAAGTCTGTTGGTGCCTTCTTCCAAGGGTGATTCATGCTCTAAGGCTACTATTAAGAAAACTTCTATTAATCATACAGGTGGTAAAATATATTTTCATATACTCCAGCATTGCCATACTGAAGCAGCTTATTGTGTCATTGCTGACTACTTACCTTGCTGTCAACTTCTGTATTCTTAAAAACATACAGGTTTCTCAGGACCATGAAACTATGGCTCAAGTTCTTTTCAGCAGGAATCTGAGGCTGAATGTCGCTTTAACCTTTTGGAGAAGGAGAAGTATAGGTGAACTGGTAGCCTACCTATTGAGGTAAACTTGATTTTCTCTTCCCTTATGTTCTTAAACTGGTAGCAAAACCAAATATGATGCAGTCTTTTAGGATTTCCTTAAATCTTGTAAATTATCAATAATTACTTATTAATGGAAACATAGTTCAACCTGTGCTCAACTAGTGATACTTATTTTATCTTCCATGTTTCTAGGATACAAGATCTTGGAGTTGTAGTAGACTGCCTTCCTATGCTTACAAACAGGTACAAACAGGAAGTGGGACATGCGAATGTACTATGCCCACAGAGAATTTCTTGCACTTCTGAAACATCTTGTTTTTTAAGTTTACAGGAAGAAAAACCATATATTTCAGTTGGCTGCTGTGTAGATCTTTTGCCTTTAGTGAAATCACTACTTAAAAGCAAATATGAAGAGTAAGTATCAATTTCAGATGTCTAAATGCCATTCCTTCCTGGCTATGTGGTATCCATGTGTTTAAAGATGTTTGGTCCTCTGACTCATCTTCCTTCCCACCAGCCCTGCCTTTCTTGGGGAAGCACCTACCTAAAGGAGCTTCTGTATAAGCCTTCATATTGTTTTTAATAGCATTCAGGGGTTTAATTTAAAACAAACAAACAAAAGTTCTGCAGGGTTAAGCAACCATGGGGGAGTTAGTTTTTGGCTTCGTGTAGGTATATCATTCTAAACAGTGAAGCACAATGGCAGCAAGGTTTCAGCATGTTCTTTAACATAAGATCAATTAAACTTTCAGGTATAACATAAATAATCTCTTACTACTTTTTAAGAAGTACTTTAGTTTACAACTTAAAAAAATGAGAACATGGGCAATTGCCTAAAATTGAGAATTTGTGCAATTCTGTCTGTTCCAAACCAGCAAATGTGTGGCTTTCTAAATTGCATTTGTGCTTGCATGAAAGTATTGGCTGACTTGTGGATATTTGAATTGTATAAAATGTTATTGCAGATATGTGATAGTTGGTCTAAACTGGCTTCAAGCTGTAATTAAAAGATGGTGGTCAGAACTATCTGCGCATAAAGAGAGGGCAGAGGATGGGTGAGTATAGTGTTGGAAAACATTTAAATGTTTCTGTAGCTGATTTCATCTCAAAATCCCTATTAGTGCTGATCAACAGGAGCGCACCTTTTTATACAAAGGAAAAATTGATGCTTACAATTTGAAAGTAGAAGCTTAAAAGCATTTAAGTTCTTTAATTGTCAAGTCACAGGTGGTGTTTGGAAATTTGTTTGAAAGATTATCATTCTTGTATTTCTTTTGATTTTAACTTCTAGCAAATAAAGAATATAATTATTGGGATATTAAGTGCTGCAGAAAAAATATTGATCTGAGTTTATGCTAATATTAAGACTAAAGCGATATACAGCATGAAACACCTCTTTCAATCAAAGTATGGGAAACTGTAGTATACATGTTAAAAACTATTATTGGTTGTTTTTCAGAAATATGGTTATTTTAAAACAACAATTAAGTGAATTATGGGAACAAGAAAATCATCTTACTCTGGTTCCAGGATATACTGGTAATATAGCAAAGGTAATCCAGTTACAGTTGTTCAGTAATAAGTATAGTTATGCCATTTATACATGTGGTTTTCCTCTTACTGGATGCTATTTACTCTAAACTATTAAAGGCTAGAACTGTATCAGCTGTTAGAGTATGTTTCACCAATGCTCAAGTATATTGCACAGTCCTTAGTCTGAAATTCTAGTATTGCGGTTTAGGATGCTGATGAATTTTTATCTTTTCCGACCTTTATAAAGTATCTCCTTAATGACATTTAATAAAATAGTAAATAGTAATAAACCTTAGAATGTTCAAAAAAAGGGGTTCAGATAAGTAAGTAGACTGTGAAGCACAGGTGTTTTCTTTAAAATTTGCTGTACCTCATCTGTGTGTAATGCAGCGGATTCTCACTCTGGCAAGTGGTGTTAGCATTTGCATGTTAAGTTACCAGGGCAAGTGACAACATGCTAAATTCTAAATCTTTTTTCTGGCCTAATGCTTAAAAAATAGTAATTTTGTGGAGGGCAGAAGAGCAGCTCCATCTGAAGTGAATGACCTCTGTGCCCTTCTTGGCATACTTACAGTATCAATACTATGTGTGATGTCCGATTAATACATGGTTTGCTGTGTGTGTTACTCATCTCTCTAAAGGTAGTTTTCTGAGGCTGGGCACCAAAGCTTACACTGAGGAAGAAACCTCCCTCCCACTGGCATGACCTGAGAAAGGCAGGGAATGAACCAGAACATAAAGCAGCCATTTAGAGTAAACTTGAAAAGAATTTAGTGATTGCCTGCTCTATTTATATGTGTAGGAACTTGGTTGGATCTACAACTACTCAGAATCTTACAGTACATAGTTACATAGAATTTGTTGTATTGGTGAATCGAGCAAATAAGTTTTTTACCCTTCTGGGACTGCTCTGCTTCCCTGTCTGGAATTTTGACATCTCTACAGGGCTAATTACAGGCTTCTTACAGAGTCTCAGATAGTTGATATTTAGAAGAATCAACTAACTCTCCACTGGTAGAGCAGTGGTAGCTTGTAATATAGATTGCCCAGTTCTTCTGATGGATCAGTGTAGCAGTTACTGCTAGCATCAGTTTTTCCTTCTTTCTGTTCGTTTGCCTCCTTAAGGTTCTCCAGGATGTGTGTGACCAAGGGCACAAGTGAGGAGCAAAGGAAAAGTATAAGAATGTTGGAGGGGTGTAGGGTGGGTAACAGTGACTCTTAAACATCATCATTTAGTGAGATTATGTCTATGAAATATAGTTTTGTATCCTGCCACTGGTGTTTGTGAAGTGAGCAAAGAAATGCTAAGTTGATGGCTTTAGACAATTAGTGCCACTGTGCTCATAAGCATAGCATTAAAAATTGTTTTTGAAAGAATAAGAAAAAAAACAGTCCTGAACATGTGGATATTCTGAAATTTGCCCTAATTGTAATTCTTATATTATGGTCCTGATTGAGTAACCTATTCTCAGACCTACAGTTGGTATTATAAGAGTAGGTAATATGACAAACATTGTCTTTTTTTTTTTTCTTCTAGGATGTAAATGCTTATTTATTACAACTGTGCTGACACGACTGAGAAATGATGCGCTTATGTGGTGAAACAATCCTTTAAAATGTTCCTGAAATACATACTATTTCTGAAAGCCTTCTGAAAAATATTGGTGGAAGAGAACTGAACTGTCAAGCTGTTTAATGAAACCACTAACGAAATCCTAACAATCTACTTCACATTGAAGTGGAAAAATGTCTAGTAGGAGCAACTTTTACTTCAGTGAGGTGAAACTGCACTATGAAAACTGTATGCCTTTGCTGCATTTGGGATTCATTCAATTACTAGGTATTCACTGTTTTCCTACAGCGTTGCATAAAAAGATGAATTCAAGTGGTTCTGCCGTCTTGTCTGACTGACAGTAATAAAGAACCAACACGAGCAATCGGCATTAAGAGCTTTTAGTGTTCATTCACAAGAACTCCAAAATGCACAGCTATCTTCCAACTATATTAAAGACAACTCTGAAATATTCAATTATTTCTTTGTTTTAACTGAAACTAAAGACAGTTTTTGTTTGCACTATTGAAAAAGCATACAACAAAAATGCCTTAATTACTAGTGTTTGAAAAAGCCAATGTGTTGAGATGTAAGTAGCTATTGTATGTTCAGACTGTGATGAAAAAGTGCTACAGAAGTCAGGGTTTCACATTGTGTAGTTGTTCTTGAAACATTGCACATATACAAAAATTAATGTAAGAAAAATAATATGAATACCTGAACTTAAGCGTGGATAAGCAGTTATTACAAATGTGAGCAGAATGGTGAATATACCAAACAAATTTTTTTTATATTGTATGTGGATTTCTAACATGATATCTTGTTCTGTATCATTTAAACTACATGCAAATAAGTAAATATATTAAATGTATCTACTGTTTTCTTCTCAAGTTCATAAAAATAATTTCTAGAACAATTTCTTCCACAGTACTTTCTATTGTAGATATTTATATCCGTTATTTGTGAAATGTTTACAGCCAGACAAGGCCATTGTTACTCAAGTCACATCCTTCATATTCTACCTCCTTTAAGGAAATGGCAGATAGCTTTGCAAAATCAATTACTAACCTGATTTAATGCTGTCAAATTAGTACTATTTTAAACTGGAAAAAAAAACCCAAACACAAACATTGAAAAAACTATCAACTTTTACTCTTCTACTGTTGTTCTTTGCTATTTTAATTTAAAAGCTATACAGTAGCAGCTCTGAGGGAGTTTTGATTTTTAGTCTTGTTTCCATGTTTTTATCTTCTGGTTAGGAAGCATGCTTTTCCAATTAAAGCATATAAAGTGCCAGTTTTTCAATTGAACAGAAATATAACACCAAATCCGTTTTTTAAAAAATTAAAAGAAGAATGATAAAGTACTTGGAAAGGTTATTTTCATGTCTAGCATAAAATGAATGCACTTTTACTGAAATGTCAGGCAAAAAGACTAGTGTGTTTTATTTTGTTGTTTGTTTTTTTTTTTTTTACTTTACGGATGAAACAGATATCTTACAAATATCTCAGATACCTTACAGATGAGATTTAAACTCAAGTAGTGGTCAACAGCTTTAGGCCTCCTGTTACTTCATTTGTAGTTTATATTTTATTTATGCATCATTATTGCTGTTTTCTGAAGACCAGTTAGAAATTGATCATCAGAACTTGGTGCTCTTTGGTTATTAGAATATTCTTCAAACTATCAAATGTATTGTGCTACAGGCTATCAGCTACAAGGAAGAATGTTTAGACATCCCAAGATTGCAGCTTTCACTGGGACAATCTCCTGAGATATACATAGCACAACGTAGCTGGAATTATGTATAACTAGAGGTATTTCACGCCACAAAGATTTTCAAGGCAGAACTTAGTGTTTCTCAGAATGTTTTTTCTGTCTAGTAAAAAAAATTGAACTACAATTCAGTAATGTTATTTTCTTTACTGTTCTTTAGAGCACTGATATATAAAGCTAACAAAGGCTTGGAAAGTAACTGCTGGAGCTCTTAGATGGCTCCTCAAGGAGCATACTCTAAAGGTGGTGGAAACTCAATTTTTAATTTTTCCTGTTTTTGTTTTTTTTTAAATAGATAAGGTGAAAAAATTCATGGCCATATAATTTGGATACTACAAGAAGTAATGACTAATTAAAATGAAATACTTTACTGTTCAAAAACTCAGCTCAATAATAGGTATGAACATGTAGTCTTAAACTGAATTGTACGTATGGCCATGGATTTAATAATATATAACCGTGGATGGTGCTTTTTTTAAATGTCAAGATAAGATTGTCTTTAGGATTATTATTGATGAGTAATAAAATAATGCATTATTTTTTAACTGCCAAAAGTTGTATTTTGACAGCATCAATAATACAATATTAAACTTGAAGTCATTAGTATCTGTGCCTTATTTAAAATGATCTTATATGTTCAGAAGGCTTTTACTTGAAGAGTGAACTAGAATTCCCCCTTCCCTTAAGCTGAAGTTACAGAAGCTTTCTAGGAAATTGACTCAAATTTAAAATGTTTTCATATTAGGTAAATATTTATAAAAAATAAGTACAATGTAGCTGCCAGAGTATAGGCAGTGCTGAAGAATGGAGGCTGAAAAAGCTACCCCATTAATGAGCTGGATATGAGGAAGCTAGCATGACCTAACCATTATGTGCAACTCCATTTGGAAGGAATCGCATCTCTTTCTTAGTAAAGAGTATTCTGCAGTGGAACACCCTATCACAGGTAGGTGCTGCAGTTCCAGGCTATATAGTAATGCTGACAAGTAGTTAGTGGTATTAAAAAAAAAATGAGCATTCACTTTCCAGGAGCTTATCTTCAGGAGGGAGACATAGTTTAAGTCATCTTAAGGCTGCCTTATTGTTATCAGAGGCTGCAGTTTTTAGTGTCTTGGGAGCAGGAGAGGTGAAAGAATAGGCAAGGCCAAAAAAAAAACCCAAAACATCACTCCATGTCCTCAACTGTGACATCAGTCCCATTAGTTTATTTTGTGTATCTAAAGTAACTTGTGTTTTCTTTTTCTGGTGTCTGAAGTAGGCACATTTTGTACTTTATGCGTTGCATTGACGAGCAATGAGTTTTTTGAAGACATGCTAGTATCAGGGTTCATTTTTTCCTTTCTTGAAGAAGTGGATGTTCTTGTATGTAAGAAGTTTTGCATAAGAAAGATTCATCTTGCAACTTAAATATAGCTGCTTTACAATGTTCATCTTGATAGGTCTTCCATTATTACAGAAGTCTCAATATATGGAGATCTGCAGCTGTATTTTGTCTCCAGTCTTCTGGTGCAAACAGTCATATGGCTTAGGCAGCTATTTGAAAGTACAGAGCAATGCAAATCATGCTACTGCTATGAAGTTATTCCAACCTTTGAACAGTATGATTCTTCAATTTATGAAGGCACTTGGTTCTTGCATGGGAAGCTTATACTGAACTGATGTTCCATTAGAGGAGAAAAAAAAAAAAAAAGCAGCTCTTAATAGCCTGTGTAAATGTCAGACATAGTTTAATATCTGTCTTCAGTCTACCTTCCTATATGTGATAGTAACTGTAGGCTACAGCTAAAGAATTGCTGAGAGAATAATGTGAGTGTGCTTTAATCCATTATTTTAATTCCCTGTTAATTGTTTTGTTTTCTGCCTTGGAATGAGGCTAAGTGCAAGTATTTGTCTCTGGGTATTTCCCCCATACATTCATTTTTCAGCATTTAATAATGTTATTTCTTCCTCTTTGTAGTCTAAACATACTGTGAGTATCTGCTGTTGAGTTGAGGAAGAGTGAAAGTTGACAAAATAAAGGTAAGACAATTTGAAAGCTATTGTTAAAATTTTTCCTCTTAAACTTTCAACACAAATTTTATTAATATCTGCTAATGGAAATGGACATTCATGGCTATATGCTTGAGTCTGAACTTGATTTTTTTTTTTTTTTTTTTTTTTTTTACTCTAAATAACCATAACTGCAGGGTAGTCATCTTTTTTTTTCCCCACGAAGGACTAAGTTATACTCTGATACCAACCTGTAATATGGGGACAGGGCTATGGTACTGTCTCTTAAGGTAGAAATGACCACACAGACTTGAACTATTGGAGGCCTACAGCATTTTTGCTTCCATAATGGTGAGAGTTTTGTAGTGAATGTAGACTACAAGAGTATAAATGGTGACCTCAAAATGAGGTGTGTTGCTTTCAAGTTAAATGTGGCACGTTTCTGATTGACACAGATCCCTGCTTTAATTCAATCTTTACCTGGAGCGATGTGGGGTAAACAGACACCAATAGTCAGTTGCCCCATTTCAACATTTGTATGTTACTGTAACAAGATGCAAGAAAGCAGTTTTTGTTTTCCAACAGTTCTATTTTTTCACTCCTTACTACTACAGCCATTTAAATTTTCTTCAGGAAGTGCTAGTCCCCAAAATACAAACAATAAAAATACTCTTATGAATATATAAAGTAATACATTTATGCCAATAATGTTCTGTTAATTTTGGAAGGAGACTGTTCTCTGTGCTTGACTTGAAAGAAACAAAGCTAATATATTTTACAGAGATAGCAACCATTTTGATTGTTACTTTTTTTGAGTGCTGTATGTATTGTGAAACTACTAAATATCAAAATAGTATTACATTGCAAAGCGGCCTGCTATGGTGGGTGTGTTGGAATAAATACACACCCTAGCATCATACTTTAATGTGAGCTATAAACTGTTTCAAATATCTCTTGTAATTCAGGTAGATGGTTCTTTTTCAAGTTGTAGTTCATCAGTGTAGCTTTGTTTTCAAAAAGTCAGAACTATTTGGCTCTTGCAGTTGTTATCAGATACTCCATGGATTGAAAGCTGTAGTCAAATAGTTTAACAAATATCTTGGCGTCAGAAAAATAGTCAATATTTTGTGGTAACAGGCTTTAATCATGTTGCTCCGTTGTTTTAAACAAGCTTATCTCCTCTGCATATTTCTAAATACATCTAAATATTTTCTGTAAGGAAAATTTTTAGAGGAGGCTAGAGGAGGATTGCTACTTCCAGGGAAATGCTTGGATTCAAAGAAGTTGCATAGATACACTTTTTCCTAACAACTGGCTCTGTTGTGTCACTGTCAAGTTGTGTTACCACATGTGAATTTGCTGTTTAATAGTTGGTCTTTGGTCTAGAAGGATGGTACTGGAAGGCTGAAGTCTTAACTCCTGGTGCTAAGAAACCAAAAGCTACTTCTTTGCTGATAGAACTTCTTCAGTGAACGCAGGAAGGAGCAACTTGCATGTCTTACTTGGAGAGTGCAGATAACTTATTTCTTTTTATCTCTGCTTATAGTACTTTGTCTATAGCCAGTATAGGTCTTTGTCTGGAAGCCAGTAGGCTTAGGTGTTGTGTTTGTTTAAAATAGCATTAAGTTTCTGACTGAAAAGGAGGAGGCAAAAATGCTTGATTTTCATTAATGTAGCTGTGTGCCACCTAATGCTCCAGCTGGAGGAGAAAAGTAAATAATATTGTCAAGGAATTATAAGTGATGACAGGCATTGGTTTCATTGTACAAGCAGTGACCAGATTTTATTGTGAATGTGACGAGATTCTTGCCAGTGTTAACAAAGTAGTAAACTAAAGCAGCACTGAACAGTAACTGACAGGTTGTATTCCCTGTCTTTTACTCGAAGTCTAGAAGCCTGACTTTTCAATTGACTGAAGTTGGTAACTATTGTTCAAGAGTTATTTCTGGAGTAATTCTATGCCAACAGCAAATACTAGCATTAAAAATAAGCTGGGCAGTTAGTTGCCCTGCCCGTTAATCTGCTATTTGGGCAATGGAGCAGTGCTGCTAGGGGTTCTGCTAAAAGCGTGTACTGCCCTCAGAGCAGGGGGCTGTTTGGTTTTAAACACATTACAGAAATTCTGTGTACCTGACAAGGGTGCCTGTGCTAGTGGAAGATTCAGCTTTGATGTAGGAAGTGTTTCTAGTCCTGTGTGGCTAATTCCATTACAGTGAGGTACTCGAAGAGGGAAGCTTGGAGACTTGGTGCACGCAGAGCAGTCTCATTTCTTCCCACTTGCTGCTCTTCCACCCCACTGACATGTTGGAGCACATCTGCTTGGCAGAGTTCCCAGCTCCACATCAACCTTGTCACCTATCCAAGTGAAAACAAAATGCCTTCATGTTTGATATGCCTTGTTTCCCAAGTGATGTCTTGTATTTTGAGCCTTCCTGCTTCTTACTGTAAATCAAATCAACTTAGGGCCATTTGTCTGTAAAAATATAGGGAATAAAGAAGTACAATGCTTGTACTTCTGATGATAAATATATGAATGGCGCCACTTTGTTTAGTCCTTACATTAATACTGGAAACACAAAAGAATGCACATTAATATAATTGCTGTATCAGCTATTAGGTTTAAGTCAAAATTGTTGTTTGTATGAATATAAATAGTGTTAAAAAATGAGATCCTTGAAAAACTAGTGATTAAAAATGCCCACAGTTCTGAATGCTTATAAAAATTGGCAAACTGGTGGCTTGTTAGAGAAAAATCATGCTGCACAATGGTGTGTGGTTTAGTTTTGAGTTTTTTGCTCTTTATTCACCGTGTCTTCCTCTCTAAGTACAGGATATTAAACTTGTTTGTATCTTGAATTCTCATTTTTGTGAGCTTATGCCTTTCAGTGTTTGACCCTGTGGAAAATTAGCAGAGATGGGTGTAGTGAAGATGTTTAGCATTCTTTTTCACAGTTTGCTGGGTAAGCATGCCTATGGAGTTGTTACTGTGCAGAATTCTCTTTCACTTCTTTCTGCAGTGCGTTTATACCTCTCCTGGTGGTGTGTCCCTTAACGTCTGTGAAGGGATTCTTTCCATTTCAACTCTTGATTTTTAAATAGCAACATGTGCTTTGTTTCATTGTTATGAAAAACTAAATGCTTAAAAACTAACCCAAAAGCTAGAATTCATTCATCTCCAGCATAAAGTCATGTTGTGGTCAGGTGACAATAAATGCTGCCACCCTCCTTCCACTTGAAAAAGAGACATAAGAATGTGCATTTGAGGGTTCCCTGAAGTTAGCAGTCAGCTTTCTAGATTGCTTGACTGTTTTTTTGCATGACCTCAGCCACTTCATTCTGCAGGGCTGTAAATAGGAGAACGCCCTTGGACTGTCTTCTTAGAACTGGCAGCTTGCTAACATTGACCTTCACCTTGGGGACTAACAAGGAGTATTCTTACATTTCTGTATGCAAGCTTTGTTATGTATTCCTGATACTTTGGTCAGCCTGCCAATGGTTTTCTGTAAGGTCTGGAAAATGAGAGTTTAGCCTCATGTCTGGTTTGGATTAAACAGTTCTGGAATCAATAATTCTGTCTTTGTGAAAGATGACAAGACCTCTTTCTCCATGAATCACCAAATCTTAACTGCGGTCTTCGTAGGTTTCCACATATAGAATTCTGTTTATCCACAGTTTTTGATATTCTCATTAACATTTTTTCTGACAAAAGGATTGGTCTGTGGTTCCTTTGTAGTATGCCGTTAATTATAATTAAGCTATGAAAAATAGTATAGTTTTATGAGACCAGGTTTTTTCCCTTACCCCTGAGATGCATCTCCAAGATGCTGTTGGCCTGGAATCTTAGTCAGAACTTGAACTGAATTTAATGGTATGAAGTAGTATCTTACCTGGTGTTCAGGAGCATTGCACTTCTAATGAAAGTATTGTCTGTGTTGGCTTTGCAGCAGTGTAATTGAATTTAACTATCTCAGCAATGAGAGACATAAGTGAGAGGAGGAAGAACTAATTTGGATGGCTCCAGCAAGCCCTAGCTTTTGCTCCCGCATTCAAGGCTAAGATAGTAGGAATATAAACAGTAATTTCTGCCTTAGGGAGTACCTTAACCGCATCTGCTCTCTCTCGTGTCTCGCCTTTTTTCTTATGGCACTACCAGCAGTCAACCATGCCAGGGCTGTGAGGTATGTGGAGTGGCTGCAGCATGGCTGCCAGGTTTACTGCTCGTCAGTTTGCAGCTGTCACAGCTTCACCCACACAATTGATTCTGCAAAGGAAGGAGACCCTATTGCTGAATCTTCATCACGATTCCTTCCTAACAGAACTTCCCTTAGGAGATATTCCAAATTCCTATCTAATGCTATGTCCATCGTCCAGTACATGTTTTTATCTCCTGTATTTGCTTCTTTTAGGTCAAGGTGCCACTGTGTGCTTTTGTGTTTGCCAGGAGATTATTATCAATCATCTTGAATTCACTCACTCAGATTTCTTGGTCTCCCCACCTTTTCCCTGTCATAGAGATTCTTCAGCCAGATACCTGGCTGTGTAAAAACCTTCATGCTAGTGTCCACCTGAGCTCAAGCTCTCTATGGCCTCTCTGGACCTTCTACTTCAGATACCTATGCTGCTGCCACTTAGTGCTAATTGTTTTCATCAGGTGTCATGTTATTTTATTTATTTAAAAAAAAAAAAAAAACATGGTTTAGGAACGAGAAGGTCGCTGGGGTATTTGTTTTGTTTGCTGTGTCCTTCCCCTTTCCTAAAAGAGGTGTGACCTGGACCTGCAGTTTACTAATGTATGTTTTAAAGAGTTTATTCTCCTGTAATTCTTGCATGAACAAAGTATTCCTGGCAGTTATTTCTTTTTGTTTCTCCTTCCTAGTGCTTACTACTTTTGTGTGCCAACATTCAAAAGCACACCTTCACAGCTGGGGAATGTGTATCTAAACTAACCACTAGATTTTCTGTCACCTCGCATTAATTTCAAGATGTTTTTCAGGCTCAAGAGAAGGTAAAAACATGTATGTTTAATCCTGCACCACGTTTTCTGTGGTTCATTGTTGTTTTATTTGTCTAAAATAGAAGTCCTAAAAGGAAAATCCAAAATTGAATTCGTTACTTCTGGTGTGCTTAGTGAGACTTTATTGGCCTTGGATCTCACCAGATACACAGCGCTTCCCTAAGGAGCCTGTTGTCAAATACACTTATAAATGATGAAAGCAAATAGCTGGAGGGGGGGGGAGAAGGGGCATTTGAAAGTGATTTATGCTACTGTTTTTTCCCCCCAAATTTGCAAACTGTTATGTGGAATATAAAAACTACCCAGTCTTATGTAACTCAAAATATTGTAGAGAAGTAAAAACCTCATAGCCACAAGATTTTATATTGCAATTGGAAGGATTTTCTATGATAAGGCTTGCATTTTTTTTAATCAAAAAGTGCATCATTTAGCTCAAGTTACCTGGTAAGGCCCTTATTTACCTCTTGTCTGAGACTGCCATAGCTTTATTTAAATCACACAGGAAACATCACAACTACTTGCAAAACTGCCAACCTGCTTTAATGAAGCTGTGGCTTAACACATTTCATAGCAATGTAACAGCACATAGAAAATTAGCTTGTTTGCCATTGGTTAATGGTAGATAATGCCTCTAATCCAGCACAGTGTTCATTTGAGCAGTTCTTTGACGTAGCATCCAGTACTTGTCATGGTGAGGCTTCATTGGCTCTCATGACTCAGTGTACCAGCCCACACAAATAGGAATGCACCTGAAACGTAAACAGTATTCTTATTTAGCTTTCTCACTGTGCAGCAGAAGCATAAAGTGCCTCCAAATTACTTCCAGGGCTAAGATGTAAGTATAGACCAAAAGTTGCTTATTTCATTAAGAGCTTTAAAAGAGTTACGAGGATCACAGGGCAGTACAGTGAAATACAGCAGTAAAGTAAAGCAATCTGTAGCTCTTACATGACCTGAATTTCAGAAAGGCAGCAGCTGGTAAGCTCCCTCAGATAACAGCTGTACACTATAAGGTTGTATATGTCTGCATCAGTTATCTGCCTTGTACAAAGAAGGTGCTTGCAGGGCTACTTAAAGCCACGAGCTGCCATTCTCAGCTTCTCGGGAACAGGCAGATTGTGTTCATGAAAAAGTGCTTCTGTGGCTTGTAATGAAGCTGACAAGCAGTAAGAGTAACTAATGCTTAAAAAAAATAAAATAAAAATAATAAAAAAATCGAAAAAACAAGGCACTGCAGAATTGATTCATCATTTCTGAGATCAAGAACTAGCAAAGTGAATTCAGAACCACTGGAGTGTTGGCTTGTTTTTTTTGTTTGTTTTAAGAATGAGTTGAAGGCTAAGCTTTGCTTCTAAGGCTTTGTCAAATACAGTGAGTGTACAGGTTTTGTTTCTTTCATTGTTAGTTTGGTTTCAAATTTGCTAGCAGTAGATACTGCAGCAGTGTATATATTGTATCTGATACACCAAAGAGAACATTTGTCATCTAGAAAGTGCTGATCTGGCTCCAGCTGGACTCTCAACTTTTTTAACTCCCACTACAAAAATGTAAAAAAAAATAAAAATAAAAATAAAAATAAAAGTGGGTGTACAAATGGTGCAAATCAACTGTTAGTAGCCTTTGGACAACCACCTCCTTGGAAAAAAAAAAAAAAAGCATGCAATTTCATTACACTCCTAACTCAGTGTTGTTTCTGATCTTCCCCTCCTTCATTCCTCCTCACATTCAGAAGCATCTCTAGTGTAATTAGGCAACTGCTTAAGGCTATATGTATTACAGCTGCCTTTTGCATGTTGGACACAAGATCTCCCCAAGCAGAGACCTCGCAGATGAGGCTGAATGTTTTATTTGGTTGTTGGATAGGATCCTCTTCTGCTAGAACATCCTACCAAAGTTCCTGTGACCCTCTCCATGTTGCACCTTCCGTGTGATGTGAATCCACAAATAATTTGAATATCTTCAGATTGAAATACAAAGGAAAAAAATCTATTTTTGTTGTGCTACATTATCAATAGTTGAAGAAAAGAAAGGAAAAATATATAGAGATAGCTATGGTTCTGCAAGGGATATGATAACACTGTTATGGAGTGGCTGCCTTGTGGCATTATGTGAGTGGAATCCCAGTTGGGGGGGAGGGTGGGAAGCATGGCATTTAAAGCACATTCCAAGAAGCAAGGATTTTACACTTTTTTTATTTTTGGAAACCGAATGTCCCAAGAATGTTCCATTAGAGCAGTAGGTGAATGATTACAGGTGGTATCCACACAAACCAGATCTCAGGCATCTGAGTCCATGTGTAGCATTGCTCCATGCAGAGCTGCTGCTTGTGCAGCCAGCTTAGCGGTTGCTGTATGTCTTAGACACCCTGCTTGCACAGTTCGTGCACAAATTCTGCTTAAAAGAGAGATGTGGATACATTTTGTAGTAAATAGGAGATGAGCACTTCAAAGCTTTGTGAAAACAATTTCCATGTTACCATCATGCTACGCCCATATTTGTTCTGCTTGCAAGAGAGGGTGTGGGACTTTTTACAGCATGAAAATTATGTTCCTTTTCCTTCAAAAAAAAAAAAAAAGTTCAAAGCCTTTTCCTCATACTTGAACTAATTAAATTTGTTCCTCTACAGGATGTAGTCTGAGTTCAATCAATTGCAACCAGGTAAAGCAAATTGTCATCTGGCAATAGATCTTAATGTCAGCATTATGAAGAGTGTATGAAGGTATTACCCTATTTGTGCTTTCAGATGCCTATTACCAGTAGAAAGGAAATAATTCTGCTGGAAGCCAGAAGTAGGACCTTCTCAGGGGATCATACCTTCGGGACAACATGAACACTGTTGCTGAAGTCTACTCCTGCTAAATGCTTCTGGTGTAGCACTGTAAAATGTCAGTAGATGGCAGAATGATGCTGCTTTTCAGTATACATCAGTAGGAATTTTTAAAAAAGAATAATTCTTCTGCGTTTATTTACACAAAGCTGATTGTGAAGGGGAAAGCTCAGTGAATGCATTAGCTGGCTGTGGCCTTCTGCTGATCCTGATGTGATTGCTTCCATAAACACAATTCTCTTGTGCTTGGTTTGTGATGTTTTTGTTTTTCTTTTTTTTTTTTAATAATACCAATTTTTATCCTCAAAAGACAGTATAACTGATGTAAGTGTGGGTGTTCTGATGCACATCAACTTCTTATTTGTTTTTCACATCAGTCATGTCTTTGTCCTTGATTCCATAGAGCTTTTGTGAAATGGCACTGTTCTGGTATACTGGGCATGACCTCAATACCTGCACAGCAGCTGGGGGCCCTGCTCAGAGAACATGATAAGACTATAGTAAGATGGCCATGGCTGCTCCCTTCTTGTTTGCTGACAGCCAACAGCTCTGCATGTGGCTGAATCACACAGGAAACAGGTTCTGGGCTGCTGCTGGCTGTGGTCCAGTGGATGTCCAGTGTATTAAAGTAAATCAGTGTCAATTAACAGCATCCTGTTCATTTCCAAAAGCGAATTAAATACTAGTCAAAGTGTTATCAGCTTTATATAAATAGAAGTGTTCAGAGCAATTGCACTGAAATGTTCAAAGTTGCATTTAAACTTACAAAAATGCTTTGCTAATCCTGAACTACAAGCAGACTTGTATACAGTAAGCTTCTAGTGTTAACACTGTGGAAAAAATTCAGCACAAAAGTAAGTTTTAAGTATAAAAATCATTTTTCTCTTGGGTGAGGAAACTCTCTTGCTTCTTCTATTCACCAGTATCCCAGAATACTCAATTATTTCCAAACAGCTGTGATGCTCGTGCATTGTGATGCATTTAGGAAGTTCAGAGGGATTTAATGCGTCTTCTCTGCTTTTCAATTTGTACACAAGACTAGAAGTGACAAGAACCTGGAGATACAGATTTCAGTATTATCAATGTGATGGCATTACATTAGTCTAGACCTTCACTGTGCTCAGCCCATTAGGGATTCATCCATCTGGCTGACAGGTTTGCACAAAGTGACAGCTGGTTGAATGAACCCAATCTGACAGAAGTGAGAATGTGCTTGTGAGCAGGGCAGAAACTATTTGAAATTTGCCAGTTTCTATGTAGCTGTTAGTCAAGTGAACTCCTCAATGAGGAGACAGCTCTCAAACATGGAGGTTGCTCTTGATTGCATTTTGAGAAGGCTGATGAAATGGTTCCATTGCTTCAAAGTAAATTGAAACTGTTGCTTGGTTGTTTTACCTGTTCCCTTGACATCAAGCTACAGCCAGAACCTGGCTAATAGTGAAAATTCTTCCAGTAAGAAATAGAAAAAGCCTTCCAGATAAAGCACTGAGAAACACAGTAGTTGGCTTTGATAAGTGTATACCTGAACGTTTTCATGTATTTTATTTGTACTATATTTTTGGGGTTTGGTTATTTTTACCTAGAAGGTAGACGCCTACACCCCCATGATATCAAAGCTTATAATATCATTGTGTAATCCATTCAAATGCTAATGTAGCTAATCTTAATGAAAAAGGCAGTAATTCACCAAATGTGTTATTTTCTCAGTTGTGTACGCTTCAAAATGTGATAACCAGTGTATCTGTATGAAGTACATCTTCTAATATGCAAAGTTCCACAGTAAGAGCAGAAAGACTGCTTAAGTACATGTATAAAAGTTTTGTGCCCATACAGCTATTAGAAACTGTATAAAAACAATAAAGATATGTATCTGAAATCTGAGCTCAGGGAGAGTTTCTACAGGAGGAAAGGACAATAGAGAAGAGACTAACTAATGTGTCAGTTTGTTAGCTGGATGGCATGTAGAGAAGTTTCTTGGATTAGATAGAGAGTGTGAAAGACCAACGTGGTTTTCTTTTATTTGGGCTCACTAGGCTTAAAACTTAATTAACTGTACTGTCTATATTATAAAAATAAGTCTCCTGACTCTTTATATTTAGTACTTACAAATCTATGGTTGATGAACTCCTTAAAACTGGGGGGCAGGAACACTGTGACGTGAGAGCATCTCCGTCCCTCCTTAATGATATTTAAGTAGAATTACTCCAGTAGCTCCGTATAAATATAGTAATGTGATATGCCAGTATGAAATGCTATCTTCTGCCAGTGTCATCCTGGAAATAGCACTCTGGCTTCCTATAACATGCTGCTATTTGGTGATCTTATTTCAAGGATCTGCTTCATCAACGAAGTGGGAAAAAAAGTGACTACCAACTCCTACAACTCAGAGAAGCTATTTTCTAGCACCGATCAGTTATAGAACACTTAAAACACATAGGTTTCCATTTCCAAAACTGCTGGTGTTTCAACTTTTGTGACTTAATGCAACAGAATAACCTCATTCATCCTGGCCATCCAAAATAGAACAGCACAGCTCAAGAATAGTAATGGAGACATCATTCACATTATTCCACTCTCATGGCACGAGGCATGATTTCAGAATTGTGTCTGGCATAGTAAAATGTTTTCATTTAGTATCAGCTGAGGGC
This sequence comes from Centrocercus urophasianus, assembly GCF_019232065.1. Classification (NCBI taxonomy): domain Eukaryota; kingdom Metazoa; phylum Chordata; class Aves; order Galliformes; family Phasianidae; genus Centrocercus; species Centrocercus urophasianus. The sequence goes on from NW_024884586.1 coordinate 23,307,506, forward strand.
TAGGGCTATGTTCATAATCTCCAAACATGCTTTAATAGTTAAGTAATATTTCTAATGAGTTCAGTAATTAACTCTGATGTTAAGCAACAGCTGAGGAGGCAGTTGTATGTGACAGTGGGTACGTGTGACACGACAGGACATAATGTGGAAGGGAAATAGGCAGGGCAGGTATTACAGCTCTCGTGGCCTGGCACTGAACCTGTTCACAGCGATCAGCAGCATTTCGTGCTGCCGCTCTGCCTGCAGGCTTCAGGGGAGCATCAGAAACAGCCTGCGTTGATCTACGGTTCTAAGAAAGCACCTCAAGCTAACGTTATTGACAGATTTTCATGTTCTTTCATTTCACATCCGTGTCCTGCGTTATCTCTTGCAGATGGCCTTATGCTGGAGGGGAAAAAAAAAAAAACAACAAAAAACAAACCGGGAACTCGCTCTGCCATTTCCCCAGCCTGTGCTCTGAGACGCCGCGTGCCACCAGCTCACAGATCCCCTCCCTGCAGAAGCGACGCAGGGCGATGCCCCGCCCCAATCCCTCAGTATGATGAAGCGGCCCCACATACACGCAGCGCCTCGCGGCGGCAGAGAACAGCACACTTCCGCTTCGCTCCGTATCACGGGCGCGCAGCTCACGTTCTTATTGGCTCGCCCGCGTGACACAAAATGTCGGCGCCTCACTCTCCTATACGCAAGCGCACAGCACCGAATACATTCTCGCGGCACGCTGCGCACGCGTAGAGAGCTTGTCGCCGTGCTTCTGGTGTTGGCCGTCCCGGGGATTTGAGGTGTGTCGCGCTCTGCGCATGCGCCCCGGCACCTGAGCGGCGGTGATGGTCACGACCATGTCGGCGCGGGGCGGCTTCATGTCGCTGGTGCTGCTCTGCCTTTTCGCGTCACCGCTGGCCCCCGGCGCCGCGGGCTCGGAGGCGGCCGGGACTGTGGAGTCGCCGGGCGGCGCGGGCCCCGGGGAGCGGTTTAAGATCGAGGGCCGGGCCGTAGTGCCCGGGGTGAAGCCCCAGGACTGGATCGCGGGGGCTCGGGTGCTCGTGGACGGGGAGGAGCACATCGGTTTTCTGAAGTGAGCGCCTTGCGGGCGGGGGGTGGCACTGCCGGGGGGTCCCTCGGTGCCGCGGGTCGCTATCCCGCACCCCGCCCTGGCGCGGGGCTGGCCGCAAGATGGCGGCGGCCGCGGGGCTCCTCAGTCGCTCCCGCGTCCCGCTCTGAGACCGCGAGATCCTGTGGGGGGATCCTGCCTGAGGCTGCGGGCTTTTGGGCTGCTAGGTGTCAGCGCTGAGTCACCTTGCTGATGGTGGGACTTTTTAACAGTACCCGTGAAATCTTAACCGTAGCAGGAAAAGCTGTGTAGAGGGATGATGCACATGCATAGAGAAGTATCATGTAAGTCCTCTCAGGTCGGAGTGAGTATATTCCGATCAGCTGGGGTTCTGGGGATACTCAGAAGATACCCTAAGAAATAACCCTAAGAACTAAGAACGATAATCATTTCGCAGTCGAAGATAATTCTGAAGTCTGTGATTTTTGTGCAGTGTAATATCTTGTTCTTAAAATCACGTATTAAAATGAGGAAGTTCAGATGGATTAAGATGTACTAGTTTATAAATACAGCTGTTTTGTGTTTTTCCCTCTGCAGCAAAAGCTGGGATCTGTTTATAGGCAAACACAGCAGGTCTTACTTTGCACAACAGATCTTGTCAGTATAACATCTGATGGAGCAGTTCAACCCAGCTACAGGTGTCTTGCATCACATTTACATCTCATATAAAAACACAGTGGGGCTGATGTGTTTCTAAATACTTAATTGTAGCTGGAGTTATCTGAAATGTGAGGAAATAATCTCAGCTAAAAGCACACAACGCTTATAACAGCAAAACCTGGTTAACAAACTTTTTTGGTAACATCGCTTTTGTATATTTAGTGATAGACTCACCAGATAATGTGATAACACAAAGCCAAGAAATTAATGTTTAATTAATTAATGATGAATATCTATGTAGATGCTGTGCCGCCACAAGTATGGTATGTTTCAGCTTACAAGCTGTGATATGTAGTATTTTGTTCACTTGCAATTTACTGGGTGGTTGGTAGGTCACTGCTGGTAAGATCTGCATGACAGGAAATACATTTTTTCATTAACAGTGCTATTTGAGGCTGAGTAGAAGGATCCTTCCCTTCTGCTGACAGGGTTGAGTATATTTGGGTTATCAGCAGATATATTTCTCGCCATTTCTCAGGAAAGTTTGGGTTATTTATTAATGACATTTCGGTTACTAATAAGAGGGAAATAACTATTTGACATAGCAAGGTTACTGCTGAATATTTCAAGAGCAATTTTCTATTACAAGCATTTTTTAAAATCTGATAAGTTTCCTCACTGAAGTAAATGTTCAACTTTTTTATTTCTTGAGAATGGCGCTATTGTGTATCAGTACATGAAATTAGAAATTACCTTGTCAAATGAGTCTTTTGAAAAACAGTAGTCAAATTTCATCAAAATACTACTGCTTGGAATGGGAAAATTGAAAGGGAATTCCCAGAGAAAGTCCTTAATATAGTTTCAAAGTACGATAATGTTAGTGTTTCTTTTAGGGGTTCAAGACGTCACATAAAATATTAGAGAAATCAACCTACATGTTGCTGTTTCTGTCTTGGTTGTGGGAGAGCCCTAAAGTCGTGTAGAATTTTGAGAGAGCTGATATGAAGACAGAAATCACTTCTAAGGAAGTTCATTTATTTGTTTTCATGATGTGTTTCAAATATGTTCGGGGTTTTTTGTTTTTGTTTTTTTTGTTTGTTTGGGTTTTTTTTACTTTTTTTGCTTTTGAAGAACTTATTTGGTCTTAACTATGAGCAATATTTTTAGGAGGAGTATATTTTAGATTAATTTTTGACAGAGAACATAAAGTTTTCCTTCTTGGAAGCTTCTGGAAGCATGTAGGAGGAAACCTACAAGCTTCTGTACTTTAATTTGATGACAGCTTGTGCTGAATCTTTCAAGTATCCTTTCTCAGTTATTTTCAATGAACATTGAAGTTACTTTAAAATAAAAACAATCTGTCTAAAAATCACTTCTATGTTCATATTCAGAGCTCTTAGTTTCCTCACTGTTGTGATAGAGCTTTCTAGCGTGGGCTAGTTCTAAAAGAAGCAATTAAAAGTGAACCTGTCTGTTTTGCTGTACGGGCAGAAACTGCAGTTTCAATGACTGCCCACACAATGGAGGAAGTCAATTTATTTATTTTTTAATTTCAGCGGAATTACTGAAGCAAAGTAAATTTCACTGTATCATTTGAGCACAAGAAATCTTACCATTTCAATTACTACTTAGATTTTTAAGCTATTCCTCCAGCAAGACAATGGCTTAACAAGCCGTTCTGTGATAGGAAATTAATGTAACTGGCCATTTCTGCTGGTATTGTGATACGTGTTAATGACATTATTGGGCTTGGTACTGAGTGATGTTAATTTTCCTTTTGGTTGTTATCATAAAGATTTATAATAGAAATTGATACAAAGTTTCTTCTTTGGGGACATAAACAAAACCAACCTCCAGTACATTGGAGTATGTTGAAATGCAGTGGAATTTATATGTATTTTTTTTAATTCAGGACAGATGGAAGCTTTGTGGTTCATGATGTACCTTCAGGATCTTATGTAGTAGAAGTTATATCTCCTGCTCATAAATTTGAGCCTGTTCGAGTCGACATAACTTCAAAAGGCAAAATGAGGTGAGCCTTCCCAGATTTGCTTCTGTATTGATGTAGGAAGTGTGCCTGACAGCACAACATCAAAAGTAATCTAGGAAGTTCTGTAGATCCATTGCTTCCATATCAGACAGTGTATTCCAGTTTCCTTTCACGCTGCTTCTGGAGCACAGCTTCTTTTTTTCTTTTCATATTTATTGCCTTAAAATAAGTGGAATTGAGTGAGTTAAAAAGGAGTTCTTCTGTTGGTTTGCTTTTGCTGTTTTCTCCTGCAGCTATCCTGAAATAAAATGTAGACAGAAGTCGAATTAATATTGAAATTAATATTATTTGATCATATGAAGTATAATTTCTACTGAGAAAAATAAGCTTCTGAAAAGTGAAGCATATTTGACACTGCCTACCAGATGGTTTCATTTGCAGTCTATTTTTAAAACCTTGCTTGGAATATTTAATAATCATTAATTTTCATTAAAGATCGTGTTTTTAATTATTTACATTTTGTTCCTTAGAGCAAGATATGTGAATTACATCAAAACCTCAGAAGTTGTCAGGCTGCCATACCCACTCCAGATGAAATCTTCTGGACCTCCTTCATACTTCATAAAGAGAGAATCTTGGGGATGGACGGATTTCCTCATGAACCCCATGGTATGTACAAGCAGCACACAAAGGGAAAAATATGCAACAGTTCAAAATCTAGCAGTTCTTTGGAACAAGGAGAGTAAAAATAATTCACAAAACATGTGCGTAATTTATTTTTCTGAGGTGGTTGATTTTTGGTGTTGGTAAGGTTTTTATTTTTGTTGTTGTTTTTGTTTGTTTTGCCTTGGTTGCTTTTTTTGTTTGTCTTTTTTTTCATTCCCTGCATAGCAACTCTGTTAAATGTATTTTGTCTGAAAATATTGCATAGCCTGGTTCCTTTGACAACATGGTGTTCTTCTAAGGCAGAGAGGAACACTTTGCAAGATTGTAGCAGTTAAAAGGCAAACGTTTACTTGAATGGTCCGAGTTTGATATCGGTTGTGTGGAACTTTTGGTTTCTGTCCTGACAGCCGGATTTCTGATAGGAGGTTACTGACTCAGAAAGCAGTTGTTCTAGAACTTGGTATTTTAATTAAAGTCTTGATGGCAGGATGTATAAAAATATCTTGGCATCACATTAGCTGAATAAATACTTGGTGTTTTTTTTGTGTGTGTGTGTGTTTGTATAGGTTGTGATGATGGTTCTTCCATTACTGATATTTGTGCTTTTGCCTAAAGTTGTCAACACCAGTGATCCTGATATGAGACGGGTGAGTAGCTTCAGAGGTTTGGAGATACAGAGAACAAATGTAATGACATCTTACGGTACAGAGAAATGATAGCTAAAACTGGACTTCAGAGGATGTCTTGTTGGCATAATTAATGCAATTATTGATGTTGCTGCTAAAATAATGAATTCTGTTAATTCAGACTAATGAGTTTGCTATTAAATGGCACAACACAGAATTAATAGTTTTGAATGCGTTTGAATTAGAAAGCTTTGAATGCATTACAGCATGATTGTTGTTTTCCAAAATATCTTTAGAACTATAAATGTAATTTTTCAAGGGCTATTTTTTGGTGTGAAAAATTTTCAGTGTATTTTTCACTGTTTAAGTCTAGCACATCATTTTCAGATGTTGTTTAATGTCAGCTGTGTTACAAAGAGTATGATAAGGATTTCTCTTATCTGTTAACTCTGGAGCTTACAAGACTGTTGAGATGTTGCAATAGCGTGTATGATTCAGAATCTTACTGTAGTCATTAAATTATCTGATTTATTATCCTTTTGCCATGCAAAATGCCGAATAGCAGAAGGCTAGGACAAAATGGAGATTCAAGGTGTTTGCCAAATCGTTTGTTTTTAGAAGTATTCCTTGTCTGTCCTGGGTGGCTGTGTTTTCAGGGTTTGGTTAGCTTAAACTCCTCTAAATGACCACTGTCTTCAGTAGTGCTTTATAGGTGTCTGAACCATTTTTTTTTTCCTTTTTTATTTAATAAAATAATGCATATTGTAAAAATACCAGACCTATACGGCTTTAATTCTGATTTTAATACGTACATATGCTACGTATCTGTGGCATGTTCTTTAAACCAAGCTGTGCTTTGGAAATTTTTAAAAATTATTTATTCCTAATTTATTTTTTTTTAAACTCATTTGACATTGTATGTAGGTAAGCTGTTCTGATGACAAACAATGAGAAGTTCCAGTGTTTGCATTAGCTGACAGGTCTGACTTCTTAAGGAGAAACTGCAAGTTGAAGGAATCTTGCTTATAATTTAAATTATCTTTGAAGGGTGAGAGAAAATACTTCTTCCCAGCTCAGTTTTAATTAATAACATTCTGTTTATTAAATTCTGAAGCATGTGCCTAACTTCATTTTGTTTGTGTTGGGTGTGGAGCTCATATTATACTTTTTGAGCTAGCTTGTTTTTATGGGATCAGCACGATACTTGTTCATATAGAACATTAATAATTAAATACTGTAACAGCAAGCACAATTGCTATGTACAGATTTAGAATAGATATAATAGTAACAAAGGCTACCATAGTTCTTATAGATCTAAACACAAAAGTTACGTTAAGGTTAGCTAAATATATGATCTCATGAAACAAGAAAGGAAACTTAGCTGTTTTACGCTAATAGCTTGATATTATGAATTAGTGCAATAAAAATACCCAGTCCCTTCAAAACTTTATTACTTTTGGCATAAACAATACTAAATTGGGAAGGCAAAATGTGAAAAAATGAAAGAGTGCACAATCTGTGGGAATATGGATCTGAAAATCTGATCAACAGCTTTTGTTTTAAAATGGAAGCAAGTAATGCTGGAAATAAGTATTTTATAATGCTGGAAATAAGTATTTTAATGGCATTATTTTTCCTGAGAAAACGATTTTATCTGAGCAGTTAGTTGCCCTGTAAGGCTGCTTAAGACATGGTTACGTCTTCTGTATGTCAGTGCTTTTAGTTTTGGGGTTTTATGTTTCTGTGTGTAGCTGGGCATTTGGCTGCAGTTGCGTAAAAAATGTGTAGCAACATGTATTCTGGAAGGCTACCATTTGTGTTTGAGAATTTTTATACGTGTTCACTGTGTGATCTGATGTCACAGAAAATGCTATTAAGAGCTGTTGTCTAATTTTTTTCATGCAGGAAATGGAGCAGTCAATGAACATGCTGAATTCGAACCATGAGCTGCCAGATGTCTCTGAATTCATGACAAGACTGTTTTCTTCAAAGTCTTCCAGCAAGTCTGGTGGTAGTAGCAGTAAAGCAGGGAAAAGTAGTTCTGGAAAAAGGAGGTAGTTATGTCCTCCTCCAGGCCTGAGTTTGCACAACTGTTTGTTATGTGGTATCATGTTTGTCTTGAAATATCAAAAAGCCACTACTGCAACCTTTTATTTGGCACAAAGTACGGTATGCTACAACTGTGGTGTGTAGCTTTATTTTTAAGGTATGTAAGCTGCTTTGTACTTGACAGTAAGCAGAAGAGGACATGGCTTCTGTATGGTATCTGTATAAAGTTATTGAATTAATGCTCTGTAGTGAATGTTATAAATTATATGACGTGTTAAACAGTAATGAGTGTCTGTTGTGGAATGAATGAGGGGTTATGCTCAAGGGGAAATAGCAGTATGTTTTACTATGTGCTGAGTTTTCCCTTGGCTGTGGCGTTGTTTTCTGTCTCTCCAAACCTGCCTTCAACCACACACATCCATCATATCTGCCACCAGACGTTGTCACTTGAGCAGGATTATGGGATGGGTGAAAATTTGGGGAAGTGGGGAAGCAAACTGTCATGATGCCTTAATTGTAAGGCAGTATGAAAACAAATTTGCAGATGATAGTTCACAATGAAGATGGCTTTAATGTTTTATGTTTCTGTAAAGTTCTGAAACGAACCTCCTTTCAAAACTGAGTTGTGGGTTTACTATGTAATTTGATGTATCTGCTTGTCTAAAGTTCTAAAATCATTTTGTTTTTAAACTACTGCCTAATCGCTTCTGTTCAAGGACTTTTCCGTTTTTTTACTGCTGTGTTCTGCTCTGATCAGTTTCTGTGAGTAATTCTTTTGTGGAGGAAAAAAAAAAAATCATCCATCGTCAGAAAGACTTTTAAGTTCTGTCAAGTTAATTAGGCATTCCATGTGTCAACATAACTTGATAAACATTTAGCTTAGATACTTCCCTTTCTTAACAGCAAGTATAATGTTTGCAACACTTGGCTCCTGCTACTTTTTTTGTGTGCTGTGTATTCATCTTATCACTGCTATGATTTGTGGCCAAATAAAGCACAAAATTTAAAAAAATGAGAGAAAAACCTTCAAATACACTAGGAGGATAAGTCCCACTGCTTTTCTAAAACTGTTCAAAGTTGCTCTCTTTTTAGGAATGCAAAATCAGTTGCAAAATTTTGTTCTTTGAACATGCTTGTTTTATTTATATATATATATAATTATATAATTTATATTTATATATATAGATTGTCTTTTTCCAGTAGCTTCAGAGGGAAGGTGGAAAATTAGTTGTCTTCCACAAGATTTAATGTTTTTCAAATTAAAATGACAGCAGTAGCTGTCAGGAGGAATAAACCAGTGTTGTTTTTTGGGTGATGAAAGAAAGTTTTTGTCCTTGCAAAGTGAGCACAGTAAACTGCACATTTTGTTATTGCTAGTTTTGTTTTGTTTTAGTTGAGTTGATCTTTTTTTCTATACAGAATAAAATGCATCCAGTACATACAAGAGCCTCTTCAGATATACTTGTTAGAAGGATTTACTGAAAGGAATGCTCAACAAAAGTCATGTTGCTTTTGAAAAAACAAACCACTTCTTTCAGCAGCATCTTATTGAAGAACTTATGGGAAATACATGGAGCTGATCTTTGAAGATGGCACAACTAGTTTTGTTATGCTGTTTTGGAAAGACAAGCAGTGAGTTAGTTTTCTTTAACACTGAGTGGTGTGACGGTGAAATTGCGTTAGCTTGTTTTAATCACAGTTTATTCAGTAGTTAATCATAACGACAAGTTTTGCCTTTTTACAGAGTTCAGAATAGGAACATTTCTTCCTTTTTCATCTTGTTTGTTCAGGGTCTCGATTCATTCTTCAGGGAGAATGGAGAAATTTGTTTTGTTAAGAGGTCAGAATGGGGGAAATGAAGCATCTCCACTTAGTTGTTATGGTATGTAATTGCGTACAAGTTGCATATGATCAGCAGCTGTGATTCTGTCAGATAATAACTAGCAGTTCCTGTACGTTTGGGAAGCAAGCAAACAAGTAGAAGATTTTTCCTAACAGTGAACACCAATACTTTTCCTTTTTCATGGTGTGAAACATCTGTTGTGCAGTTACCATCCTTTGTATCTGGACATTTGTCAACGTATATTATGCTACTGTATGAAAATTGTCAACCAAGTAGTACCTGCAATTATTCTATGAAATGAGTGGTGGAGTTGGGTTGGGTTTTGTCAGGATTATGGGTGTTTCTGGTTCTTTTTTTGTTGCAGTTGTTTGTTTTCCATTTCGTGCAGCGTTGTATGGATTTCTTTATTTCTCTTGTAATGAGTTGTCCTAATTGTTTATATTGTGTGCAGTAAGGGACAAAAAAGAAATGATTTAAAAATGAAGAGAACTGTAAAAGCACACAAGTATGGTGGCAGCCCTGGGATTACTTGCAGTACTGAAACTTAATTTTTTTTAATTGACTGGATTTCAAGTTGAATTTTATTTTTGTATACAAATTATATGTGAATGAGTTATAAAATGTGCACCTGTCCACTTGTTAGAGCACTTATACCTAATAATAATATTTTTTGAAATAACTTCAGTTCCAATATGTTTGCAAGAATATATTAAAAATATCTGTATTTGCAAAAATTAAAAAAAAACAAAAAAAAAAAAAACAAAAACTTTGCTCACAGTCTGCTTATGGACTGACTAAATAAAAAATGTGTTATTACTCTTTAAGTGCCAAAAAGCAATTAATATCAGTTGAGGAAAAAAACAAACATCAGAAGTCTTTAACCATTTCAGTGTCCATAAAGGCAGGACCTTATATCTGAAGAGATGTTTCAAACTCAGTACTGTGTGATGGTACTGTACTCAAAAAAGTTCTGTGGGAATAGTATTTAGTTTTAGCCTGTTTCCAGGTGAAATGTGGAAGGATCTTTGAAGTCACAAATAGGGTTGTTTTTTTGTTTGTTTGTTTCTTTTTGTTTCAAAATCCATATGAAATTATTAATGCTCTAGCATCAGAAATACTAAAGATACTTCAGGAAATGCTTGTCTACTTTTAGAACTGTATTGTTCCTTATTATGTCGGCAGCGACTTGTGTAATGCTTTGTTTCCAATAAGGTTATGAAGATTTAATGACAACATAATTTTCTGTGCAAGTGGAACTTAACTAGTTATCTCTTTTATTGATGATGCACAGACACAGATTGGAGTTGAGCTCATTTTTATTAAGTGTTTGGTTCTGCGTGGCTGATAGGAATGAAAATTAAAGTCTGTCATTCAGTCAAGGGCAAGCGGTTGTGAATATGCAAAAGAAGGAAAACCTTTCATGTCATTTTTTGACCAAAATTTGATTTTGAACTGTTTCTTTAACACTGAGTACAGCTTTGTAAATTAATACAAAATGTGGTTAAATGAATTTGAAAAAAGTTCAAGATGATTTAAATGAATATTTTTAAAAAAATATTAGAAAAGTTCTCTGGTATCTTTTAAGGATTTTTTTTTTTTTTTCTTTCCTGCCTGCCTTTTTCTAACTTTCCAGTACACATGTGTAGCATTTCCTTTTGAGTTTAGGTTGGGAGAGCAAGATGTACAAGCTCAAAGGCTGACCAGCAAGGCATGGGTCTGCAGATCATATGTAGATGCAAGGACAATCCTGGGAAATAATCAGTAAGATTTCACATACCTGGAATCAGAATAAAATCAAATTTTGAACATTGGTACTAATTTTGGGGAGCAAGGAGGAATGTTTGATTTCCTACCACATTTGATCATCCACATTACAGATGTGGTTCAAACTGCTTCAACTTGACAGGTGTGAAACATAAGAGTTGCATTCATACAGGCCTAATTTCTTCACTGTGGTAGTTAAACACCATGAAAATAAGGAATGCCTGAGTTTGGGACCAAGATTAAGCCTCCTCAAAAGATTATATTTTTTTTTCAATAGTAAATATTGCTATACCAAGAGAAGAACCTCAAATGAGAGGTGGAATGATTATTAAAAGACAGGCATGGTGGAATGTGTGTATCATTCACTGTCACATTTACTAAAAGCCTTCAGAGAACTGAACCACAATGTATGTGATGAACGTATGTAGACAGTCCTTTCATGAAAATAATTTCTACTGTAGCTTTGTAGGGGTCCCTGACAGATGACATCTGTGAATCTAAAGACACTTGGTCGATATTCCCTAAGAAACCTCATCTTGTAATCCACTCAATGTTCTTGGATTTCATTGTACTGTTGAAATTCAATTTTTTGGTTCAGTTTGTTTCCCTACCGATTCTCTTCACGTGCTATTTACACAGGTTTTTTTTTTTTCCACATATATTTGCCCTTCATTTTTATGAGGAGTACAAAGGTCTTGTTGAAATTGCTCTACAAGTGCTTTTCAACATGTGCTGGCTGAAATAATTGTATACATCAGCTGTGCTTTCAAGTGCTTCAGTGTTAGAAACCAATTATTCCCATCACCAGGTAGCCAGCTAATGGTGGAGGGGTCATTTGTCATGGGAAGGTCTGATCATGTTTCAGTGCTTTCTTTGTAAGGTGTTTGAGTCTTACTTTACTGTAGAATTTTTCAAACCCTGCAATTGTACTCTGAAGAGAACATCAGAAAGATACAGACTCAGCCAGAGTTCACTGAGAACATTTAAAAAACCAACTTATGTACAGTTTTTCCTTTTGGGGAGGGGAAGGGAAATGACATTTTTCATGGGGAGCCATAGACACATTGGGCAACTTGAATCTCAGTAGCTGACTCTAATAGTAATCTGCTGCTTTCAGCCTGCTTTATTAGTAAGAAAGAAACACCCCTGAATAATTCTGCCTCATTCAATCTTAAATCAGTATTACAAGAAATGTGTGTGTTGTCTTTCATAAATACAGCTGTTTTGCACCTTTTTATATGTGATAACTTCAATATAAAGCGTTGGTGATAGGTGGATGGTTAGAGTAGATGGTCTTGGAGGTCTTTTTGAACCTTGCTGGTTGTGTGATTCTCTGAAAAGCTCCTCCCTTTTCTTGTTTTTCTTCGCTGTTCTATTCCATTTACAAGGTTGCTGGAGAGCAACAGAAGTCACGGAGTCTCTTTGGAAATGAGATGGTTGCCATGACAAAGCTCCCGGCTGCTTCTTGGCCCAGATGAGAAAGTCATTTTTAGACTCACGTGTTTGAAGGTTAGGCTACAATGTGTTAAACTGAACAGTATAGTTAACTGATTTGAATCTGCTAAAAATTGTCTGTTGAATAGAATATTAGTTCTGTTAATTCAACTGGTTTTATTGTTGTTTTTCTTTGTTTTTGATCAGATAGCCGAGGTAAAGCTGTTGTACTGACATCAAGATTTCCACGTTACTGAATTCAGCTTGTCCATAGCATCCCTCTCAAATGTATGTCTAACCTTAAAAATTCCAGAGTAAAGGGATTTTTTTGTATGTTAAGTTTGAATGTTCAACTGCAATATACTTAATATTTGTACTTAATGTATTGTACGTTTTACTTAATTCTCTTGTTTTCCAGAGTGACCATTACTCTATCAAATAGAAAAAAAAATATTTTTCTTTCTGGATAAATCTATGCTGGATACTTTTCACTGCCTTATTAACCTTCTGGGGGTGGGGAGGATTTATTGTATTTATTTATTTATTTTATTTATTTAAGTTTTAAAATGTATCTCACTGTCCTTTGATTCTCTTGTTTTTCTCCCTTTTTAAAAAACAGGTTCCTGGTATGCTCCACTGGAGTCATCTGGGGCTTGCAAGCATTTCTATGGTTTATGTTCAGTCAGGGATAGATGTCTTCATTTCTCCAAATAAAGGTTCATCTCACAAATAATGAATACATAAAAAAAGTTTAGAAGCTGTATTGAAAATGGTGTTATATGTCATGAATTTCAGCAGTTTAAAATAACTGGTTTCTGCTTTGTTAGGCAATCTCGTGTTTTGCATGCCGTTGCCAGCTCAGAGGAGCAAGTAAAAATTGTTAAAAACATTTTTTTAACTGTTCCTATTTGAAGATACAAAAGTGCGTTTAGTCAAGATTGCAGAGCAATCCAGTTCAAGTTGTTCAAAAGCACAGAAGTGTCTCTAAAGACTGGGGTCATCCTGTCTCCTTCCACCTGCCCTGCTGAGTAGTCTTCTGTATATCAAAATTTTTGTTTGAAATAACTATTCAGTGAGATCTTTTTTATATTTTATATGTGGTTTGCATTGCTAGAACTTTCTCCCTTGAGTTCCTTGTTCTGCTGAACAGATAGCTGTGTGAAAGTTAGCATTTGCACATTTCTGCCAACAGTGCTGATCCATAAATCCCCTGTTTGAAGCCTTTTGAAGTACCTGGATACACAGGTTTCTAGCTTGTGCCACACTCTGTGCCATAATATTTACTGGCACCTGCTGATATTTGTACCCAAGCTACTAAGGTAAATTAAATTAACTTTTGAAGTAATGCTGCTTTGCCCTTGCTGGAACTGATAACTTCACTGTATTGGTCAGATAGGAATGCTTTTCACATCCCTTACAAAAACAGGCCAATTAGCTGTCCTGTGGTATCCAGGTTGTCTTTGCAACTAACGTCAGAGCCTGATGAAGTAAGTTGTTCAGTTTCAGTCAAATTCTCCCTTTTTAAAGGTAAGTTAACTTGTTTAAATATTTGTTTAAATACTTATTAAAATAAACAGAACTATTTAAAAATAACTTAAAAATAAGAAGAGTTGCATTGGAATAATTAAAATAATATTTGCCAATTAAAGGCAAGCAGATTCAGAGGAATAATTGAAATGTCAGCATATGGGGAAGGAATATGCGGTCACTGGGTTGAGACATTAAATATCTTAATTAATATGACTAACAAGTCAATACAATAATGATTATTTTAAAACCTGTATATGACACAAAACCTTACCAATGTGAAGTAGTCCTAACTTACCATGATTACATAATTTTCAGGACTAAAAAAATGGTCTCAAAATACTTGACCAAGAGCAGAATATCATAGATACTCAGAACAACTACAGTATTTGCTGGAACAAACGTATAATTGTTAATATAATTAGAAAATGATGTTAACTAAAAACTGCCTAATTACTCACTTACAGAAATTAAACCCAGCACTTTGAGGACATAGCCAAAAGGCTAGGGAAAGGTGGTTCATTTGGCAGAGCTGCAGGACAGGTCGTATGCCAGAATTGCCCTGCGACTGACCCGTTTCACAGCGGAACACAGCCAAGCACACCAGGTATGGTACATTCCCTGAACCTTGCAGAGTCCCCTCGCCCAGCCTGTCACTCATGCCCACTGAGGTGTAATATGTAATGGTTTCTGTTGTTTGAAGTTTTCAGGTACATAAATAGCTGCCTTTCTCAGCGCAAATAAACAGGTGCTGTTACCTGCTCTCTTCTAATTAAATGCTTCCCACTTCATTTCTACTCTTCCAGTTGAGATAGAAGAGTGGAAATCAAAGAGAAGCAAAGGGGAAGGTAGTAAATAAAAAGGGGAGGAGGTATACAGTGATGGAAAATGCAGAAATCAAAAGCACAAAACAAACATATATCCCAGTTTATAGCTAGGCGATAGGAAACCTGCCACCATTAAAGTCAGTGGTATTTTCTGAAGTATATTTTAAATTGTCAGAGTGGGAAGACACCTTCTGCCTTTCCTTAGTATGTTATTTCAGCAAGATCTGTATGCCTTCAAAGTATTATTATTTAGTAAGATACAGCACAGTGTTTTCATACTCTAGTCACTACCTATAAAGCTTGATACTAACCAGAAGTTAGATACATCAAACATGAATATCAGTGTCTTAGTTTCAACTGGGATGGAATTGTTTTCTTCACAATGTCTGGCATGATGCTGTGTTTTGGTTCTAGGAAAAAAACAATGTTGATAACACTGATGTTTATAGTTGCCTACTGAGCCAAGGCTAGTCACAGTGAAGGACCTGAGGAGCTGGGAGAGAATGGAATTGGGACAGCTGACTTAAACGAGCCAGAGGGATATTCTGTACCATATGATATCAAATGGAAAGAGTTTTTGAAGGGGTTGGGAGTTCATGATCTCTCTCTTTGCTGCTCAGGGGGCTAGTTTGGCATCATTTGGGGAGTGGTGAGCAATTACTTGTGCATTACTTGTTAAATATGTTGTGGTGGAAGCCCCATCCCTGGAGGCATTCAAGGTCAGAATGGGAAGGGCTCTGAGCAACCAGGTGTAGCTGTGGGTGTCACTGTTCTTTGCAGGGGACTGGATGACCTTTAAGCGTCAAACAATTCTATAAATCTGTGATAATGCAATGAGCATGGAATGTGTGTTCTTCAGCTTTTCTCTGTGATTGACCAGTGCCAGAGAAAAGGTACTGTTCTGACTCCTTGTGGTCATTCACATGTATAGTAAAGTGTTATTTGTTCTTTAAAAATGAAAAGAAATATCAGTGAGTTTTAAATGTTATAGATAAATCTTTCATAATACATTCTGTTAAATGTATGTATTTCATTGTTGCAATATATTGCATATGTTGTGATTTCACTGAGAATGAACAATTGAACAGGAATTACGCATAGAACAAATCCTCAAGTAAAACTTACACAGGACTTACATGTTTTCTACATTTTAATTGGTTTTTTTTTTTTTTTTTTTTTTTTCAGAGTAGAAAGTGTTCAAACTGGGCTGCAGGTTGGATCAAAGAGTACAAATGTGTTGGCTCATCTTACTCTAGTTTAGATGTCATCTAGAAGTCATTCAGATAGATAACACAACCTTCAGATACAAGAAAATACGGTGACAATTAATTCATCTACTTCATTACCTTTTTGATGTAAATGAATGTTAATCAACTCTTGATAATCCAAATAAACTAAAATAGAAACCTATTGACCAGCCTGTTCTGCTTTTGCTTTTTCTCTTTTTATAGCTTTGAAGTAGTGCTTTATGTTTTAATTTCATGCTTTGATGTGAATGAGCCTGAAGGAACAAGATGGTTTGGGGTCAGTTTGATTGATTTGTTCCCTATGCTTTAAAAACAAGTTGACTATAGGATTTTAAATGTGATTAGCAATACAGCATCTCGTCAATTTACCAGTGCAAAACGATGTAGTACTTTTCAGCATCTAACTTCAGGTGTATAAACAACATACGTAGTTTTCTGAAATAAAATTTCTTTGCTATGTTTATTCATTAATTGGGAAAATAATTGATCTATTTATTAATCTAAGTAATTAGTTTAGTTATGCTGTTATTTTAATCCTTATGGAAGAACTTTGTTCTTTATGATTCATATATTCTTACTTGCAGATGTAATATGTCAGAGCAAAGTCCACCAGAGTGAAATAATGAAGATGCAATTTTGCTGCGCTTCTACATTTGAGATAGTGTGTTGGAGCTGATTTATTCACCTGAACTTGAGTAGCAGGCAAAGTACAACTGTAGAGTATGAGCTCATACATTCGTGTGCACTTGTTTCTTTGTCAAGCTTCACTGTAAGAGGTAAGGTATCTTCCTGCTGTTTTCCTCAGTTGCTTTCTTAATAACTTATAATACCAATTTCTATTCTAGAACTAATTGAATCTGTAAATTATTTCAATTGACTCAGTAAATGTGAGGGAAGAAAAAGGACTGACTTGCTCAAAAATGCTAGAAGAAAGAAACAGCTAACCTGGAAGCTTTAGGTCCGAATACAGATTTCCTAACGTTTTATAATGTTGGTGGGATAGGTTTAGATTTACAGTCATTTCTAATAATTTTAAAAATAATAATAGAAGCTTTCAGTGAAGGGGGTACATGACAGTAGGAAATGCAAACATAACAGAACTTAAGTACTGTAGGGGAAACCATGTGCTGAATTTTTTTTTTTTTTATAGTATCTCAATGTCAAATAACCAACTTTGGATGTAATAGGAAATTGTATGTTAATAGTAAATCAGAATTATTACTGTATAGCTGTAAGTAGAATAAG
This sequence comes from Centrocercus urophasianus, assembly GCF_019232065.1. Classification (NCBI taxonomy): domain Eukaryota; kingdom Metazoa; phylum Chordata; class Aves; order Galliformes; family Phasianidae; genus Centrocercus; species Centrocercus urophasianus. Next base: position 23,324,435 of record NW_024884586.1, read on the forward strand.
CAAATTCTGTTTTGCTGTTTTTCTGCCTGGTAAGTACAAAAACCAATTCTCAAGCCTGACTTCTATTACAGTGATATATTTTGAACATTTTTAAAAACATGTTCAATGCTTTTTCACTCTGGAAAACTGTTTTACTGGATCTGCTGCTGAATCTTTAGATTCATAAGGAGTGTGGCTTTATTGCAGTGTAATCCACTGTGGAGAAAGGATCTGGCCTGTGTAGGCTCTGTGCTGACGCTGGCAAGAAATATGCTGTGACCAAAGAGCTGTTTGCTAGAGATATATATTCAGCCTTGATCGCAGAATCATAGAATCACAACGTTGGAAATTACCTATAAGATCACAAGGTTGGAAATGACCTATAAGTCCAACCATATATGATGTAAAGGCTTTGGCTAAATTTTAAGCAAATTTGTCCTTGGAGAGCATGGGAGATGCTATTCTGATTCAGTTTGAGCTTTCACTGATACAGAAATACTTCAGTCAGACTGGAATGTGTTTAGGTGAGGACCCCAATAACAGCCTAAGACTTCTTTCTGTATTGGATGAATAGTTACTAAAGAAGTAACCCAAAAAGGAGGACAAAATGAGACTCAAAGCACTTTTGATTCCAAATATTGAACCCCTGTGTGTCTTGAGATTGAAGAAAAGTGGAAGAGTTCCTTTTTGTTTTGTTTATTGAGCTTTTTTTCCAGATCTGATTTAAGCCTGTGAGTTAAGCCTGTGACCTGTTCTTCATAGCTATGGATGGAAATTCATCCAAAATCAAGTCCAGAATTGCTGAAGTGAATTCTCCAGTGTATGGGAATATTCACGGTACTAGAAAGGCATGGGATTGAGTGTTGTTTGAAATTCAGAGAGTTGGAAGAGCTAGTGCTCCTGATTGTGCCAGTTTGTCCATCAGTGCCTCTGCTTCAATACTATTCACATGCATGGGGAATAAGCAAACTTCAGTTCTGATAGATGTAAGACATCCTTCTAAGGTATGTCATTACATTATTTTCTGTTACGTGTTGTTACAGATAATTGGGTTGTTCTAGGTACAGTGTAAGTGATACAACACAGGGCTCCATGTCAGAACAACCACCAGCTGGAAGTACTGTGAAACATCAGGAAAGGGAGATGCACTTGAAAGATGGAAGAAGCCATTTTTGACAGAGGCTCTCACTGAAACCAGGTGTTTCAATACCTTTCTCCTAAAAGAGAGAGAACTGTACTAAAGGTCATAAATGTTTCCATTTTCAGTTGCAGTCTGTATTATAGCTGTGGATTGTTGCAGGAGGGCTGATTCTGAAGAAAGATGCTGTTGAAGAGTTCAGCGGGATTTGTTCTGATCTTCCTCTCCCATTGCACTGTGCTGGTGACCACCAAAGAGGCAGTGATCTTAGCTAATGCCCACCTTCTGTCTCAAAGACATTATGATAGACTGGCTAACATCAATGATAAAGGTACTCATGAAGGGTGAGTGAGTAATCTGGGTGTGTGCGGTGCTTTACTGTATTGCTTTGTGGAATGTTTTCAGCATATTTGAAAGTTTGCTCTGCAACAGTACTTTGAAATATGAACGTGTCCTGTCCCAAAGTTCAAAATCTTCAAATCTCTTGCTAAGCTGACCTAATTCAAGAGGAATTAACAGTTAAAAATATTTTTCTAAAAAATATTTTGTTGCCTTTTAAGAATTATTCAGTCATGACAGTCATGTCTGGATTACATCTGTCACGTCAGGACCTGAACCCCATTGATACTTATAACTAATAGAGATATTGCTCTGCCTACCTAGCTTGCAAGGTCCAACTTGGTAGGCTTTCTAATACATTTGCTGGAGTAAATCCCACATAAAATGCAGACAAAGTGAGTAGTGTATTTGGTTTAGTTTCCTCCTTTGACTGCTGGCATTTGAGGGTCTATAAAATTCACTTTTTAAATTAATTCTGCAACAACCAGCTTGAATAGTTTTCTCATGTGGTTGATAGAAGCTGTTCTGTTTTGCATGAATAACATTCACTGGGTAAATAGAAGCGTCACTGTGTGTATTGCTGGATTGAAGACCTCTGTCTACTTAAATGGCCATTCTCTAAACTTGCAGGATCAGATTTGGAGTCAGACTGTCTACCAGAGGAATGCTCTGAAAACTGTGATCCAGCTTTTATGTGACTGCATTTGAAGTCACATAAAGTCTTTCTCTTTTAGGATGTGTGATAATTTCTTGCAGATAGTATTGAGACAAAGTATTTTATTCATGTCTGGAGATTCTGTTTGGCAATGAAAAGCCTAGAAGTAAGACCTCAGAAAGCCTATATGCTTCTGTAAATCTGCCCTGAGTGCCTTAGAGCACCAGAAAATGTCTGAATATCAGATATAAAAGGCTATATTTAACACAGTGAGGATACTATGCATAATAGTATTCAACAAGTTTAGTCCAGCTGGACTTTTCAGAGACTGCAGTACAGTTCTTCATACCCTGATATTAAATCAGAGAAGGCATTGTAATTTCAGTAAAAGCTGAAAAGGGCGATGACTTAGGTAGAAAAGTAAACAGTAGAGTCAAAGGAGTCTGGAAATGTTTGCTTCTGAGTGTGTACTTATTAAGTATTAGTATTACTAAGTATACTGAAACAATAGTAGGAATGTACTGATAAAATTCCATTCTTTACGTAATGTAGAGAAATGTCAATACGAAGAGCCAGAATGTTGCAGAAAAAAAATAATCAGATTTTCTTAAGTAATACTGATGGGATAAAAAATAAAGTATGAAATTCCAGATTTTACTTCAAAGTTAGGACTTACCAGTTACAAAAATCCAAAGATGGAAGTCTAGATTAATGGAAACGAAATGCTGCAAGTTCAATCATTGAATTCATCAGAAGTGTTTCTAAAAAGACTATGGATAAATCAGAGGCATCAAGTAAGGCCATCTGCAGTACAATGTGTAAATTTAGTTCACATTCTAGGAGATAAATTTGCAGCTGAAAAGCTTCTAAAACAATTGAGAACCGGAAGATTTATCTTACACAGAATAATAACAGAACATTTTTAGCGTAACAGAATTCACCCTAACTAAACAAAGGCTGATTAAAAATTTAGCTGTCCTCATTGTGCGTGACAGCTTATAACCAGGGAAGAATGTGTTCACTAAAGGATTAGCAGGGAGCCTCTGGTCAATGCTTTTATCACGGAAAAGTATTTTTTTTTTCCTGAGCTTATTAGTATTTTTATATTTGGAAATATTTTTCCTTTGTTGTTTTTTGACAATTTTTTGTAAAAAACCTGTGCTTTCCCTGAAATATTCTAGCCTTCCAGAAGAATGCTTCTGGTGAAAACAAAGCAACTGAGTTCTAAATACAGTATCAAAATTCCTACCAGTTATCGTCAGGACAGAGCTTAGAATTTCCTAGCTCTGAAAAACTGTCATATTACATCACAGGTGATCTTTAAGAAATTTTTCAATAGAAACATAAAATGATTAAGTCTTCGTTAAATATAAATTAAAAATTCTTTGTTAAATACAAATTACAAGTATTTACTAGTATAATCACATGCCTCTTAAGAGCAAGTGAGTGACTATTTCAACTGGAGGAAGAGTGTATTTGTACATTTTGGCTTCACAATCATACTTCCACCATACATAAAATCACATACGTCTGTATTACAAAATACAACAACACCTTTCAGGAACTTTCCAGTGTGTCTTGCCCTCAAATCATCCCCTTTTTGCCAACTGCATGCCTTTCAGTTGGGCTGAAGTCAGTCTGACTTAGTTTCCAGCCAGATCAAGGCAATCATGCACTTACTCTGGAGGGCAGAGTTTAAAAAAAAAAAAAAAAAAAAAAAAAAAAAAAAAAAAAAA
>NW_024884586.1:23328381-23584080 GCF_019232065.1 Centrocercus urophasianus
TTTTTTTTTTTTTTTTCTACTTAGACTATCTAAGGGATTGTTTTGAGATTTTTCAGCACTCCAGAGGAAATTCCAGAGATGGTCTTTACGTCATCCAACCAAAAGAAGACCCAATTGTTGTCTCTTGTAACATGCAGGATGGTGGCTGGACAGTAATCCAGCACATTACAGCCAACAGTACTGTCGACTTTGATAGAACGTGGCACGATTACAAGTATGGGTTTGGCTCTGTTCATGACAACCACTGGTTAGGAAATGAATACATGCATCAATTAACTGGCGGCTCTGTGCAATATGTACTTGGAGTTAAACTTGTAGACCTAAATGCTGAAATCAAATGGGGACAGTACGAACCATTCCGTATTGAAGATGAAGAAGCTCAATACCGAATCAGGGTTGGCCTATACAAAGGCAATGCTACTGATGCTCTAACTCTGGACACAGAAGCTTACCTCCACGATAACCAGAAGTTCACCACCAAAGACAGAGACAATGACAATTACTTTCAGAATTGTGCCAAACTAGAACACAATGGTATTCCTGGGGGAGGCTGGTGGTATGATGCATGTGCTGGGGCAAATCTAAACCGTAGGAACGTGATATACTGGCAAAAGGACTGCAACAAGAAGCATTTATGCAAGTTTTCATGGATGATGGTCAAACCTGTTGAACACAGCCCACTGTATGCAACTAACTGTTGTCCATGTCAGAAGGAGGAACTGTAGGTGAGCCATGTATCCTTTAAATGGGACATGGGTTCTTTGTCAAGTGACTGAAGTAAAATCACACTAATTAAATAGTAATTGTGATGAAAAATTTAGCCCCTGCAAGGGGTTTGTGATCACATATTGCCCAGGACTGGACCTAAACCATATAGATATCTACCAATCACAGAAATGAGAAAGATGACCTCTAACAAAAGATTTACACTACCCAATTTATAGTATTTTGGCCGTAGGAGGAGTTAGGTGTGAAATCTGGGAGATATAGCAGATACACATACATACACATGAATTTTAGAAGGTTTTCCTCCAGGATGAATGTTCATCATTAACTGCGCATCTTCACAAATTATGCAGGAAGGAAATTTCAAGGGAAGTACCTATATTTACAAAATGCTTGTCAGAGAGTATTGCGTACCATACGGTAGCATAAAGCCTTTCCTTTTTACCTTTAGTGAAAGATATTTTAATATTTTTACTTGGTAGGAGCCTTATCTCCAAATGCTTCTTTAATGGTTCCATATGTAATGAATTACTCAGAACAGTATTTTCTTCTTTCTTATTAAAGCACCCAGAGCTAATAGCCTCATCAGCTTTCCCACTAAAAGCTACTAGTCCAAGGCCAAGTAAAGGCTACTAGCCCACAGCTCCAATTTTTCCTCTTGTTCCATGAAATACTAAAGCTTTTTTGTTTGTTTGTTTTTTGTTTTTAGTACCATTGTGCGATAAGAACAGTGTTGGCATTACTTTACATGTGCTGGCTTCAATTGTTTTGGTACTCAACCTTGAGCTTACTTAAACAATGTCTTTTTTTCTCGATTGTAACACAAAGAGAAAGCCTTTAAATTCATGATGAATTCATCTATTTTAAAATCATAAATAAAAGCATTTTGGTTTTGGTAACCTTGAAGATCCTGTTTACTTGTACAAATGATGGGGTTACTTAGAATCTTCTATTTCACACTTTTCAATATAATTGAAATAGCTGAATTACTACTTAAGAGTTTTCATTCTTGTATTCTACAAATTGCCAGGATAACAATTAGAATATCTTGTATTTTATTGTAGATTTTCAGTTGCAGAAACTCAGGCAACAGATATTGGCGAAGTTCTGCTTTTTAATTAAAAAATGGGATCCTGTCATTGCCATGAAAATTAATTTAGAGACAAATAAACTGTACTGTGTTTAGAGAAGACCAAGACTGGCATGATTACTTGAGAAATTAATTGGAAAATTGAGAAGTCATGAAAGAAAATTCTATTTTTTACATTGCACTGTAACACTTTCAGAAAAAGATACAGGTAAGTTGTGCAGGTGAGACCAATATAGTGTATATGCATATTTTGCAGCAGGTAATGTTTTGCCTTCAAATTGTGATTAAAAAAAAGAAGTATAATAGAGCAAGAAGTGAATGAATTTATGAACTGAATTGTTGTAATCAAGTCAAATAATGTGGATTCTGCTGCAACTGCATCAGGAGACCTCCAAAGGTTGTAATGAAGATACAAGAAAATTGCTGTCTCCCATAGCTTTTACCCATCAAGTTCCCATCTAGATAGACAGATTCTAACACTACTACCAAAAAACGGCACAAATAATCTTGACATGGAAACATCCAGCTGAAAGCCAGTAGGCTGTATCTGATCCTCAAAGGCAAATAACCTGCTCTGCAGCTCGCTCATCCTGCTTGGAGGGTTTTGGAGGAAAGGACCTGTGGAATACGCTCCATGAACAGTTCAGGCATCACCAGCCCAAATCCAGCTGTCCACTCTCTAGTGTTGGCATTCTCTAGTGTAAACTGGAGTCCTACAGACCTCTGCTGACACTGAATTCCAGTATGGGAATTAGATTAGCATATAGTAATAAATGGTATTAATAGATCTGCGGACAAAAACATGACAAACATTAATAGTTCAAGCACTGACTTTAATGGAAGTCATGGAGTGTGGTATGTTCCATGCTTCTAAATGAAGAATTTGGAAATTGAGGATGAAAATAATTAGGAATATTCCAATCCACTCATCAACACTTCTTTCTTAGAGCTTTCAAAGAGAAGGATGTGTTGTTTTGGAGCTCAGGTTTGGAAGTACATTTCAAATGGAGAAGCCACTGAGTATACAGAAAATGGTAACTCCAGCTCATCTGTTATGAACATCGGAGGAAAGTCATTTGGTTTCCTAATACCCAGGTGACTCCTTCATGTTACTCCTATCTCTATAGAAAGTAAAGAAAATTAATCCCAGAGGTAAATTATGTAATTCTGTTGTTGTTTTTTTTTTTTTACTTTGTTTTCCTAAAGCAAATAATCTAGAGTGAGTAGAAGTGCCTATGTCAGAGTATAATATCACAGAGTAATTTGAGGAAAGTGATGGCCAAATATTCTTATTCAATATGAAGATTTTAGAAATCCCAAACTGTGAAGGGCTGATAGGAAACTGTTTCCTACTAAAGGTAAGGAACTGTTTTTACAAAATTCTATTCAAAATACAGTCTAGTGACAGTCTGCAGGTATTCAATTCTGAGTTTCAAACTGAGTATCTGATTCCATAATAATTGTGTTCTAAGAGAAAACACTATCTTCCAGACTTGCATCAGATTTTTTAATCGTTAAAATGACTTCTGACTTAGGTTTAATATACTTACCACCTCCCAGTGCCTTATTTATTCTTTCAGGTGTATGACTGTCTTAGGGATGTTTGCATTAAGATGTATTAGTTCAATTAATTTGACATAGATCGTGTGTGGAATTTGACAAGGAGGCATTGATACAGATTTCTCAAAATGCTCTGTGTAGGAGATAAAATGATCAGAAATAATTCATTAAATAATTAAAAGTAGAAATTGGGACTTTTGTGAGGCTCGACTCGAAAACTGGAACAGAATACATAGGGGGATAAGGAAGTACAATTAAGGATTTTTGCTTAAGTACATCTCTGCATCTCTGGAATCCTCAAGTACATATAAACCAACGCAGTTCATGCTATGGGTACAACTGGGATGAGGAACAAAACTCCACATACAAAAATACCTTTCAGCAATTAACAGCAATTGTTAATTGAAGTGCATAGAATAATTATACATTAGAACAATTATGATTAGTAACTAAATTATAGAATTAAGTTAATGGAAAAATATTTTACAGGTTCTCGCTGTATTCACTCTTTATCTCTTCATTTCAGCCTTCCCCAGTTCTGTGAACTCTTTCAAGTCTTTATAAAGTATATTTATGTAAAACGAATGGGTTTCTGAGATTCACGGGGAGACTTGCTTACATAAAAAAGGAGAGACAAAAACAATACCTCTGTTTCCTTTGTGGGAAAATTCAATATTCAAAAATATTTAAATGTGCAGGGTCTCTGAAAAGCTTGTTTGGGGATGTGTGTTCATACAACTATATTGATAATACATACATAGATATATAGACAAATATATGCATATGTATGTATAAATAAAGTGCAGTTTAAGAAAAAGTTCTTTTCATAAGTCCGCGACCATAATTAATTAAAGGATCAGTAAAAGGGTCATCAAAAGAGAAATATAGATAATGAGATTGTTTTACATGGCAGAAGCCGCACGACATGTTTAAAGGAGCCTTTATAGAGCTAGAAAACAAAATAAAATTAAGAAACTAAATACTAACTCACACTCTAATGAGTTTTTGTGGTTTCTTTTTTTTTTTTTTTTTTTAAGGGTAAACATCTCACTTAACAATAAAGCGACAAACACCTCTTAATATAATTCCAGGTCTTTACAATGTAACCAGGTTTGGCAGTGTAACGTCTCACACTGTGAAGTGTTAGCAGCATAGTTTGAGCACACGTTTCACAATTAGAGTGAACCAACATTGTTGCATCCATCACCATCTACTCTAATACATTTACTAAGCACAGAGTCCATAAACATTTACACAGTACTCTAGTTCAACAGAAGCCAAAACCAACAAAATATATTCAGTTTAATTTTAGAAGTAGAAGTCAATGCTTTACTTTAGAAACAACATCGCAGGTAGCAGCAATAGTTACTATCTCATGAATTTTGCCTTTAACTACAGCTTATGCCACAGAGGGCATTCATTTGCTAAAAATCAAACACAGTTTACTGAATGTCCAAACCAATGTAGTATAAAGTTACCTACTGTAATAACTGACACGTACGTAGTTACTGCCCACAGAAAAAGCTCTGGTAGTGACAGAGGAAAGTTGATGAAAGGGTCTTTGAAAAGACCAATGCATTCTTTTAATAAGTAGTCATATGCTAATGCACACAAAGTATCAGGCACAGTGTGGTGTGTAAAAGATCAATCAAGTGAACTCCGAGAATGTATTTTTACATTACTACACTGCTAATCTTTCACTGACAGTTTTTCCCTCTGGAGATTGAGGATAAAAAATATTAATTACTTGTACTGTGATTGCTGACATGAAGGATTTATATATCTGCAGGGAAATATGTTGATGATACAGTAATAAATTATATGAATGATTCTGCTGGGAGCAGTGTTATGTTCAGGATGAACTAATGTGATCCCTGAAATATGCAGCTGGGTCTCATCACTGCTGCACTGTCCCCCTAATGTGTATAATAGCTAAAAAAATAAACACTGGCCCAAATTTCTACTTCAGAGCATCCCACCCTGAATTTTGATAGAGGCTAGAACTGAATCTGAACTTTTGAGGTGGACTCAGTGAGGTGTGTGAAATTCTTTCTCTGTTACTCATAAGTATTTGTGTACTTTAAAATTTCACTCCTCATGAATCCTGTCACCACTAGCATATTTTTCTACCACTATGAGCCAGGCACTGTTTCCATTCAGTCAGTGGCTTTGTGCTAAAAGCAGCCCTGCCTTCACATACTTACTTGTCAAGGGTGCACGACTTCTGCCAGTCTAACACAGATACCAGATAGTCACATGAATGTCTTTACCACATTCAAAGCCCTGGCAAACCTCAGCTACTGGACAGGTGATCAGCTCACTGCAGCTGTACCCGGAGTCCCAGGAGCCACAGCCCCAGGTGGGGTTGTCTTCAGCCCCCAGTGTTGCAGCAGACAAAGTTCTGCTGGACTGGGAAACTTCTATTTCCAAACACCTGATGCTGATTAGTATTTGTAAAGATATTTAGAGATAGAAGTGCTATGAAAGCACGAAACTTTTATATAGATAATGGAGAAATACTTACAAAATATTTCTTCTTTCAGAAATACCAATTTTGCCATGGCTTCCAATAATTTTGTGATAGGTAGGTGAATTTGCAGGGCATTGATGCACATTTTTGTGCACTTGCAAGGGGGAGTGCAATAGAGAGACTGCAAGAAGGATTTGACTTATATCCCACACACTGTAAAATAGACAAACTGTGTCCATCCTTATAGTCAGTTCTGGTCAGTACTACTGTCACTACTGCATACATTTAAAATGTATCCTTCTGAGGCATTAGGAAATAAAGAAATACAAATTCATAGATATTTGCTAACTATCACCATGTTTAGATAACACTGACTTGCAGGATGGAACTGAGATGTGCGGGATGTAACTGCAGGATGTGTGAGATGTGGACTGGATCCTCCTTATATGAAATACATTATCTGATTCCTTCCCTGTGAGCCCTTCTTCTGTCTCCCCAAAAAAGACATCTTAAAGTGCAAATTTTCTTAGTATTACATTCACCTGTAGTAAGTGTATTCTTTTGGAATAGTAAGAATCTCCCTAACTCCCTAATCTCCCTAGTATTGATAACAGTATTTCCCTCTTTAAATAGTCCTTATTTCATTCCATAGCATGTGGAAAAGTCTCAAAACAGAAGTAATACGTGTTCCATTGCTTGTTCCATTGAAAAATAAATAGACAATACAGCAGAAAGGAGAAAAGGAACTATAGGAAGAAACAGTTCTGCACTAAGAGGAGACAGGCTGGATAACCTGCCCTGATGACTGGATGATAATCATGTGCTAATTTCTAGAAGTTTATAAGACACACTACAATTTCTCAGGCTGAAAGAAAGGACAAAAGAACCCAAACACAGCAATTTTAATGCAGATCTACTGCGTAATCATGAACACTCTGCCAGCAACCACTGACTTCTTTATCCCGAATACACTACTTTCATGCAAAATATCACTTTTTGCTGACTATTTTTTTTAACACATAGACATATAAAACAACAGCTTTGAAAATACGGAATCAAAAGTCCTTTACTAGACTATGTTAATATCTATTTTTCCATTTATCTCTTATATAGGAGTTGTTATGGCATTCGAGTATTGGCCTGCCAGTACAATTTCTCTTCCACTTTTTTCTTTTTCCACTGGCAGAAAAGTAGCATCTTAAAAGTTTTCCTGAAAGTTTTGTTACAGAGAGCATAACACATGGGATTAACAGTGCTGTTCACATAGCATAGCCAGTATCCAAGGTGCCACAATGTCAGAGGAATGCAGTCCGAGCAGAATGTGGAGATCAAAACCATTATATTGTAGGGAGTCCATGTGATGATAAAAGCCAAAAGAATGGCACTCAAAGTCTGTGCTGCTTTACGTTCTTTTATAAGAACCATCCTTTTCCTTTTGGTGATTTGGTTATTTATATTTGGATCCATGCTTTTGATGGAAGGATCCTTCGACACAGCAGCAGAACAAGGAGTTATTTTTACCTTACGGCAACCATTGTTGGCTTCCTGAGTGCCATCAGCCTTCACCACCAAGCGGAATTTGTAGGCCACACATTTTTTACTTTGTTGGCTGATGGCAGGTGACAAAAAGTATTGCTGGGTCTCAAAATCGTTTTCTTCAGGTTGGTCTTTGACAACAATATCCTTACTTTCCCTTTCATTAAATTCTTCTTCCTTACCTTTAGATGGACTCCTGTATGCAACTTGGAAAACAGGATCAGTGGCAAGTTTGTCCTCTTCTTCTGAAGATGCATAGCTGCTGCAGGTGGTCAGTTGGTCAACCTTAGCCCACTCAGTGCACGTGCTCACTGCCTGGGATGCCTTCACTGTAGCTGATGTACTTCGACTGGATGAAGACCAGGAAGCCTGACATCTCTCCCTTTTGACTAAGTTTTGTTGCTTGCAACTGAAGCAAGACTTCAGGAAAGCTTTTCGAGGCTTTATCGTCTCAAATTCAGCCACAGACTCAGAACCCTGAAGTTCAGCGAGGTCCTTGGTACGTTTCTCAGTCTCTTTGTAGATGCGGCAATATAAAATGGTCATCACTGACACTGGAATGTAAAAAGCAGCAATTGCAGTACCAAAAGTGATAATGGGCTCGTATAAAAACTGTATCTGGCATTCCTCAGGGGGTACTGTTCGTTCACCCACAAAATACTGCCAGCATAATATTACAGGTGCCCATAGAATGAAGGAGATTAGCCAAGCCAGGCCGATCATGATGCCAGCTCTTTTGGGTGTGCGTTTAGCTCTGTATGTCAAAGGCCTTGTGATGGAAAAATATCTGTCAAAGCTGATGACTAGGAGGTTCATGACTGAAGCATTGCTAGCTACGTAATCCAGCGCTAGCCACAGGTCACACGCCAGGCTTCCAAGAGACCAATGGCCTATGAGTATATAAGAGGTATAGAGGTTCATAGAAAATATTCCAATGATGAGGTCTGCACAGGCAAGACTGAGCAAGTAATAGTTGTTAACAGTTTTGAGCTGACTGTTAACCTTGAAGGATATCATTACAAGAACATTTCCCACTATGGTTATTAAGCTTACAATTGCAGTTACAGTGGCAATAGTAATAACTTCCCAGAGGCTGTGCCCTTCTAACTGTTTATGGTTGATGGATGAACTATTTATAACAGTAGAATTGCTGAATAGATTTACTTCCATTCTTTTTCTTGATCAATTGTCATCAGAATCTTAGCACTCTTGCATATTGTTTTCTGTATATCTTTTGGAGGCAGCTGTAAAAATAAAAGGAAAAAAGAGAAAAAGAAAGCAGCTCATTAAATAGCACAGACTTCCATTAGATATACCTTGAAACACTTGCAAAGCAATCCATCAAATTATTTGTGTTCTCTTTCTGTATTGTCATAACTGTTTCTATCATTGTGAACTAAATGAAACACACATGTGTTCTAGGACAATGTACTCATGACATTTCTAAATGCAATCAAAACAACTATTGTTTCATAAGATGTTCAATCACACAAGCTCTTACATTTTTAATACCTTAAGAGGCACTCTACATATTGTTAAAGACAGACATTAAAGTTTTGCAGTGTAATGAGACAGTGAGTCATGGTGTTGTTCCTTACAACACTGTGTAGAAGATACGTCAAAATTTCAGAAATGGTCTCTAGAAAATTTGAGGAAGTCACTGTTTCAGAATCCATCAGCAGAAAAGGAACACAAGGGTACTGAAGATGCATAGGGAGATAGTAACCATGCTGGCACGGTGGCACTGGTAAATGATTAGGTGTTAGAAGTGCTCTGCTGGGGAATTTTTAGAGTTAAGCAAATAGGAAAGGACAAAAAAAAAAAAAGTTTTCAGAAAAATAAGTTTAGCTGAAAAGACTTTTCATTCTAGGAAGGTCTGAGTAAGATAAGGTGTGGAAGTGCTGGAAGGATTGGGTGAGGACAGAAATGAGTAAAATGAAGGGGAGTCATCAATGGATAACCTCAGTGACAAACTGCAACAAAAACAATTTAATACTGTAGACTGCATAAGCAGTAGAAGGAAATGAAACCACTGTTATTATATTAATATATGTATCTCTAATGTCCATACCTTCCTATAGTCTCTCTCATACGGTGTAACTTTTCACTGCTGTTTTCTTGTTTCTGAGAATGCATACCTGAATCAGGCAATTAGCTTCTTTCACAGATCTCTTCTGGTTTTTAGTTATTCCATCACATCTGATGATGTTAATCATTTGTTTGATGCTTACTCTTCGTAGGCCACATAATTTTGGAATAATCAAGTAGATGTTAGGTTTTTAAAGTCAGAAATAGAAAAGGATGTTTAAATTTATCAGCCATCTACTCAGTAAAAAAACAGGTAAGAAGATGATTTTTTTTTTTTTTTGTAACTGATACGGATTCAGCTAAAATTATCATATAGGTCACCAAGTCCAACTTTTAAGTCTTCAGGATACAAAATCTCTCTTTTGTAGTCCTTCCTATCCATTCATACCACTCCTCTTTCATCCTAACTCTTGGAACATTATTTTCTTTGGTCTTTGCAAATGTCTTGCATTAACTGCAAGCTTTCCAGCCTGTAGTTTTCACACATTGTCATCTATTTTAGTGCCCAGTAGCAGGCTCCTGAGTAGATGAATATCAGCTGAATATATAAATGTTTTATAGCCACTTGATGAATTTTCAGAAAATAATCTCAATATTTCCCACTGTCATTTTACTTTATATTTTATTTTATATTTTATTTTTTCCTTCACTTTTGTTATCCAGTGTCTTTTAAGTATCCACAAAAGTATATCAGATTTCTTCTTTAAACATTCCATAAAGACTACCTCTTGTGATGAGATTTGATAACAGTAAGCTTGCTGGTGTACTGAGACCACTGGCTATGACTCTGACTGAAGTGGTGCTTCACCACTTTGTCTCTCTGTCATCTCCTGTCTTATATTTAGACGTCCATAAGTCTGTATCCTGTTTATGCATAATGCATACTGAGTGTAGCTGAACAGGATTTTAGTTAATGTATAGACCTTGTAGCCTAGCAATAAGCACAGTAATTATAACATATGCATGTTGACCATCTGTATGCTTAGCTTCTCTGGCCTCATGAGCCAGCCTAGCAGCCAAGAATAGCAGAAGTGACACAGCAGTCCCAACAAGCCCTAAGTGAGGGAAGAATTTTCATCCTGGTTCTAGACTCTGCAGAAATCTACAAGAGAAAGGAGATGGAGGCCCTTGCTTCTTGCTTTCTTCACAACAGTTCTTATTGGCAGGGCAGCTGACCTCAGACAGCTAAGCTCTAACTTAGTCAACTGAGCTCCTACAAAGGGGATGTGCATTCTGCCCGACAACTAACACAGCTGAAACATTGCCAGTGCTCGTAGCTGTACGGCAAGTGAGATTTCAGAAAAACCTTGAGACAGCCTCAAAAAGGCAGTAAGTATGAATGTCAATCAAGCACACGAATAAACCTCTATTAACTGGCTGCCTTCTACATTAGAATCATAGAATCATAGAATTATTGAGGTTGGAAAAGATTCCAGGATTGTCCAACCCCAACCTATCCCCACCATGCCCACTTACCATGCCTAACACCTGGGGTTCTGCAGCAGGTCAGGAAGATTACAGGAGGCTGAATTTCTTTTTCTTTTTTTTTTCTTTCTTTCTTTCTTTTTTTTTTTTTCTTCCCTAAAATGTGACACCCTTCTCAGAATAGTAGAGAGTAGAAATTGTAATGCTTTGTCTTTTGCCATAGGCAGCAAGTGAGCAAGTGTGCTCCCCAATCCGATCTTTTACCCTCCCTAAAACTGGAAATTAGAAAAGACTTCTGAAGCTGCCCCACGTAGACTGCAGACCACAGAGCAAAAGGAGAAGCAGAACTTCACACACCCTAACACAACTGCTCTTGGACTGAAATGACTTCAGTAGGGAGAACACAGATGATATGGATATACATTGTAATTAATATATAAACAAAAGACAGAAGAGCATTGTGAGGGTAAGCGTCCTCACAAAGAGATCCCTAAATGTATCATTTTGGGGAGCCAAACACAGCTCATCTCTTCACAGTGATCCTCTCTGCCCTTACATGAAAACTTAGCTACTTCTTTTCTTTTTGAAGGCTTTTCACACTTTTCCTTCCAGTCTCGTTTTTCTTCTTTGCGCCAATCTTGCACCAGCACTCTTATATTCACCTACTATCTTTTTTGAATACATTTTGCTTTCTCCAGTGCTGTTCTTCATGCTTGGTATGAGTTCCCTATAATCAATGACACAAACTTAGCCATTATCACCAAATAAATCACTCTCACTATCATCATGTTTTCTCCCTCATGGACTGTTTTGCTGACGGCTATGAAAACTGACAGTACCTAAGCAACTCTCATGCAAAGATCTCCTGACATTTTGACCATTTGGATAGCTTCTCATACTGCATCCTCTTGTGCCTCATAGTTCTCTGTTAACACATTATAGTGTTACACATTAAGTGTTACACATTATAGTGTTACCTTTTGTTCTTTATTTTTCTGTAACTCGGAGCAACAGTCTATGAATGAGACTTCAGTGTGCTATGGTAACATAATTTATGTTAACTGTCTATCACAACAGATTATAATAATAGGGAGATCAGAATTAAATTACAAAATCAAAACGCACATGTACAATACCACGGCTTTGCTATGTGCCTCAAAATTATTGACGCATGAACTTCACACTTGTGAGTTGTCATGAATTTGTTATTTGTTGCCAAATATTTCTGATTTTTTTTTTTTTTTTTTTTTTTTGAGCTAGCTGTAAGTACTAATTACTGCGAGATGTTAAATCTGTACATATAGTCAGCTCACAGCTATCTGCAGGCAGATTGTTCATGTCACAGATGAATTGTGCCACAGATGCAGTCACAGCTTGGGTTTAATGGGGTTTATTAGCTCTAGCTCAGTGCTGGGCCTGCTAGGCTGGTGTTGGCTGCACATGGAATTGCTCCAGTGTCTTAGTGACGTGCTTGCTGCTGATGCATCCCCCCTACTAAATGTATTTGCTTGCATGCAGTACTGAAACCATGTGAATGTTACTGGTTTGCAGTGCATTAAGGCCTAGCAGCAGTCTTTGCTATGGGCAGCAGTAGTGCAGAGATATATAACCCATGATTTCACAGTGTGGGTTTTCTGGCAGCACTGCGCTGTGAGGATTACTGGGTTTAAAAACCCCGTCAAAACAGGTATTTTAACACGTATTTCCAAATGACAGTTTGCACGGGAAAAGCAGTGCAGTAACTGTGGGATGGGGGCTCGGTAAACCTCCCTAGCATGGCACGTGGACTCTAGCTCAGGCACAGCAGAGCAAACAGCCTCGCTCGGAGGGACTCGGGAGTCCCTGCCCGTGCGCGTGCAGGAACGCCTGACAGACTTTACTTTGCACGGGCTTGCCCGCAACTAGATGTCCGCCAGGGGTTGGTTCCTTTTTTTCCCTCACACGGTGCAGAAACGAACCTCACACAGCTGTAACATCATTGTTTTCTAAACATTACAACGCACTGTTTTGGCACAGACCCGGTCGGGCGCACTGACGTGGCTCGCGCGAGCCGCACCGCCGCGAGCAGGGCAGCAGCCGGGGCCGCCGCCGTGCGGCGCCGCCATTTCCCGCTCTCGCCCTCACGGCCGGCCTCTTTCCGGGAGGAGGCGGGGACCGGCGCGGCACGGACCGTCCCGGCCGCAGGCGGCGCGGGTGAAGGGCGCGGCCCGGCCATGCAGCCGGAACGGGGCGGCAGCCGGCCCCGGAGGGAAGGTGGCCGGCACGGCCGGAGACGGCCCGGCGGCGCAGATAAGGCGGCCGAGTCGGCGACCGAAAGCGGCAGCGCGGACGGCCACGGCCGAGGAGGAACCGGGGGCCGCGGGAGAGGCGGCGCTCACGGACACCGAGGAGGCGGAGGCCGCGGGAAGCGAGAGGCTCGGGGCCGCGGGGCAGCGCCGCCACCGGCCGCGCGCGAGCACCGACGGGTAAGGAGGAGGTGGAGGAGAGCCCGCCCTCCGTGGTACGGGAGCGGGCAGAGGCGGAGCCGAGCGTGGCGGGGCCCGGCGCGGGGCGAGTGGCGGCGCTGCGGTCTCTCGCTGCTGTTCGCGCGTTGCAGGGCGGTGGTTTTCTGGCCGAAACCATTTACGGTTTTGTGCTGGGAAATACGCGTCTCTTTTGAAGAGTCTAAGAGTGCAATTAGAGATGAGGTATTGCTGAGTATTTTTGGCACAGGTGGTTACAATGAGTGCGTGCCCGCCCCACCTGCGCGGAACTCGCGAGAACGTGGGGACGGCTTGCAGAGTAGGTACCCGAGTCATGGGAACACGCGTTTGTCACGAGGCGCAGTCACTGGCCCGTGCTTGAGCTAAACATTATGGCTTTTAACAGGTTAAAAATAACGCAAACGTGTCTGCCAGTACCACAATCACACCTTCAGTTTGCTATGGAGATGTTAAAATATTTTATACAGCCCACCACGGTATGAGATCAATGCTATCCCTTCAAAAGCAATTTCCATTAACAACAGCACTTTCTAATTCGGGGTTGAGTGATCTGGCACTACTCCCTCCGTTTGGGTTGCCTTGCTTCCTTTGGTTTTATAGCAACATAGAAATACTGACTGTCCCAGGACTGACAAAAAAGGTGCAGTCACAGCCTGGCAGGTTGGTGCTGGCAACAGGTGGGGCTGTCCTGGGGTTACAGAGTAGCTGCTGTGTCACACTGACTGTATTCTCTTTTGTGGAATTGTGGTTTCCACTGGCCAGTGTTTTGTGTGCATTAGAACACCCGTGGTTGCTGTTGATTTTCAAAAACTGTAAGATACTTGTTCATTTTGTCACTGCATGTATATTTTAACACTCATTTTTAGAACAAAAACACAGCTGTATTGATGCTGTCACCTAGAGTAGGGTTGATAGTTTCCCTTGTATGCAGTATAAGTCTCTGAGTACATGCTGAAGCATGCAGACAAATTTGAGTTCTGTATGTGTGCTCTCATGCACCACAGAGGCGTGTGTAGGGTTTCAGCACCTGTATTAGCTGAGAAAACTGCCATGGGTTGATTTTCTTTGCATTGCTCAACTGTTTCTTACTAGCTTAAAGCATGTCTGTAACTGTGTTCTCTTCCGTATCGTCTCCATGCACCATAAACGATGCACTCAGTCAGGGAATCAAACATATGTATGCTTTTTTTTTCTACTTTTTTTTTATTTTAATCTGGATTATTAATTGAAATATTTTAGGAAACAGTTGAAATACCTTCTTTTTAGACAGTTTATAATATGTTTTGCCTGAACACTGACTGATATCCTCTTCATCTTAGCTGAGTGTAGTGACTTCATCTGTTTGTCTTAGGCCAAGGCTAGTATGAGTTGTGTGTTTAAAAGTGAAGCCAAACTGAGGGGTTTCCTAGAACTCCACTAATCAGAGTTAAAGCATAATGGTTTTCCTACTCTGGAGGCTTCTGGTCTTAAGTCCTGTGTGCTCTCAGCACATCTGTTGCAGGTCTTGCATTTGTCACATGCTCCTAGCAATCTAGCCACAGTGCTAACACCTGGCAGCCTGCACCTGGGGATGTCTAGTGTTTAAGCCAAGCTAAATGTGTACTGCTTGGAAACAAGGTCTTTCACCTAGCTCTTTTTTTTCTTTTTTCTTTTTTTTCCAACTGTGTGTTCATTTCAGTCTGGTGAATGCTTGGCTGTGTTTTCTGAATGGGTTCAGATCTGACCTGGCAAGAAGTTATCTCCTTTATTTCTGGCTCTCAGTCTTCAGTCTGTTCTGCAAGGCCGCTCGCTTTACCAGCTCAGAGAGAGGGAGCTGGGCCCATTGTAAGTTGTTTATGTGAGAGGGGGCTCTACTTGTTTTAAGCAGTGTAGATTATGTACCTGGAGAGCCAGACAGTAATACTGGGAATGTGAATGGTTTGCCATCTCTTTTTTTTTCTGACTGCATGATGGAAAGCCTGCGTCTTCTCTGGAAAACCTCCTTTCTTTTATTTCAGATGAGCCTTCAAGTTCCTTGGAGAAAGGAGATGAAGGACACTAATTTTCTAGTTTGGGATTTCCTTGGGCAATTGCAGCCCTTTTGCTTTCCAGGGTAGAACTTGTGAAGTATTACTCTGCATTTCTCACACTGCTGGTCTCACTTGAACATTTTGGAGAAATTTACCTACTAAATTAGGATTCTTCTAGCATTATATAATTATAATTTAGATGATCTAGTTTTATTTCCTGAAAATAATTGTTGTTTAGATTCATAATTATAGCTTATATGTTTTATAATTTTTTTTTAAAATTTTTTAGTTTTTTAAATTCATTGTTTGTTCAGAAACTATTGCTGCTAACCCTGATACAGAAGTGATTTTTTTGATTGCTAAAGCTTTAGTTGCCTGAGATCTTTTTTGTTTATTGTCAACTTCAAATTGCATGAAAGTAACTGGATTTGGATTTGTTGAGCCTGAAGAACAGTAAAATGCTAGTAAATTAGAGGTGAATGGACTTAGTAAAGCGTTGCAAGAGCATTACTAACACTGTACTTCATTTGAGAACTTGGAAATGCCTGGCACTTTTTACAGTGAGCAAGAAATTGGCATTAAACCGCACCATGTTTTGGCAGCAATGTTCTTTAGTAATTTGCATTCATTTAAAACTAAAATTCATCTTCAAAGTTTGTGTTTCCACTGTTTTAACTTAATGGTCCCTAGGACAGTTTGTGAAGCTGCCAGAGGCTGTGGCACATCCTGCCTAGGCTGGTTTGTTGACCTGTATGGCAGGGAGCAGAAAGCACAAAGGTGGTTGGATGCTAGCTTTTTTTTTTTTTTTTTTTTTTTTTTCTTGTGGGCCAGTGAAGGCTGGACACCACTTCATATGTTTGTACACTACTGTGAGTGTGCTGTAATTCTTTTAGTAACGGGTGCTACTTTCCAATTCTGCCAAGATCCATTATTTTCTCAGTCAATTCTTCCCTTCTCCTCTGGGTGATAATGTAGAAGGAGATCGGGATGCTCTTGGTTATAAATCATAGACTGCTCTTCCAGTAGATTCATCTGTGGATCAGCACCTTAAAAGTGTTGATTTCTGTCAGCCGTTAAGACAGTAGCTTTCTGAACAGCTTTAAGGAACAGCTTGGTTCTTCAAAGAATGTTCTGCTTCTCTCGAGCATGAGATTGGTCTGAGAACTGGGAGGAAAAGTTCTTTTATTCCTTGGGAGGAGGAAAAAGAATCTTGTACTTCTCAGAACTAACATGTATTGTGATTTAACTGGCTTCACTGCTGAAGGTTTTGAATCCTTGTTTCAAAAATAGTATTAATTTGAAGTCTGATTATGACCAGCTGGTTCACCACATGGCACATTTCTTTGAAGATCTGTCAGCTTGAGTAACTTTCTGTTGCTCATCTGCTTTAACTTATCTAATTTATGTTAAATATATAGAACACACTTGCAATTATTCATTTTTAGTATTGTGAAAATGCTCGAAGTAAAAAATTCCGTTGAAAATGCTCCGATGTTATCTCCTTCTATCCTAACCCTCTAATGTGGTTAGCATTCATATGTTTCTTTTTTTAATGTCCTGTCAGAAACTTTGAGTAGTGCTGTCTATAAAATATAGTCTGTTTAAAAAAAAAAATGAAACTAAAATCATAGATATTATAGTCAGCATTATTTTGATGGTCCTTTACCATTCCTTCTGAGGGCTGTTTAAGAAAGCTTTCTTCCGTCCTTTAGTTTAATGTTCATCAAATTTGTGATGTACAAAACATTCTTACAAATCTCTGTTCAAAATTATTCATTGCATGTGCATGCAGTGGTTCAGGTTTAGTTCACTGTTCTTTTGGTATTGGTTACACGTGACAGATGAATATGTTGCTTTTGTTGCATTCTTTCTTACCTTGTGCATTCATTCTTAATTTCAAGATGATACGATCATATTTGTTGATTTTGTTTTTAAATTGTCTAAAATAACATCTAAATTATCAGAATCAGATGATTTTGCTCTTAATTAGTATGTGCTAAACATTTACAGTCTAAGCAATTGCAAAAAGCAATCTGTTCACAGGCAGCTGCACAGTAACAAAAGCTAGGATTTGTTGAATATGTTGATTTATTTTAGAGCACTGTAACACATCCTGTGTGTGTAGGAACAGAAATAGATATCCAGATCTTGAGTGCAGTGCATCTTTTGATGCTTTGTCAACGTTCTCAAAAGCAACTGGAAAAACAACTCGCTTATTTAGATCAGTGTGTATCAGTTTGTGAGCTGTACTTAATTACTAAGCAGGTACAAAGACTTTCCATTCTTAGCAGCTTCTCTGGTTGACGAGGCATGAAGAAGCACTGACTGATTGCCCTGGGGTGTGGTTTACTTCATTTGCAGTGTAGCGATTTAGATTAAGCCTCTCCATGGCTGTGTGAACAAGTGGTTGGAAACTTCATTACTCTTCAAGTGTCAAATTGGCGTTTGTTAAATATGATCCTGCAAGGTCTCATAGATCTCTGCAACCTCCTGAGGATTAGAAGCACAGAGAGAGGTGCTGGGCACTTCTCCCTGCTGTCTAGTGACAGGATGCATGGGAATGGCACAGCTGCCAAATGGGAGGTTCAGGCTGGGCATCAGGAAGAATGTCTTTACTGTGAGGGAGGTCAGATGCTGCAACAGGCTTCCAAGCAAGGTGGCTGATGCCCCATGCCTGACAATTCTCAAGATGTGTTTGGATTAATGCCCTAACAATATGCTTTAGCTTTTGGTTAGGCCTGAGGTGCTCAGGCAGTTGAACCAGATGATCTTTGTAAGTCCCTTTCCAATTGAACTATT
Source organism: Centrocercus urophasianus (assembly GCF_019232065.1). Classification (NCBI taxonomy): domain Eukaryota; kingdom Metazoa; phylum Chordata; class Aves; order Galliformes; family Phasianidae; genus Centrocercus; species Centrocercus urophasianus. The sequence continues at coordinate 23,346,568 of NW_024884586.1, forward strand.
CTATTTCTATTCTATTCTATTTCTGCATGACCCAGGAGGGAAGCTGGAAGGATCTAGTTCTTTTTTTCAGTCTGGCAAAGAAGATATTTTGGGAAAGCATGGATTAGCAGTGTTCCATTAAGCAGGAAGGTTGCTGCATACAAATCAGAAACAAGATGTTTTAGGCAAGACAAGAAGAAAGACATATTCATAGGAAGGTCTAATTTGGGCATTGGGAATTAGAACGATGACCAAAAAGATAGATACAATGTTAAATACATTTTCTAGGAAGTATATGGAAAAAAAATATTGTTTTAAGAATATGGTGAGAGTTACAGAGCCTGCTCAACTGCTGTGCAACTGCTTATCACATCCCCTTTCTTTTCCCTCTCTTCTTGTTTTTTCTTTGTGGGTTTTTTTTTTTTTTTTTTTTTTCCTTCCAAGCTGTCTGCATTGGAAGAAAAGAAATGCTCTTTATCCAGCCAGAATTAGTTTATTCTGTACAGTTGCTAGACAGTGGAGAAACTTGCTTTTCAGAGAGCCAGGGAAAGCACGGTGGTAACCATCCGTGATTGCTATGGTTTAATGGGATTGTTATTCTTTCTTTCTGTTTTACCAACGTTCCTTTTGATTTTAACTCAAAACACTTGTACTGAAAACTTTGAATTAAATAGGTTACCGTGTGGCAACCTGCTGCGGCTTCACGGCTGACATCTTTTTGTGTACCTTGATGATACTGAGCTCTATTCTATGGTTCTGACGGCTGTGCCTGTTTTTCTGCCCCACTATTAACAACTACTGTTCCACTTTTCTTCCTGAGGTCTTTGAGGTAACAACTGGATACATTTAAAACAGGTTGTCCTGAAGCTTTGTAAGCCTCATATTTTGTTATGTGAAAGACAGTTGTGAATCACATCATTGTTTAAATTCAGTTGTCACACATAACGGAGTGGACGTTGCTTAGAGGAAAGGCAAAATGGGAACAGCTTGAACGCCGGAGAAGCTCTCCCAGGAGCCCGCCGTCGCGTTTAGCTGAAGCATCAGCATTTAAGGAAAGGCGAGGCTGCAGGTTTCAGGAGCCATGTTGGCGCTGACGCGCTGTGGGGCCGCGGGGGAGCGCGTAGCTGCCGCCTGGCGGGGAGCAGGGAGGAAGGCTGCGGGCGGGAGCCGCGCGCCGGGTGAGTCGTTAGAGCTCAGCGTCGGGCAGAGCTCTGGAGAGAGCTGCGTGCGCCACGGCCGCCAGTGTCGGTTCTGAGCTAAAGGCGCTGCGAATGTCCCCAGAGAGCATCGCAGAGGGTTTTGTACGCAGACATCCAGTGGGAGATCGTAGGTGTTTATGCTGACAGGATCAGCGAATTTGCAGAGGCGATGAAATTTGATGAAAACATAGTTCCCTAGTGTTCCAGCTCGTCTGAGTAACGTTTGTTGCAATGCAATTTGTAGAAGAGCAGACCTCGCTGCTGCTGCTTTCTCTCACAAGCGACTGGGGAGTTTTGAGAGAACTGTGATGGGTTTGCAGCCATTCCAATGGTGCTGCAGGGCCCTGTAGCAAGCAGCAGGATTCACTGTATCTTAACGGAACAAAAAGAATTACTAATGGTTGATTTAGTGGTAGTTTTAAAAACTCATAACATGTACAGAGGAACATTTCTTACTGGTTTTCATAATCAGAAGAATTTCAGACCTATGTGATTCTATAATAAGGCATACAGGGAGGGTCTTTTTTCCATTGTTTTCTTTCATGTATGCCATCCCTCTGTATATTAACGCATGTGGTTTTTCATTCCTCTTGTTATTTTTAAGGTAATCCTTTAACTCTTTGGCAGGTGAATGTAATAATACATTCTGCCAGTAAAACCAGTGATTCTGCTGGAATGTGTGAGAACCTTGCTTAAAGGTTCTGTTTCTATTCTTGCTTCATTTTCCCCCGAGGAAAACTGCACAGTGCAGTCTATAACAAATCTCTCCTTAACCCTGGAATATCAAAGGTGTTTGATGTGCCTAGAGCAGAGTGATGATTCTGGGCCACAGCATTTCCTAGGCTATTGCTTTGTCACTAGTAACTAAATTGGCTTTTTTTCTTCTACATTTTCAGGCATAGTCTATTCTGTCTGCTTTGCCTACTTCACTGGCTTACATTCTTGATTTGTAGAAGTAGGTGGCATAGCTATGGAAGCAACAGAAGCTCCAGTAGTCCTTAATTCTTTTCCTTCCGCTTCAGCCTTCAGTTAGCAAGAGTGTTAATTATTGTCCCAGAGCGATGTGTAAAATTTATTTATGAAGAGAAAATTGAAAAAAACCCAAATTATTGCCAATAAGAAAAGCTTCAGTGTTTTTGGCTTGACTCCTTAGTATTTAATTTTTTGCTAATTGGATACATAAACATTAATGAATTAATGACTTACTGTCAAGATTTATTATTATTATTATTATTTTTTGTAAAATTTTTTTTGCCTTGTAGGATACACTGAGTATTGGTGGGCTTGGAGTGTTTTCCCTCCTGGTGGAGCCGAAGTTGAAGTTGTTGACCAGTTGTCTGTGTAGCTGAGCACTGTCTGGAGCTCCCCAGTTGCAAATTAGACATAGGGTTGTCCTGCAGTACTCTATGTATGCAAAGTACGTCTAGAACTGGCGAACAGTGTAAACTGTGTTGCAAGTAGAAATGTGATATATGCCATAGAAATTCCTGCAACCGTGGATCCCAACAAGTATATCCCAGTCCTTTCCCTTTTTGCTAATTTGGTGTGCATGAATTTTCAGCAAGTTCTACATGATTCTTAGAGCTTCTTGGCAGTGGAGTTGCCTGAAGGATCAGGATGCTCTACTTTTCAGAATTATACTGTACAAACCAGTGCAAAATAAAATTACAATTTTATTTTATTTTAAATAAAATTTTATATAAAATATAAATATATATTTATATATATATTTATACATTTATATTTTATATAAAATAAAATTTTAAATAAAATTCTTGTTTTTATCCATAAGGACTTCTAGGACCTTGGACAGTGGTTCTTCATTACTTTATGTCGTGTTGTCTGCTGGAGGTAGAGAAGCTAAAGGTTATATTTGGGTGACCAATTGATTTGAATTACTTATAAAACAAAAAAAAAATAAGGTGAGAGAATTTTTAATTTATTATTATTGTTTGCTATTAAGTCAGTAAGACAGCTTCTAAAATCACACTTCAAACCCAGACCTTTTTCTAGTGCACTTCATGAATGTTTTTTCCTTTTACTGGGGCCTTATTCCAATAATGTAAAGCTGTCTCTCTGCCATAGCTAATTCTGTCTCTAGCTAACCCAGAGTGATGGGTTCCAGTATCTAATATTTATGAAGCAGTCTTTAAGATTTCATCAATCTTTCAAAAATTCTCATCCTGTGCAATAAAGACTGAAAGCTTTTTTCTTCATGCTACCTGTTCTCCCAGTTGCCCTTTCAGCTAATTAAGCTTTTCTTTAGCTTTGGAAGATCTCTCTAAAGGTCACCAATAGAGCAAATCAGTGAAGAGGATTACTCTTTGCAGTTTCCTTTCATGAAAAATCCTCTCTCGAGGTTCTTCCTTCCTTAGTCTGAAATAAAAAAGAGTTAGCTTTTTCCTTCTTCTGTTGAAAACACTTGAAAAAAATAGTTTATAAATTGGTATCTGACTGAAAGAGATATGATGGCTAGGTAGGGAAGTAACTTGCTTTGCTTTATGAGGAAGCAATATTTAAAAAATCACAGATGGCCCACTACAGCTACTGGAATAGATAAGTACAGATACAAAAAGATGGTGGAAAAAAAAAAAAGCGTATGATTTCAACTCCTGGACATGCTTTTGGAAAAAAAAAAAAAAGTTTTTTTTAACTTACTCTGTCATGTATATCACAAAATGATAGCATGGATTTAATATTTGGAGACACTGTTTAATGTGGTTAATACAGTTTAAAAGTCAGAAGGTGCAGTGGACAGAATAGCAATTTTTTTTTTTTTTTGTCTTTATGTTTCAGTATGTAAGTTTTAACAAACAAACAACAAAACAACATAAAAGCCAAAGGATCTGCAAATTCCTGTACTGATTTGCCTAAGCTGTCTGCCAAGAATTGCAATGAAGTGACTTCTACAAATGCTTGTTTTCTCTTGAAAAATTGGAAAGGGAAAAAATCTTATCTAAGTTATGTGCTACCCTGAAGGAGGGAGTATAATGAAAAGCAGTTTAATTATTGTCATTGAGACAGCAAAGCAGGTTGGTGCACTTATCAATAGCTGTTTATTTTCTTGCTTTATTACTTTCTTTGTTAGCCACTGCAAAATGCTGTTTGAAGCAGAAAAAATGTCTCTTAATGAAGTAATGCAGTATTTTTAGCCGTTTGTCCAAATACCTGGCAAAATCATCCCTGTATCTGCCAGTTTACATTGGATACAGCTTGCTTGTGAGATTGTGGAACTGATACCGCTGATGCTTATTTGTGAAAAGGCAGTTGGTGGACACACAGAGTCTGTTTTAGATGTGAAGAGAACATGATAGAAATGTTTGAATCTGCTGTGAATAATGAAGTGAGGGATTTGAAGAATGTGGAGAAGAGGAAAAAGTTGATATTGCAGTTTATTGCCTGCTAAGTTTCAAATACCGAGTGCAGTCAGGTTTTTTTGCTTCCCATGTAAGTGACCTACTGTTGGACTTTAAATACTTTGATCTGCATTTCCATCAAGTCTCTATTTTTTTTTTCCTTGCAGCTTCCTTGCAGTTTACGCAGTAACGTAATGCTGTCATAAAGACAGAGCAGGAGTGAAAGAAAGAATGATGCTAATAGCTTTTTTGGTTTTTTTTGTTGTTGTTTGGGTGCCTGCATGGTGTGTGCACTACAGCTTAATTGCTCCTGCAAGGGTTGTTCCCTTGCTGTGCAAAGCAGAGTACTTGTGAGGAAACAGATCAGGTCACTTCTTTCAGGGTGTGTCCTGGCAGTGTATTCTTGTGAGATGAGAGAGACTTCAGCTTGAATGCTCATGAATGAATTGAATTGCCCACTTTCTGGGCCAAATACTGTAGTTCTGCAGTATCTGAATAAATGTGGATTATATTTATGGACACAGTCCCTTTGGGATGCTGTGTTTGGCACATCCCTCTAGCCCTAATCCACATTTATTCTCAGACTCTGAGGGCAAACAGTGCTGTTTTCTAGTGAGTGTGTTTGCGATCAGCTGAATGTAAGTTTCTAGTTCTTTCAAAAGCTGTATGGTGGTGATGTAGTTTGGTGATCTTGATCAATTCTTGTGCTTCTGTTGCCTACATTGGGCAATTGCTTTAATACCTAGTGTATGTCACCATTTGTGGTATAAAACTGTTTCTGACTTAATTGGATCACTGACAGAAGCCCTAAGCATACTGATCATGAATTCTGCAGTTCTCTTTTGGCATCTGGAGGACATGCTGCTCTGAAGTTACATGATCAACTACACTGTAAGCTGTATCACTTGCAGAGCTTCAGATGAGCTGGGATGGTGCTCCAATGTCTTTGATTAGGAGAAGCATCGTTGAGATAAGTTATCAGACATAGAATATGTTTTGAATTATAATGCCTATAGATTCATTGTGAGCCTCTGTCTCTTGAAGGCAACCATACCACAGATCAGCCATGCGTCAGTGACTTGCTGTGTTAAGGGACAGCATATTGTGTGGTGCCTGAGGGGACCCCAGCAGTTCAGTTCCTTGCTTCTGCTGAGTTGGTGCTAGGGGAGGGTGTATAAACAATGAATATTAAGATGTTATAATAATGAAATAAACAAGAGAGTTTGGCAAAGCAGATTATGATAACAAAAAGAGGAATAGATAGAAAGCTTACCCGTATCCTAGGCTCACTTACAAAACTCCAGCAGAGCAGATCTCCAGAAGAGATCCTTCCCCACTGGCAGCCAGCTCTTAAATAGGTCTAGGAGAGGTGCAGCCAGGCTCCACCCCTTCCAGCAGCACAGGTGAATTGCCTTCAGCTGTGCTCCTCTGGCTGACTCATGGCTCGCCTCAGGTGATCAATCAGAGGTTCAGGCCGTGACTCAGCAGTTCCTATACGGAGGGCCTCGCATTGACTTGTACAAGGATGATTGATAGCGGGGGGAGTTTGTGGCTGCTTGTTTTGCACAGGGTGAGTGTCAGTGAAATCCTGCCTATATTATAAAGCAGGGATTTCAATCTCTGTGTTTGGAAATGTACTCTTGATGAATTACCTTTTTGCTCATGTCTACTTTTCTTGTATCCCTACACTCAATGTGTGATTTGCAGACGTCTCTAAAACTAGAATAGTGGAAAACTGGGCTTCTTCAGTGATCAGCCCATGAGTTTCTCCCATCATTGGGAAGATGGAGGAGAAAAAGGGCTTTGATGTCTGTTTATCCAATGTGTAGTTAAAACTCTTCCCTCTCTTCCCCCGCTAATTTCAAATGTCTAAAGAAATAAATTAATTTTAGTATCAGTCTCAGGAATATTGTTTAAGAACTGGGAGTTGACAGTAGTCTTTCTGATGCACCGCTCTTGTAACATGTTTTGTCTAATGTGACTCAATTCTTTTTTTAGTTAGTGTTACTCAGAATTGTTTCTTTAGTGATTTATTTATTTATTTATTTTTAATACAACTTGCAAATCTTTTGCTTGGTTAATATTTTTAATATAATTTATTTATTTTTTGTTGATATGCTTTGTGGCTGCTTATTGGTCCTGAAAATCATTTGGTTTTGTTACCCTTTTCTGGAAATATTCCCCACTGAGGATATTTCTTACTGACGGACAGCTGCTTTGTTGCCACTCCATAAATGTGCGAATGTAGCTGAATTTCAAAAATGTGTGATGGCGAGTCTGCCAGCTGCTTGATAGGAGGGTAGTAGAAATCTGACATTTTTCAGAAGCACACGAAATTATGAGTGGAAAATGGCAGCATGTTAGCAATGACAGATGAGAAACATAGGGGCTGTGTTACTGACAGTGGGACAGAGGTGGTGAAACGGGGAGGAAAGCAGAATCCTTTTCTTCTGAATTACTCATGTAGTACTATTGTAGGCTTTCAGATTTCTAGAGTGTCTCTCTGTACAGCTTAAATTTTCATCATGTGAATATTTTTGTGCATTTGCAATATCCTGCTATTATGGGATAGTTGATCTGAAGAAGTGGCAGATGTAGAGTATTTTAATTTAAATCCCAGATAGAAGAATTTCCCACTGTGCACAAAATATTAATACTTGTATACTGAACCTGATGCATTTCACATGCTTCGCTGACTGTCTTAAAGAAGCTAGTGAGAAAGGAAACGAAGAACAAGTCACAAATATTCTGAAGATCTTGTTGAAAGTTTTATCAATTGATGTAAATATTTTTAGCAGGGGCTTCTTTTTGTGTTTTTATTTAAAAACAACTGTGGAGTCAACTCAGAACACTCACATTCATGCATGTATGGAATAGGAATATTTACAGAGAGTCCATGAGTCTTTAATCAAAAGCAGAAAACAGAATTGCCTTTAGAAAACTACCTCTAACATTGCAAGAAATTAAAGTGTGGGATGTGGCTTATCAGTGCAGTTGGCCAAACAGGTGGATAACTGCTGCTGGATAGGAAGGACCTGCTTCCAGATCCCTTGTTCTATGGCTTGCTTCCAGTCCGGCTGTCTGTTTGCGCTTGTCACGTTCAGCTGTGAGCCGATAGCTGGACTTTACCTGGCAAAAGTCTGCCACCAGGAAAGACAGGAAAGCTACTGATTAGTGTTCTGCCAGTTTGGGTGTGCAATTTCAAGTCTACTGTTCTATTTCACGTCTTTCAGATTTTCTTCTTTGGTGCTGTACTAATTGAAAATATAGCAGTTTGGTGACTATTGCTATTTTTCAGTGGATTTCAAAATACGAAAGTGATGTCTTACATGCTTCCCTTTTTGTGAAACAGATGTGTTTGAAAAAGTTCAGACTTTTAAAAACTTACTGGATATTATCCAGCGTTTTTGAATTCAGAGTCTGAATAACAAAATAACTATTTCCAAATGTAACAAGTTTTGGAGAACTGTAGTTATTGTAGCGTGGTGAACATTACTCTGAAGTGATGCCTTACTTTCTTGTGGCAAAAAAGAATTGAACCATTGAGAAACTTTATCACATTTTTTTCCCTCACATTAGAGATCCTGAGGCTTCTTCAACGTTTGGTTTTGATCTTGGCAGAGAGTTGCTAGATTTGTGCTGGTTTTGTTCTAAAGCTGTGTGCTTGTAGGGGGTGCTAAATAAACATTAGGCTTGTCTGCTGTCTGAGGTGTTTTCTAAACTTTACTCATTTGAGCAGGCTCTGTTGGGCTTATGCATTAACCTTTTACATGCTAAGATCAAAACAGCAAATTACTACCAAAATAGCAGTATCCTTCAAAAAGTCTGAGGTTAATATATATCCTCAGTTAACTTTGATACTTGGAACATACAGAATTCTTCTTGTGTGTTCTTCATGAACTTCTGTGGAAACCATTCATACAACTGTATTTGAAGTTTTAGAAATACTGGATGGAAACAACAAGATGAAATGCTAAGAAATAAGCATGCTGTCAGAGGTTTTCAACACCTGAGTGGAAGAGCCCCAACCTGCCTGGCCTGATTCTGGCTTTGATTTTCCTCTGAGCGGGAGTTTGGAGACAACGATCCCTTGCGGTTCCTTATAGTTGGGATTATGTGGGGATTCTGTGATGTTAACACATAAGAGCTGAGTCCTTTCAGAATACAGTTGATCTCCAGTGCAACTGAGAATATCTTTATTCAGGAATGGCAGATTTGGTGTGAACAAATACCTTTCTGTAGAGATTTTCTGAAATACCAAATATTACTTTGTTTTGGAATATGGCATAAAACATTCACATATGTGCATCCATATGTATACAATATATAAAAGTCCTGATTTTGTCAGATGCAGCCTATGTGGAGGAATAATTAATCCAACTGAAAAAGCTAAAACCTTTGTGGTAATATACTTATTTTGTGAGGTTTTATTAAAACCTGTTGTTTCTGTCAAGATTGTGACAGTTATGTTTGCACTCGTATTTTTGGCTAAATGCTTGTAAGAAAAACATTTAGCTTTTTTTCAAGTTAGTGTCAGTTTTAAAGTAATACAGCTCCCAGTTTTTGTGCAGGTCCATGTGACAGTTCTACAGAAATTGCTTGATGGGTTTGTGTAGTTGCCAATAACTTTCATATAATCCATTCCACTGAATTTAAGAAAAAATACAGTTGATTTTTCCATTGGTGGAAACGTATGGGTTTGGCACGTTTAGAAAATCAAAAGCGTCTTTATCTATAGCCAGCAGCTGGACAGGCTTCCTGCAGGCTCATTTTCCCATCGTGGCTTGGCCATGGGAACGGTAGACAAAATGACTGCTTTCACACTTAATGCAACTCCTTGATTCTCGACCAAGTTTCCCAGTTATGTACAACCAATGTTGCAATTACAGTTATAACGTACTCCCATCAAAAGCCCTTCAGTTTGGAATTCTAAGCTGTAAGAGCTGAACTTCAGCCGGTGGCTTTGCAGTCTGGGAAATCCTGCATCTAATGAGCAAAAAATGAAATCTTATTTACTTTGAGTTTTTGAAACTTTCGTCTTGTGAACATACACTGCAGTAATTGTTAATTGTATGATCAGTAAAAGAAACCCGTAGCAGAGGTTGCTTCTTTTGTTCCTCTATAAGCCTCTGGTTTAAGGACCAGGCAGCCAATAGGTGCTAATGGCTTCCAGAACTCTTTCTGAGATAACAAGGGAAAATGAATATAAGAATTGATGTGTTCTTCTCTAGTTTTTTGTAAGGGAAGATAGTCCAACATTTAAAGCAGTGGTTAGAAATAAAATAACCAGGCCGTTTGCCTGTGGGGCAGAGATTTGCCTGGGAGAGATTTAGCTCGTAATAGAAACTATTGTTCTAATTCAGTGAAATGTAAAATTTGCTCAAAATATGGCTGTGCCTTTTGGAAATATTAATAAAGATCTGTGAAAAAGATGAAATAAGATTTGTAGCCTCTTGGCACTTGATCATGCCTTAACTTTTCTGCAGTGGCAATACCTTCTAGAGGTGTTTTCTCTCTTTAAGGAGCAATGAGAATTGCTCTGTCATTAGGAGTTTTTAAGATGTTCCAATTATTTGCATCTTATAGGTGATATAAGCAAGTACTTTGAAGTAGTATAATTGGATGAGATTGCTATAGTTACTTTTATAGTGTTGTTTTGATTAGACTGTTGCGAATACAGTGCTTATAGAAGGCAACCCAGTATAGATCAGGTAATTGCTCACAGTTTTTGACAGGTTGCTGAGCATTATTACAAAGTATTCTCATCTGTCTCTGAAACAAGCTGTGGTTTATATCGTGGCATTGCAGAAAGGTTATTTTTTTAGGAAAACTTTAAGATAAAATCATAGTATGGCTTGGGTTGGAAGAGACCTTCAAGCCTATCCAGTTTCAACCCCCCTACTCTATTTCCAGGTCAGGCTGCCCAAAGCACAATCTAACCTGGCTTTGAACATCTCCAGTGATGGAGCATCCTCAGATTTTCTGGGTAGCCTGCTCCAGTGCCTCAGCACTCCCTGAATAAAAATTTTCTCCTTATATCTAATCTGAAAATCCCCTCTTGGAGTTTAAAATCATCCTCCTTTGTCCTATCTCTATCAGACTGTGTAAAAAGTTGGTCTCACTCCTGTTTATAAACTTTCCTCAAGTATTGGAAGGCCACAATGAGGTCTTGCTGGAGCCTTCTCTTCCCCAAACTGGACAAGCATTTCTCTATAGGAGAGTGGCTCCAGCCCTCTGGTCATCTTTATGGTCCTCTGGATCCATTCCAACAGCCTCCTCCACATCTTTCCTGCAAATCTTTCATTTACTTTTCTAAAATCTAGATTAAGAGTACTGAATAACAATAGTTTGGGAGATTGTATCCTACTCTTCATAGTGACGTTGCTTTTGTGTGATTCAAAGTGGTTTCTATCCTTATTCTCCTTTGTAGTCTTTTTCTCTGTGCAGAATTTTATCCTTAATATTCTTAGGTGGAGAGAACAATATGATGGTGTACTTTGTTAGATTTTCCCTGATAGTGGAGTATGTATTTAATAGACTGACAGAGATGCATACCTTGATAATGGTTAATTATTAGTGTTTTTAAAATTATTTAAAAAATTTTAATTTAAAAAATTTAAAAAATTTTAAAGCGAAATTCATGTTTTTCTATTATCATAATGGAATAAGTTTTGTGTTGTCATTGAATTTCAGATGCCTGTTGAGGTAACTTGATAAAGCTGCCATCCTTTAGGTAGGGGCATCTTGATTCTAAACACCTACAAACATGCATCAGTATTGATAAAATTGCTCCGGTACTTTGTCTTTTGAAAGATAGCTTCATCAGCTTCAAATGCTGTTCTGCTTCTTTGGTTTGCCATTGTTCTAAATGTAGATTCTATTTTTCTTTTATATACTACATAATTCTATTTTAAGAACCCCTTAAATTTCCACCAGATTAAACCAGGTAATGTAATCTTTTGACAACTTCAGGTTGAATGTTAAGAAATCTCTAATTACTTACTAGGCAGTAAAAAAAGTAAAACAATAATAATAAAAAAAATGTATATATACATAAAAAAATATATATATATAGACGTGTATATGTATGTTTGGGAAAGTAGTTAGTTAAATGTGGAAAATCAGAATAATTTTTTAAATATTATTATTCTTTATGTAACCATCATACATGACATGTCTGTCAATTTTAGTGAGAGAAAAATTAAGCTGTGGGGGCTCTTCTGTGTCTTTCTGGATTTAAGCTGAGATGGAAAAAACAAACAAACAAACAAACAAAAAAAAAAACCAATAAAACAAAACCAAGCAATAGCCAAGCAAAACCAAGCAACGAGTATATTATATACATATTGTTCTGTGATAATTCCTGGTGCCTTCTTCTGGCATCTGCTTGATTACACCAGCATTACATTTGAACCATGCAATTAAAAGGAGATATGTGTTTATTAGAGCAGTTCATGTGATTTTACTTCCCTTTATATCTGCCTAGAGGAACCACTCGGTTTATTTCAGCTGCCTTAGTTATACTGCCACTAATGCAAGTCTCTGCATTCTGTATCTATTCACAGTGATTTAAGATGCTAAGATTTTGAACTACCTTGTTGCTTAACTATGAATGTTTTTTTGACCCAATGACTTAGGAGTTCTATCTGTGAGAATGTAGCTGTAATAATAGATGCTGTTTACATTGGGGTGAGGAGGAAAGGAGAAATTGTCCCTGCAGAGATGCCTTGCTATTTTAAGTATGTCCATTCAAGGTACAGCTGAGCATGTAGGTCAGATTGAATCCATGGGATGGTTATTTTTTTTTTTTTTTTTTTGGACAGGGGGGGGGGGGGTTTGGTCTTGCTAGTCTTTTACACTGATAAGAAGAAAAATTGGTGTTGAATGTCACTGGGACTTGGCCACAGCTTTGCAGCTGTGTCCAGAAAGGAAGAGGGAATTCAAGACAGTTGCTCAAAACTCTTGTTTTCGCATGTTCTGTGAAGAGGTGCTGTTAGGAAGAAAACTGGAAGAAATGCTAACAAAATCAGTAAGGAAGAAAGGATAATAATGCCTGATAGCTATATAATGGGGAAAAGGTAGTTGGCTCAAAGAAAGATAAACTGAGCATGTGTTGTTTGTGCATTCCTTCAAGCTGTTGCAGAACATTTTAAGCACCAATGAAGATTAGACATCTAATTTTTTTTCTTACAAAGTTAATAGAACTAAACAGGAAGAAAGACGACTATAAGCAACTCTTCCTAAAGGTAATAAATAGAAAGCCTCATAGAAAGTTTTAGAGAGCCATAATGGAAGCTCTGACTTCTGATGCACTGCCAGGCTTTTAAAAGGGCTGCGAGCTCAACTGTTCTCGTTGAGTGTTAGTGCTTAATGTGCTGGGACTGCCTGCACTTATGGAGAAGGGTGCTTGAGTCATTGAAGCAGAATGTGGGAGGTTGGCGTTGCACTTTCTCCATTGTGTGCCTCAGCCTTGGTTTGATTCAAAACGCTCTGGGTTGCAGGAGGTGCCCATGTTCGACCCCAGGGGAAATTGCTTGTTCAGAATAATGTTTACTTCATTTTGACACTTTCAGTTCTGGAACATGTGCATCTACGTGTTCTTGTCTGTAACAAATGCCAAATAGAAACCTTGCGTTCTCATTTTTTCTCACATATCTTCCCCAGCCCTATATGCAGATCCAGTGTCTAAAGGAGAGTATACTAAAATACTCTTAGAGACCTACGTGCTGAGCATTTTACTTTCCTTCAGAAGGAAGGTGGAGTTGTATGCTATAGTAAATGGTAAAAATATGTCCTTGCAGAAGACCCCAAATTGTGCAAATTCTTGTACACAGTAGCCTAGTTCTTTTGGTGTTGTGCGAGGGACCGTAATTAGCTTAGAAATAGGCAGAACACACATCTTAAAGACAAAACAGTCAGAAGGTTTCCTGGTTTTATTTAACTGGATTTTTGTACTGTCACCAAAATTGCAATTAAATTTGCAAATGTTAGTGCATGCAATGCTATCTTAAGTGGAGCAGGTGAATATTGAACTTGCTGTTATATCATCATGCATAGTAGGACTGAGTAGTTCAAATTTGCTTAAAAGCGTAAGTTTTTCTCCTTATCTAAGTAATAATGTTCTAAAGGTTATATTTGAGTTGACTTCAAGAAATTATTTCAGCTTGTGTCATTTGTTATTTGAGATTGGGAAATAGGGGAAGGTGAAGTGTTTTGTTTCACTATAGATAGAAGTCTGCTGTGTACTGATTAAAATTAATTCTCAGTAATGGTAGCTAAGGCAGATAAGGGGAAAGAAGTGAAGATTTATGATTATTTTTGTTTCTCAGGTTGTTACTTTAGATGGTAGCTGACTCATAAGAGACTGCAGAAGCAGATTATTTTCTGAAGCTTCACTGATGTGTCTGAATGTCTTTGATAATCCATGATTTTAATGATGAAAATACATCTTTAAGTTGTTTGAATGTTGAATATTCAAGTATGATTATTTTCAGTTTTATCCTGTAGCAGGACGGTGCATTATGTAACATCTTGGAATATTTATTGGGAGAATTAGGGGGATTTGTATTTGAAGTTTATACAATTCTGAAGCAAATCTCAGGTTAGTACTGAAGGAACTAGACTGCACAGAGCCTATTAACACTCTTGGGAAATTGTGGTTTGTTTCTTAAAGTTCAAGTTAATTCAAATTCAAATTTGAAAAAGAATTCTGCCCATCATTATTTTGTATTTAAGAGAAAGCGTTTGAATCCATATTAGTTTAGTGAAAGCTTGTTAAGAAGGTGATTCTCCTGCTCTGTTGCTGATGGCTGAAAGAAGAGTGTCTTTTAAACAGATCTGTAACAGTACCACAGCTGACTTGGATGATTCTGATCTTTTCTTTGAAACAAAAAGAAAGTACAACACAAATTCATCTGTGTAGCACTATTCTTGCTTTCACGTGTGAATTGTGTCACCTCTCAGTTATTTCAGGCACAAAATTCCATAAGGCTTCAGTGGATTATAGCAAATCATTTGATTTGTGGGAGAAGAAAAAGAAACAAATCCATTCTTATCTTAACCTAAGTGAATTTAGCCTTTGTTCTATGGAAATTGTAGCTCTCAGTCAGTCCCCAGTAACGCAGTTGTGACTTCACCCTCTCACTCATGCAACCAGCCATTTGTTCACAACTATTTTAGTATCTCTATCTGACAGAGAGATAACATCTCTTTTTTCTTTCTAAAAATTACACAGAACCAATGAGAATGCACAGAATATTTTCCCTTTTGTCAGTTTTTTGACAACTGGGAATGTATCCTGTATGATTGCTTCTAATCTGTTTTTCTGCTCTTTGATGATTTTAGCATTGCTTCACGCTGTTCCTAAGCAGGACTCCTGGAACGCTGGTGAAAGAAGCTTGTTCATGAATATAAGTGGATTGTTTATATTGAAGCCATTATTCTAGTTGTGGTTTTGTTACTTGTATGATGTGGCAGTTTGTCCAGTCTTGTACCAGCATGTAATTCTACAGTACTGTGCTTAAAAAAAATAAAACCTAGTGTAGTTTCAGAGACACACTAACTATTTAAGGCTGTAGCAATTTTTCTGCACAAGATGTTGTAGCTTTTCACTTAAAGGACATTTGTTTGATATAAAGAATTGATCTTCACCTTTATTTCTGGATTACACATGATTTAAGCTATCAAAGCCAAAGTCCTCCTTAAAGCAAGTGTCTGGTGATGAGCTATAAGGGCATTTTGGTTTATGGATATATAATGACTTACAAAAAGGTGACTTGCCTTTAAAATTGTTTTATACTGAATGAAGTTACTTTAAGCTGTGCAGCAGTGCTGACAAACTTGTATTTAACTGCTCTGGTTACAGAGAATGCACTTATTGTTGGGACAGCAAAATTAAATTTTATGGCAGCAGTGCATTTTGGTTTGTAGTAGGAGAGATGAAGTGAAGGTGAGGGAAAGAGAGGAGCTGTCAGTAGGAGTGTTTGAGGCACACAGTGAATCTCTTCTTTCTTGACTCCTCTTCTCTACTTCTTGAGAGCTCTAGGCCTCCCTCTGCAGAAGGTATCTTCTGCTCAGATTCTTCAGCTACTCTAGGTTCTCTTCTTGCCTATTGTGCTCTTCTTCCACTATGAAGGAGACTTTTCTGTCTGTGAAGCAATGGTTGTTCTAGACAAACCACAAGCTGTGGAAGAAGAGCTTACTTGATGCAGGGGAGAGTTTTCCATGGTGGTTAAGTGCTTTGGCAAATGCTTGAATCTTGCGTTGACTCTCTCATCGGTTTTCCCTTCAATCCCAGTGTGTTATAAGTATTTGGGCAGGTAGATTGACTGCCAGCAGTCTATTTAATTTTTGCTTGTGTATTTCAATAAAATGGTTTTCATGAAGGAAATGGATTTGTTTAATTATTCCATATTACTTGTGTTCAGGCCTCAAAGGAAGTTGGTTAAAATAGAAATTATTACATAGGTAAGCCTGTCTGTGCTTTTGTTCTGCAATATTTGTAATGTTAGCTTTGTTCAATTTCACACAACGAACATCAGACACTTCACTCAGTTATCATCTGCATCACTGCAACACTTGGGTAGAGATGCTGTGACTAAATTAGTAGTTCTGCTCCCCCGCGGTATCAGGAAGCTGTTTGGTACTGGCTTCCAGAACAGGAGGGACAACAGCAGTATTTGGCACCAGCATCACTGCTTGACCCCTATAGGAAGCTCTGCTAGGTAGTTTGAATACATTTCAGGTGTTACGTGTATTTCAGCAATGTGGTTGCACCTCATCTAAAATTTTGATGGGGTGACACTTAACCAGACTGATTTGTCTTTCTGGAGTTGAATTCTGTGGTTGTAGTTCATTGTGTTTGTGACTATCTAAATACTGAGCTAAATGCTATTGAGTTGTAATGGCTTTGCTGTCTGTTTAAATATGACAGGTAGAGGATGATGATGATACTGAATCACGAGAGGAGGAAGAGGAAGTGAAAAATTACTCAAGAAGGAAGATTGTTTCAAACTGGAACCGCTATGAGGATGCAGAAAAAGGGGGACAGGGAGAATGTGGAGAATCACAGAGAGGAACAGACTTCAGTGTTTTACTTAGTTCAGCAGGTAAGCGTTTTGTACTCCATATAAAATTCTTCAGTTTTGCATCTTGAAATACTGCTGTTTTTCTGGCTCCCCTCCCTTGATGATGAAAAAGGAGCTTAGAATACTGGGTAAATCTGCCACTGATCTATTCAGAAGTCTCCATGGGCTACAATGAGTCAAGTACACAGGGAGTAAAAGAGTGCTGCTGTATTTATAGCCTTGTTGTGAAACTGTATGGGTCTGAGCACATGCAGAATGCAGTTATTTTGAGCTTCTTCTTGCTCACAGTGAATTCTTAGTGATCTCAGCCATTAGGTTGTTTTCCAGAAAACAAAAAAGGCTACCACAGAGACTAAAAACAACAGAGCAGTCAAACAGCTGTTTGCTGTTGTATGTTTTGACAAGGATTTGTTATCAACGCTCTACAGATGTGTGCTTGAATAGCAAGTATTAATCTCTTTGATTAAAAAAAAAAGATCAATTGTTTTCTCCTTTTTAAAGGAGATAATAGACTTTAGTCTTAGGTGAAGGTACAGGCTGTACTGGATCATATTTATTTATTTTTAGCAATACATGTGTAGCACATGTACAATTTTGGGCAATTGCACAAAATGCAGTTTCCTAAAATTATTTTAGAAACCCTTTATGTGTCATTGTGTTAGAAGACTGTTCAGTAGAAAGCTACAGAGAGCGTTTGACCTTTTTTGTTTGCTTTTTCTTTCTTCTTTTTCTTGGTACAACTTAGACCTGAGAGATTTCAGAGTTTCCACATACTTGGATTTTTCATTCACAGGTTACAGGGAAAAATTAATACTTCCGTGCATTAAATAAATAATGTTCAGAGGTTTCCTTCCGTGTGTCAGAATCAATTTCTGAAGCTCAATTTTTGCATGAGTGTTGCAGAACTGGGCCTAAATCACTGGTTTTAATGGTACGATTGTGGCATGTATATTGCTCTCTCTGGATGGCATGTTGCACATTAAGCAGAGTGAGAGTCAAGAGATCTGGTATGGACCTCTGTGTTGGATGAGTAAGATAGCCTTGAGAGGAACGATATTACAACTCAAAACTGTTAAGAGAGCTTCTGTGAGCTGCATAGCTGCATGGTGCCATGCATGGTACTTTGGAACTGAGAATATAACAAAGTATTGTTTACTTGCAGTAACTTGCATTTCTGGTAAGTGAAGGTCCAACACAATTACCACCATTTATTTGACTTTCTGTTCTTTGGATGCCAAAAGTTGAGATCTTGCTAGTGGTCTTATTTTTTTAATACTAAATCTTTCTTTTGGAATGTATTTTACCTTCTTTTAGGTAGACATGTTTTGAGGGAGTTGTATTGTGTCTGTTCTTAATGTTAATACAAATTGATAATTAACAGCAGGGAAACATAGTACTTGCTTTAAGGGGGAGAAGAGGAAAGTGCCTTCATGTAGCAGTAAAACAGATGTTTTGGAGTTGCATATAAAGGGATGAACATCATGTGTAGTTCAACTCAGCTCAATTGTGCATTTGATTTCAAAAGTGCTCCAGGTTTTAGCTGTTTTGAAGAAAATAGGATAATGACCTAGCGAGTATGATTGCTTTCTTAGTACACCATCCTTTTTATTATCCAATGATTTCTGCGTTGTTAAAGCTACAATTTCAGCAAGTTCCAGCGAATTAAAGATGTTGTGCTTTACAGAGTGATAAAAGTTTATTTGTAGCAAATTGGATGCAGAGGAACTGAGGGCATTAGAAACTTATGTTGCTGGCTTTATACCTGTTTTTAAAAAATGAGTTCATTTTCTGAGCGCTAATGCTCCTCCTTAGCCAAGTTAATGATTTTAGCGGTGTCTGATCGTATTTCTTGAACTCTTTTTAATTCCGATTTCTCATTATTTTGTTGCTCATAATGTAAACAATATAGTCTTCAATGTGTCAGAACTTTCACATGATATGTTTTTAGTTACACTCATCTAGAGATGTTTCTCTTATTTGTGTTCTTTGTGAGCTTAGGTATTTTTGCGAATTACTGAATAAACTTGAATTTTTATCTACTGAATAAAAACAAATCGTTTTGATTCTTTGAAAAGGTTTATGGTTAGGAAAGCACTGTTTCACAGCTGTACAGCCTTCAAACATGAAGTAAATAATATGTTCTTAAATGCATGGTTTAAATCACAGATTTGTTTTTCTTTCAGTTAAGACTCATTTTGATATCTATACTTTGCAAAACTGATTTATTTTGCTTTAGTTTTCCTACTTCCAGTTGTTTCCTTTAAAAATATATATATATCATTGTATTCTGGTGTGAAATGAGAACGTCTTTCACCATATATGCATACTGAAGAAATGATTGTGATATAAATATGTTAACTAGATGAATATGAAGGCAAGATAACACTTGCAAGTAACGCTTACAGGAAACAGTTACAGAAATAGAAAGAGAACCGTGTATTGAATATTCTTATATGCTTTTCAACAGGAGTGTGAATTGAAAGTATGGTTACAAATATTTTTTTATT
The DNA here is from genome assembly GCF_019232065.1 of Centrocercus urophasianus. Taxonomy (NCBI): domain Eukaryota; kingdom Metazoa; phylum Chordata; class Aves; order Galliformes; family Phasianidae; genus Centrocercus; species Centrocercus urophasianus. Next base: position 23,365,695 of record NW_024884586.1, read on the forward strand.
ACTTAATTTTTCAAATGAGGTGTCACTATTTTGGTCTGGTACAAATTTGATGAGTTCTCAGCAGTGAAAATCTGACAAATTTACTTGTGTTATTATACTTACGTTCTTATAATATTTGGAAAGTGAGCAGATCATGCATGTGGAAAATACATTTTAAAACAGTCTCCTTAGAATTAGAAATGGGTTTTTGTTTGCTATCTAAAATGAGCTAATGTAGGTAACTCTGCAAAGGTAGGTAGCATAAAGATATCGATAGATGAACAAAGCCAGCCTTCCCTGAAGTGGGAGGATGTGTACCTTTCTAAAATGAATACTTATGTAAAAGAATGTGAACTCTTGCTTTACAACATTTATTTTGTGGTTAACTCTTTGTCATTCTCAGTATGCCTGGATTACTAGATCTGTGTGTTCTTTCAGAATCATGGAATGTTTGAGTTGGAAGAGACCCCTAAAGGCCATCTAGTCCAACTCCCTTACTCGCTACAGTGAGCAGGGTCACCTACAGCTAGATCAGGTTGCTCACAGCTCCATCCATCCTGACCTTAAATATCTCCAAGGATAGGCATCCACCATCTCTCTAGGCAACCTGTGCCACTGCTTCACTGCTGTTACCATAAAGAACTTCTTTCTTATATCCAATCTTCAGTTTTAAACCATTTCCCCTTTTCCTATCACAGCAGACCCTGCTGAAGAGTCTGCCCCCTTCCTTCTTACAGCTCTCCTTAAGATATTTAAAGGCAGCTCTCAAGTCTCCCTGGAGCCTTATCTTCTCCAGCCCCAGCTCTCCCAGCCTGTCCTTGTAGGGAGGTGTTCCATCCCTTGGATCATTTTGGTAGCCCTCTGGATGCACTCCCACAGGTCCATTTCTCTCCTGTACTGAGAACATGTAGAATGACTTACGTTATATAATTTATGTGCATGTTCAAAAGATGTTAGGAATGTATCTCCACTTCAGTTTTTCTAAGTTCAATACTCTGGGTCACTTATCGTTTTCAGATGCAGGAAAAATTAGCCGTCCCTGATGTCAGGAGGTGCATCGTTAAACCATTTTGACTTAATTATAGTATCTAGTGTAACAGTTCAAAGTGAAATAAATCAACAGAACAAGTTGGTTGTTAGAATTTTTTGTAGTTCTTACTGACAGAGGAATAGGGCAGCATTAGAACTGATTACTTGATACTGTGTTTTCTTCTGTGACAGTGAATGCTAAGATATCAATGCTTGCTTGTTAATTAAAAGGGAACCTTGGAAAAAAAATACACTGAGTTACACAGGTGACATAGTATACTGTATTATGCACAGATCTTTACCTTCTGTACTGCATTACTGTAGACCTGTTTTCAGTCTTTCTTACTTTTGGGTTCTAAGAAGGTTATTTCAATAACAATTTATTTACAACCTTCTTTGTACTTGTAAGTTTAAGTGTTAATTCTCTGTAGTCTGTTAATTTAAATACTACACATCTTCCTGTTGGCTGATGCAAAGATATTTCTATTGTATGAGACTTAAAATATGGCTCCAGCTTATGGGAAGGCAGTATTATATTTAGTTTAGTATTAGGAATGTCTTCAGCCTTCATGGTCTTCCTCCTGATATTTAATTAGACTTAATCTTTTTGCATGTTAGTCAGTTCAAACTGGTGCAAAGCAGCATGGTTACAAAACATTACTGATCTTGTAAAAATAATCTTTCAAGTCACATTTCAAGTTGCTTCATTTCTTTATCTGTTTTCTTGTGGAAGTGCTGTGGACTCTTGTTCTTATAGTTTCTTTGGTTTTGGGTTGGAATGATTTTATTTGTAGTGGTCTAAGAAGAAGCTTGCATCTCTGATTTTGGCTACTATTAGGACATTACTGTTCAGCATTTGAAAGTTGCTCAGTGAATCCAATTCAATTGCAAAAAACAGCTAGGGAAGTACTGGGGAAGGAATGGAACTGAAGTGTCATTTTTTTCTTATTTTTGAAAGCTTAGAAAGGTCTTGCAATTACTGTTAATAAACAATAATACAATTGGTGCAGCCATTTAAGAATTCTTAGGTAATAGCTCAGATTAAAAACCTGTTCCTAAGCTCCAGCAGGTTTTGCCACTAATTATGTACAAACTCTGAATTCTAGAAGCTTGTAGCTTTACCAGATCAGGTTTCATCTTTCCCAGAACGAGGCAAAGTGTAGAACCCTCATCCAGCATGATATCAAGGTGCTGGCTCAAGGCAGAGAAATGCTTATAGTTTTTCAAAGTAAGAGTTTATAAAGGCTTCTTTTTTCCATAGGTTCTGCCATAATAATAGAAAAATGTTCCAGCCATTCTTTAACTTTTTTTTTTTTCTTTTTTTTTTTTTTATATTGGTATGAGAGGAGAGTGAGGAAAAGTTACCTGAAGCAAACCATTAGTATGGAAAATTTTGGGCTGAAAATGGTCTTAAGCAAGAGCTACTTGGTGGTTTTGCTAACAGCTGATATCACTGGCTACACAGAGCTACTTTGTGTAAAAGTAGGGTGATACTTCACTTCCTAAATTATTTTATTTTATTTTATTTTATTTTTTTTAAGGATTTTATCCATCCATCAGTTAACCTCGTATGTAGCAAAGTAACCTTTCCCATGTTGCTTTTGGTGCCTAACAGGTAAACTACAAGACCAGTGTAAGCCTTCAGGGAATGTCTTGAATCAATTTAGTAAAAAATGCTGTTGAAGCATAAAGAGCAAGAGAACTGGAAATGATAGGATAACTTCACTTTGCTAGAAGAATCTTGCTATGTTTAAAGAGCTGTCCTCATTTTTTGATGGAGTGTCCCAAAATAGGTTTCAGTCATGTTTTTTTTTGGTAGTGAGAAGATGCCTTAGGTTTAAAAATACGATCCTGAAATCTTATTACAGATTTGATTGTTTTCATTTAAACGTGATGCACTTTACAACTACAACAACTCAAAGCTGCCAGCATACATGCTTCAATAATAGTGTACTAAGTTGCAAGGTATGATAACTCATAGATGAAAAAAATTACATTTTGGATGTGATTCTTTTCCCACTTCTGGGCCATGGCTGAATGATTCTGCTGAATTTAAATGGCAAGAAAAAGTAGGGCTGTGTAGTTCAGACAAAACTGGTGGAATGATTTTGGTGTTGTAAGAATTCATGTTATTTCTGAATGCACCTCGCACTTGGAATGGTGTAAGAAATGTGGAATTGAACCCCAAAGGGTAGCATAATAGAAGTTATAGGAATTAAGTACATGAATTTGAGCTAGTTACTTTCCATTCCCTAAAGCACTGTTCTGTCTTTGCAAACTCTTGCTTTTGGACTTCTTTGTATAATTTTGATAAGTCTATTGCAATATATTCCTGTAATTTCGTCATCTTCACTGAGCTGAACAGAAAATGTAGTGCAAAGCTTGTGCTAAAAAAGGGGTTTCTTACAAGTTTTCTATTCAAGGGATATACTGGCAGAGGTTTTGAAGAATACTGCAGCATATCGAGTAAACTAGTTTTCTTATTTTCTGTGCTAACTGTGCTCACAGAAATGATCAGGCGTGGTTCTGATTCTAAAAAATGGTCCTGTGAGTTGCAGAGTTCGAGGGAACGGTTGAAAATCAGTTCTCTTTTTGAACTGCCTTACTCAATGTTTTGGATTCTGTAGTGTATATCAGGGTATTTGATTGTCAAGTTCTACTACTTTTTGTTTTGTGTGTGTGCTCCGTGAAATGGTTTATGTCCATGTGTCTCCATATAACATTATTTCCTGCAAATTTTCCATTTTTCTGCTGTTTTTCACTTGTGCAGTTTTACTCGTTGGTCAGCAAGTCCTCATCAGGAAGAATTAAATGGCAAAATGCTGTTATTTTGTACAATAAAATAACAAGCGAATAAATATTTATGTTGTAATTCTTGATCCTTGAAAGTTTATATGAAAAACGACTTGTAAAACTTCCTTTTAGAAATATATCTGCTATTGACATAATTCTTATTAACCCCACCAATTCTTATGTCACTGAAGCAGACAAAGAGAGGCAATAGATATGACAACATACAGAGAAAATGAGACTTTTCATTTTAACAGGAAAGAGATTTAAGAAAGGCAGAAACGTTGTCATTCTATGTGCTGATAAGCTCCCAGCCCTCCTATGGAATATAGCAGAAGAAATGCACAAAATCCTGCAACTGCGTAAAGATGGATTGCCTCTGTTTTTGTACAATTGAAATATCTAGACTGAAGAACAAATTGCTGCTTATCAGCTCTGAGAACAACAGCTCTGTGCTAAAAATAATAAGACAGATTTATTATTATTCTTGTATGACTTTATGGCTGTGTTTGGAACAGATGTATTTTCCACTAGGGCCTCTTATTTTAACAAAAGTTCAGTGCATCCGAAGCTTGATGTCCTTGCCATTCAGCAGTTGCCGTAGCATACAGAGGTATTATCTGCTTGTTATTTATTAGTAGTAGGTTACTAATCTTGACTGAAAGTTACCATGATACAGTTGTGGACTGTTGGACATATGGACAAGTTGGACACTTGAATATTCCAAGAATATGCACTTTTGAAATAAAGAATTCTAGGCATGTGCTTTACTTGCATTTTTCTCGTGTTGTACTTCTCTTCCTCCTTCATTCCATAAGTGTTCTCTGAACTTCCCAGATGTGCTTCCTGTCTTGATTGTCCTTGGTAGACCCATTCCAGCACATAAGAATATTCCTTTTCTTTTTGGTGATACCATTTTCCTTTGGACATTCCTTATTCAGAGTGATCTTATTTCCACCTACAAAGCTTTTTGCTGTGACTGCTGTGCAGTCTGTGTAGGCAGTTCACAACTTCAGCCTTACTAATAGACTAGAGAAGTACTGCAATTTTACGTACATGAAGATAGAGATAGAAATCTTGAAACTGAGTAAAATGCTAACTCTCCCTCTCCACCCTTGCTGAAATAGCTTTCCCAGCTGAAAGAAAAACCTTCCTTGATAAAGATTTGCAGTAAAATTACAGGACTTGGCATCAGTGTAAGATGATTATCCATCTGCTCAGTACTTCCTCCTTCACTGTTCATAACATTACTAACATTACAGAAACTCTTTTTTTTTTTTTTTTTTTTTTTGTTCTAATCAGACAAGCTGTCTTTTTTTTTTTTGTCTGAACTAAAAATAGGAAGTGCCAGATTTTAAGTGTTAATTGCATCTTATTGATAAATGTATTTTCTCATAATGGATGATCTGTACTTATCCATATATGTCTTCATATCTACAGTACCCCACCTTGCCCAATGTGTATATAAAATATAATCAGAACTATATAACTGACACATAAGGTAATCCAAAGTCTTGAGTACGTATGTATTTTTTGCTTCAATATTCTGATATTTCAGAACTATTTAGTCATACGTTTTGTCTGTGGTAGTATTGCAAAACTACTGATAGCTCATAGAAGGAAAAAATGAATGGTGTTGATGTTTTTGAAGGTGTTTTTTTTTTGGGGGGGGGGGGATGCTTTATGATTTAGAATCAAACAGGGTAACATTCACAGATTAAAAGGGTTACATTTTGTTCCCATGGAAATCAGTGTGGCAAACTTTTCTCATTCTTTTTTCTCATTTTTCACACTTTGCACTCATTTTATAAATTCCATATTTGTGGATTTGACAAGTTCTCTGACCAATATAGTTCTCAAAACACTTGCCTTAATCTTTTGCTGCTACTGTATATTGACAGTGATTCCAGTGAATTGAGTTTAGTTATGCTTTGGTTATGAAATCACAAATCAGTTACTTCAAACATGTAACAGTTTATCCTTATAACTTTTCTTGCTCTTTTCATGTCCACTAATTGAAAGCGGAGGCTTGAGAGCTTTATGAAAATGTCTATTTGATTGATTCACTGTTTCTGCTTTTTAATCATGTCCTTTTTTTAATATCCCTAAAACTCAGTCTGTACTGACTAGGCTTCATATTGCTCATTATGTTTGCTGTGGTGTCATCATCTCCGACTTTCTTGCCAGATAAATTCTCTAACCAAAAAGATAATTACTCTGACTTGTAGATTGATAGTATGCTTAGCACCTCCTGCCTTTGCTTTTCTAAATTCAGTATGTTATTGCCCCTACATTCCATCTTCTTTCCTTATTGCTTACTTTCTGCCTCCCTCCCTCTGTATTATCCTTTTACTCTCTGATTTTCTTCCTTGGCATGTATTACTTTTTATTCCATTCTTCCCTTTTATATTTGCTGTTATACTGTTGATTCTGTTGAGTCTCCTGAATTAGAGCAGGGTCCTGAGCCATTGTTACGTTACCTGAAATGGACTTTAAGCTTTTCAGAGCTGGGATTTCCATTTCCTTGCCTGGAAAATATTGGTCTTCTTCCAGTAATTACATTAGTACATATCAAATACACTTCCATGATAATATTAAAAGTTGTTGATTGATTTGGATGATCTGTGTTTGTTTTAATGGTAGTACTTAATCCACTTTTGTTTCATCTCTCTGCATCCTACACGAGAGAAAGAGCCACTCTATTTTTATTGTTTATGGCAAGGATAGTAAGAGTATCAGATATAGCGGATTGGTTTCATTGCAGAAAGCAGACTTAACTGTTCTGTTTCACATAAAAATATTGTTTTTCCTAATATAATTTTAAAAAGAAGTTAACTGTGATAATAATTTTTCCTTTTTTGTTGATGGATGCCCTGAGATGTGATTAGATTGTGTGTAAACCAATGTTAGAGGAGAGAGGCCTGTTCTGCTGGTAGGGTGTTCAGAAATTTGTTTACTTGTGGCAGTGATTGTTCTAAACGCTGTTTTTGGAGTGGAAGAAAGGCCATTAAGTGTGAAGCTATCTAATGGGCACAGTCTGCCTAGCGGTTTCTTAGTTTTTGTCAAAGCTCTTTCTTTTCTTCCTACCCCATTTTTCATCCCTTTATTCTTCGCATTTGCTGCCAATGTCCTGGGCTCTCCTGGTCCTTCTCATCTGATTTGGAGGCTTCCTGAACCAAATGCATACATTTTGTCTTGCTTTTTTCACTGTGATCTCATCCTGTTGCTCAGGTGCTCACTATTCCTGCATTTGATTTCCAGGCTGCACTTTGGCTTGATGCCCCCCCTCATATTTTTATACTTGTCCAAATCTTGTGTTGGCTCCTCAGCTGCGTTCTGTTCTCTTGTCTACTGTCTCTCTCAGCTCTCAGGAGAGTGACAGCTCTGGTGTTTCTGGCTGTTGTACAGGAAGGTAGCTCTACTGAGCGCAGGAAGGATCTGTTTTTTTTGTTTTGCTTTGTTTTTTAATTGTTTTTTTTTTGTTGTTGTTGTTGTCGTTGTTTTGTTTTTGTTTATTGTTGTTTCATTTAGGGATTATTTTTTTGGTCCAAATTTAGGAAAATTTACTGAAGAACCTTAAAGGCATATTGACTCTTGCCAAACTTTTTTTTTCCAAAATGAAACTTGTAATATCTATGCTCCAACACTCAGGGGAAATCTACTGTCTTGTTTTTTCTTGCAAACTGTCTACATAAGTACTAGAATCTCTTCTAATTTAGAAAATCTTGCTTGAAGGACAGAGTAAGGTGCAAGTAGGGAGAAACTGTTTTCTTTAGTTCTGACTCATTTTCAACCTTTACTGGGATGTGAATCAGATGACCTTCCTTTGACAGTACACACACTCATCATCCCATTTTATAAAGCGTGGTATTTCTGAATCTGCTACAGATAATTTGGACTGTGAAATTGATCATACCTTCTCTGTTTCTTTTTGAGATCTTGATTGAAAACAGACTGTGATAATGTGGTATTTTCTCCGTGAATATGGGCGTGTGCTTCAACATGCAGAAAATGTGTCACTGAAAAGTGTGTATCAGCTAGCTACAAAATGTAAGAGGTTAAGATGGAAAAAGAAATTCAAGATAGCGTGTTTCAGTAGGCTGTTATCATTGTAATTATGTTGTGATCCTTGTATTGATTGTAGTGTCATAAATTTGTTGTAAAAGATAGAGGCAATAATCCCAGATATTTGTTGAAAATAAATGTTTACTTGAGGCATGTGGTTAATTTTCTGCTGGCAGAATGGAGATTCTAGAAGTCTAACTATTGTAAATTCATAGTTCAGTGGTAATGGGAGTTAAATTGTGTTAAATTTTTCTAAGCAAACAAAATGCTGGGGATTCAAAAGTGATCATCCTGGAAAGAAAGTCTTTATAGTCTTTATAATCTTTCTAAAGATTAGAAAAGATTCTCTGTTGGTAATCTTCATTTCCATCTTTCTGATGTTCAAGGAAGTGTACCGAAATGATTATAATGGAAAAACAACACTTCTATACTGACTTCCTTAGTGATGGAGTCTTATTAGAGCAGATTTTGTTTTTCTCTAGATATGTTTTATATTAATAAAGTTGTTAGATGATAGTTGAACATGACAGAGTTCAAATGCTGATTGGCTGTTATACCACGGAATCTGCTTTATGCTAACCTGTTTCTTGGCGGAAATCCTTTGAGAGAAAAATAGGAGTGACACTACCAAGACACAATTTATACTTAAGTGGCGAATAGTCTTGGAAGTCTAAAGGTCTCTTGTTGTCCTTTGATCATTATCTAGATTTCCCATGTAATACTGTGTTTCAGTCTGGGGAACAAGTCATCTGCCCACCTGAAAAAAAAAAAGAATATCTAAAATGCATATGGGGTTCCTTGGTAAAGGCGTTGTAGTGCGTGGCCTTCACATGTAGTGATTGTTACAGGTATCTGCACATGACAGAGGATTCTTATCTGGTTATGTTTTCTGAAAAGTTAACAAACCATACCCTTTTTGGCCTTCTGCTTTATTCAGGGAACAATTGTAGGTGTTTAGTGATGGTTCCAGAAAGGGTAGTGTATTCATTCTCTCTCTTCTGTCTTGGATGTGGTTAATTTTTTCTTTTTACTTTCTTATATTGAAAAGCATACTTTTCCTTTTAGAAAGGCAACAATAAATTTGCTGCACCTTTTAAGTATCCTTTTTAGGGTTATATTACCCCCAGGGCAAAACCCAAAAAGGAATTGTATACAGCAGCTGGTGGTGGTTTTGCTTGATCAGTGTTTAAAAGGTACCCGGTGTCACTGGCAGAACAGTGAGAATGGAAGGTGTTTTCATGTTCCCTTTCATTTTATGCTATCACCTGTCACTTCAGATGGGAGTAGGTGGGAAAAATAACTTCTGTGAGAGTGGAGAAAGTGTTTTACTCCAACTAATGAAATATTTGTCACTTACCCTGAAAATGGGCTGGGTAATTTTTTCCAACTGTAAAGGGGAAAAAAAAAAAAAAAAAAAAGTGCTCATGTTGACTTCCCTTGCTCCCATGCACTAAATAGTGGATGAAAGAAACCTGCAGCTGTTAGGTGATGTCTTACATCTCTAAATAACTGTGTATGTAAACATTAACTGCTTTGTAGTCATGTCTGCCTCTACTAAAATGTGAATTCTGATAAAGGTGGCTGTAAGTTATTTTGGATTTTTTCATCCGTTCATTTGTCTGCTACATGTCTCTGCTTCTCTGTTGCTTTTATTGAGTATTTATCTTTGTTGTTCTCTTTGTTATGCAGCTGTGGACTTCTAATTAAAAATGTAATGAATTTGAAGTTGTGTTGTACTACATTGCTTCTGATCTCAATAATAAATTATAATTACCTCTTCTGAGCAAGTGAATTTGAAATACACTTCAGTGATATTATGGTCCATCACCAGATATGGATCTGCTTGTCTGATTTGAGCACATGAATGGCGCCAAAGAGTTGGCAAGAATGTGAAATTGAACAGGTGAAAAGGGAAAGATCTTGGCGAATTAGTGGAATCCAAGGATTGGTAGTACTAAGGGAAGGAGCGAGCACTTTTTTTGTTTTGTTTGTGCATGTTTGGTAGTGTGCATGCATACTGGGTTAAATTGAGTTGGACTGTGGAACTTCAATGTTAGCAGTAAATACGTTGAGGAACAGAGATCCAGAAATCCTTATTTCTGATTTACTTTTATATGTATTTACAGTTAGAATGTGGAGAGCAAATCCATTTCTAATGCAAGCAAGAGCCTGCTTTATATTTTCTGTTGTTGCTCCATGTGGTTCTGCCTGCCCATTATTTTACCTTTATTCTGTTCATTCTGTAACACCTTACTAAGTGTTCACTTATGCTTGTTTTTCACATATCTTCTTTCTATCCCACAAACAACTTTATATCTTTGAGTTGTATTTGACCATGGGAAAGAAAGAGGAGGAGGGAGAGGAAAAAAAAACAAGGATAGAAACCTCAGAGAAGAACAATCTATTCACTTAAAGGAAAATTGCCTACAAGTGTGAGATGACTAAATTAACTGGTAGTAATGCAATCTGAAAGCCTCAGAACTCATCCCTGTTTCTTACAAGTACACTTAAACTTGTCAGAGGAAATTGATCTTTATAAATATCTCTGTGAACATAATATTCAGATAGAGACCAAGCATTTTAAAGTCTCCATAATGTTGGATTTGGTTGCACTATCTTTATGTTGCTGTGTTTATTTTTGTTTTTGTTTTTTTAAATGCAGTATGTGTGTTTAGTGCCCATGCATCAAAATAGTTTATCTATGTTAGTTCATTCATATTTTAGGAATTTTCTTTTGACTGTTCATTTATTAACAGTAGAGTCCTGTAATAGTCCTGGGATTGGTCTTTTTGCATTCTTTTCCACTTTAAATGATATCAGCATAGCACCATTTTCTACTGCTACACTAATTATGAGAAAATGAGGTAGTGAACAATGGAATTCTTTTGGGTAGAAGAATTGGAGTATTTATTAAATACCTCTGTTTACAATTTTGTTTGTTAAAGAGTATTTATAGTTTAAGTTACCATGAGTAAAAAACAGTGGAGGATATTTATTAATTTTTTAAAAGCTGAGGAGCTATATAAAAGTGCTTACTTCACAGTTCCAAACGTTTTAGGTAGTGACAGATGCTGTGGACAATTTTTTTCAAGCATCTAGAATAAAAAAAATTGAGCTATGTTCCTGAAGCCTGTCAATCTCCCAGCCTGGTTGTAGACTGAAATTATTTCATTCAAAAAAAGACTAGCGAAATAAGTTTGTTCTGTTACAGAAATAACTCATTGAACAAGCTATACTGTATGTTTAAGAGACTAGAGTATTGCTTTTTTGAAAACTGTTGCTGAGGCATTGAGCCTCACCTACTGCTGAAAATGTAATTTTACACGAATAGAATTCATTTAATCATAAAAGGAAAGCACTGTAGATTAATCCGAGGAGGACAGAACATGGATGAGATATATTTTGGTGACAGTGATAATGTACACCTACAATATCAGTCAGGAAGAGATGACATCCGCATAATGGTATTAGGGATGCTTTATGTAATTTACATTGCAATAAGTATAAGAATTCATGAACAGCCTATTAAGGAGGACATGTATAGGTGTTTAGGATCTTTTTTTTTTTTTTCTGGAGTCTGCTCTTCACTATCAGTGTTCTGACAGTTTGGCTCTGCTGAACTTAGAAGCAGTTCCATTTCTTCCTCTTCTCTCCTCGAAACACATTTTAAACATGCATGGTTTTAATAGTTTGTTTACAGTATTTGTCATTATTTGCTTTTAGGCATTAAGCACAAAATACTCAGTTAAAACTGAGTAGTTTTAACAAACATTCAGTTAAATTTGCTTCATTATTAACTTGTACACTGTGAGAAATAACAAACATAATGCATTGATTTCAGAAGCATTTGGGGAAATCTGATGCAGTGAAAATTGCTGTTGTTTCTTTTTCTAATTCAAATCTTATTGATTTGTATATTACTTGGAGAACAGTGAACTGGGTTATCTAGTAAGGCACCAACCTACCCGGTAAAACATCGATTACATGGCCACAGAAGCCATTTTTGACAAGGTGAACTTTTCTAGATAGCATGAGCAGTCATAACAATGTTATGAACTAGATCTTAGTTGAATTAAGGCACATCTTTTAGTACAGCTACTGTTAAAAACAACTTTCAGTCTCTTTTTAAATAATTATACAGTGGCAGAGAATGCCCAGAACTCTTGGAAGGTGGTCTCACTGTGCTCTCAGACCAGTGCAAACAGTTGCACTGTTACCTTCACCTGTTAGAAGGTAGTTCTATACTGTCTCTACATGCCAAGGACTGAAGAGAGCTGCAGAAAAAAAACACTCAAATGATAGAGTGAATCACAGATGAAGATTAATTAAAATACTTGGGGTGGGTGGGTGGGAAACAATCCTCTATCACATACAAAGACTTCTGAAGTGATTACTAGTACTCAACAGTAAAGGAAATCTATCCTAGAAATTAGGAGAAGAACAAGTTGAAAAACGTGACATCAATACATAAATAAATCAGTGACACAGCTGCATCACAGATGTTGTCCAGTTTGGATCCCAAAGGCTCCTCAAGGAAAAAGTGGAAATGAGAAGGTACAGAGTATAGCAGCAAGATGACTAACAGTTTTCACACAGGGCATGGCTGAGGATACTATGAGTAGAATAGAATGGAGCTCTTCAGTCTTGCAGACTGAATCAGAAAGATGATGTAAGAAGAGCTTGTTGTAGCTGTGAAATCTTGAAAGGACGGACATGGTGAATAAGAAATTATTATTGTAAGAGTAAGAAGAGAGTGTTGAATGAAGCCGATTGGCAGCAGATTCAAAACAAGGAGTTTTTTGTTGTAATTTGTTATAAGCTTTGAAAATTTGTCACCAGATCACGTAGAAGCTTAAATTTTGTGCAGGTTCAAAAACAGACTGGAAAAAATTCTCTGAAGGCTACCTTATAAATAAGGCATTTTCTCTGACTCCACAAATCCCTGGACCACATATAGCTGGAGGCTGTCAGAGTGTGTCTGAATAACTGCCACTGTGTGTGAGCTGTGTTCTTAGCCATCACTAGACTTATGCTGTTGGCAGTGCCCAGCAGTGTAGATTGTATGTAGGCTCTATAGAATCTGCGCTTTGCTCTGGTGTGACCTTTATTGTGCAGTCTGCTTCTTTCTTCCCTATTTGTCATCTGCTAAACTGATTAATTAATGCTTACAGTTTGAGATGCTGTCAAAAAATATTGGATCATGTTGCAGTCATATAAAGAATTCACTTGGTGCAGGTTTTCCTGTTTTCAGTTGTGTTTTGTAAGCTTCTTGATTTTACCTTGTTTAATATCTAGGGTTTTATTTGGGGAGAAGCAGGTTGAATTCCACATAAATCTGATTGCTTCAATACTGTTCAAGATGGCTTTATATAAATCTGCTTTTTTAATGTCCCATGACTGCTGGAATATTGAAAAAGGCCAAGGAATATATTTCCTGAATACTGAAAAAATGCTATCAAATGGAGTGAGTTAGGTAAATGTAGGCCCAGTGCTTAACATCAGTCCGGAGGGGGGGGAAAAAAAGAATGGTAAAGCTGATACAGGATCTAATTAAAATTCAAAATGTGGAAACAGGCCTTGCTAAACCTAAGAGTTGATCAGACACAGTATTCTCAGAAAACGTCCGGAAGGAATTGCTTCAGGTTCTGAGCTATTAGAATCACATGTTTGCATATGCTAGAATGAAGTTTCCTCCTGTGCAGATACTTTTTGACCCAACAGGCCTCTTTACAAAGAGCTTTGTATCTGCTGTGAGGGTATATAAGCCCTCCTACTTCTTTTAAGTCCCCATTCGGATCAGTAGAGGGCTGAGCATCTTTTTCCTGTGTGTCCTCCCTTGTGACTATAAACTGTTTTAGCCCAACCTCACTCTGCAAAATAGACTGTGTTTATTCTGCAACAAAAAGGTAGAAATGTAACTAATATTGGTCAGTTTTACTTTGTGAAAGATGTCTCTTTACACCTGGTTGAATTCTTTCAGCTAATTACAGGTTTGATTGACAATTGACAAATACACTGTGTAGTTATTGTAGACATTTTATTCTGTATTTCAGGGCAAGCTGATGTAATAATAGGTAAGAAATTATCTGGATTAAGAATATGAGAGTTGACTGATCTTGAAAATCACAAGTGGGAATAATAATGGCAATATTTCTGTTGGAGACCTGAAGGGTTTAGTAAGAGTCCTACTATAGTTCAGAGTTTCCATTCACTGTCAAAACATTATTGAGAAAATCACTGATGAGCATAATGGTAAGTGATAAACAGTAGGAAAAGTACATTCAGACCCAGTATCCAAGTTTCGCAGTGTACCACACCCATTCAAACAGAGGGATTAGCCAGTGACCTCTTCTTAAGTAGAAGAAATGCAAACTAGATCTGCTCAGTGAGATTCCTTAAAGGAGTAAGCTTAGAAAGATTTGTGTATTCTTAATAATCCAGCACAAATTTCTACTAGGGTGCTGTGATAAAACAGGGTAACTCGATTCCCTTTACATATGTCAGTAACTGTTAGGATTCTTTTGCTCACATGCATGGTTTCAATAAGGCTGCACCCAGGGCTCATTTTCAAGTGTTGAAAGTGCTGGTGGTACTAAAATATTCACTTAATACAGTTTTGTGTTTTGGTTGTTTTTTTTTTTTTTTTTTTAGGGTTGAAAAAATCTCTTCCATTATTAATCTTAATGTAAAGGTAGTTAACGTACTCCTCACGAAAAGGCTGAAATGTGACAATAAATGTATTCAAGTAGTAGGAGCAGTCAAGATATTGAAAGATTCCTGATTCAAAAGAAACAATTAGAAGCTGAAGTGATGAAAATTCAAATTGAAATACAGAAAGGATATTCAGCGGTAGTAGTGATTCCTGAAATGGGTTTTAAAAAATTCTTTTAGTTATATGAGAACAAAATAAATTTGAATTAATGCCATTTTCCAATAAAAACAGATGCTTAATGTAAATGCGTATAGGTTTATAGATTTATATTTAACTGTGGAAAGCTCTTAGGGATTGTTGAAATTGATGATTATAACAGTAACTGTTCTGGGGTGTGCACGGATCAAAGGAGGCCCTTATTGTATTCTGCCATTAGATTATTGGTTCATTTTTTCTGATGCTTAGTTTCCAAAGGTAGAAAGAAGATTTTTTTCATGTCTTAAAAACAGGTGATTTTTGGTTTAAATTAAAATTACCTTGAAAGATTTTGCTGTTTAGGATTTTCTTGTAAACATTCTTGTTAATGTAGTTTCATTTATTAAAACTGGTTGCTTAGATATGAGTTGAATTCAAAAATCGTAGGATTCTAAACTGTTATTAAATGCCACATGAAGGGAGATTACTTGTATATGTCCTCCTATTTCCTTTTATTTACCCAAGCAAACTATTTTGCAGCTCCATGCAAAGTGTTTTCTCAGGCTTTTGCATGGTTCTCTTAAAGACTTTCTGGAAAACATAATCTTTGACAATCTAGAGCAAATGTTGAAATGGTGTGTAGATTTTTTTTCAAAGAATAAATACATTCATTCAAATTACTGGCTGGCATTATCTGCATGTCCTGAAGTGCTTCTGTGCCCTTTTTCTCATCACAGTAAGTCTGTGCTGTGGTGGGAAGGATGTAGTCAAGGGGCTTGAGGGAGATTCAGATGACTTTTGTGAATATAGATGAATTTTGTATTAAACTATAATTCAAGGTAAAATAGGCTTTTTGCACCAGAGTTTTCACTGGAGAAGTAGTGTGGATTTTGCTCCTTGCTTTCTGTTAGGTTGTATAAGTTGTATTTTTAACAGAAAGATGGAAATGGAAGACTTGTGCTTTCCCTGTTTTCTGTATTTGTCTTGAGTAGACATAGAAGTGGATACAGAGGATATTCCAATTTAGGAATATTTCTGCCTGTAAGCCTGTGCTGCAGCTCACTGACTTCTTTTAAATCAAGGAACAATTAGGACTTTTGGTTTGTGTATCATTCTCATAATTTCTCTAAGGCTTGTTAAACCTTGCAACATCACTTCAATGTTCATTACCTATTGAGTTAGGGATGAGGGTCCATTATGTATGTGTCCTGTGTGCTGTTTTGCTGAGCAGAAATACACTATTTAGGCAATTGACTGTAGCTATTTTTCGACATGGTTTACCCATTTCACATAGATGAGAAACTTAATACAGAGAGGAAATGAAAAGATTTTGTTGTCAGATGTTTACTGATCCTTGAACAAGTGATTACAATGAAAATGGAAAATATCACATCAGTGCTTTCAGATTAGGTACTTTTATACAGTTAAAATTTTTGAAAAGGATATATATATTCTGGTTGCATGGCAATTCAGGTTTTGGAACTTGGCAACGAATTGCTAGTTTATGCTCAGGTACATTTGAATTCTTATCTTTTTGTTGAAGCTGTGTGAGAGGAATAATACACTGAAAATCAAAATAGCATTTGTCATAAATTAGAAATTATTAATAAATGCATCTGAAAAGAATTGAAGATCTTTAATGCCTTTTCTTTTAAAAATATTACACAGTTGTATACAGACTTCTAAAGCTTTCCATTTGCTCTTTGAAAAGCTCTCTCACATATTTGCATATCAGAGACCTTAAGAAACCTTAGCTGCAACTCTGTTCAAAGATTTCTAAAACAGTGCATTTTGAATAAGCTTTTTGAGAGCTTTATTGAATAATAACCTATTTTTTCTTAAATAAGCATGTTGGCTAGCTGTTAGTAAACATGATAAAAATACCTTTTACAAAAGAGGAGGCTAAAAGCCACATGCAGCATCCAGCTTTTCCACTGTGAAAGCAGTAACTGGAGAATCAAAACCTGAATTACATTATTGCTCTCTTTTACTGCCAACTCTGAATCAGGTTCAACAGACACAAAACTGTCTTCTAAAATCAATTGATAAATATTATATACTAAATACTGTACAGCATCTGCTGCTTGTTATAAGTGTTATAAGGTTTGTCAGCTCAAGTCCTTCAAGTCCTGAATTGATGCTATTGAAACCCAGAGCTGATATTGCTTTGTTATGCTCTAACGAATCTACTTTTTAGCTGTTGGATTTTTTTTTTTTTTTCATTGTTTCTTAGGTAAGAGGCTTGTTGTATAGGTGCAGTGAGGAAGCAGGGAGAGCTCTTGCTAGGTTGTTTCAGTATGTGAAGGAAGGCACAGCAAAAAAAATGGTTTGGGAGATGTTAGAATTTTATTCAGCTGTTGTGAAAGGAGCAGATGATAGCACTTACAAAAGAAAAGAGTGGAAACTGGAGACACCCATAGATTCTGGAACTTAGCAATAAAGTGCAAAAATGTTTGGAATAATGGGAACTTCTCTGCTTGTAGTTAGCAGAAGATGTGGGCTTGAATGTTTAGAGGTTATGAAACTTTTTTTTCTCTTCCCTATCATGGCAGTCAGTCGCGGGATCTTGGAGAAGGAATTTGAGGTGTATGAAGTATTCTGAAGTAATACGCATGAGATGACCCATCTGCTGCAAAGGTTGTTGTATATATACAAGGAATGTCAGTGTTTTGAGGGAACACTGTCGGCTTATGAATTGAGAAAAAGTTCTGCATAGTATCAAGTTCTGGTTTTCAGTCTCAAGGTGCTCTATCATAGCATGCACAGTTATATGCGAGAGCACTTGGTAAAATTTATTTGTGCATAGCTGAGGGTTCAAAGGAGTTGGCAGTGAATGGTAAATTAGTCTGTCTTCTAGCAAGCCACAGGCAAGGCAGAGACTATTTTAATAAGTTAGAAAAATGTAAAAAGAAAAAAACAGGAGAAGGATTGCTGGATACATTAAGTAAAGATATACTAAATAGCAAAGAGGAAAGTCGTGTAGAGAGAAGTAGAGGAAAAAGCATTTTAAACAATGCTGGAAATAGAAACGTTGCATCTTAGTAAATAAAGAAAAGGCATGAATCTGATAAAAGACAGTATGAGCAAAGATGTAGGTTTTTAAAGATGATAAATACAGAATTGACCAATATGATGGTAAAGTGGTGCATTAAACAGTATGAATTTATGCTCTTTTAGTTCTAGAGGGTGGGCTTTTTTTGTGCGTGTGTGAGCACAGACATCTTTCTTCATGGCTATTAAGTGTAGCTGTTGACTAACAGATGCTGTATTTATTTTTCAAGCTCTGCTAGGTGTTAGGATCTCACCCTAAACTGTTTTTCAAGTTTTTTTTTTTCCCATGTACAACTAATATCTATGTGGATTATGTAGTGGATGCTCCAAATGAGTGAAATAACTGAAGTGAAGTGACCTGAACCTTTCTTTTTGTAGTTTTACTATGGCACTGGTGCCCAATCTTCATACTGAAACTATGTACACACTACCTTGAAGTGTATTAATGTGGTGCTGCTTCCTTGTTGTGCTGTCATTTGCCTTTAATAAATTAATCAACACTTATAGCTTTATTTAATACAAACGGTGATTTATTATCCTATAATAGAAGGCAACCTTTTACATATTACTGCTGTGATCCAAAATGTTGTTTGTTTTGCCAGATTAAATAGATAATTAAGTACAGTAAATGCTTTTTGCTAATATTAAAAGAAACATTTCTTTTTATTTATTTTTTTTTCTCAAACAGCCATGGGCATATGTATTAAGAATATTTTAAAGGATTTAAATCTTAGGAACTATTTGACCCTAGTACAAATCAGGGGAGAATGCATTTAATATTTTTCCTTTAAATAACCATAATATTAAAAGATGACTATATTTGAGCAGCATAGGAAATCTAAGAGCATTAAATATTTGTCATGAAAGGATTTAAACTTCATTATCAGTCCAAGAAATTTAAATCCAGTGAGTTATTGCACTTACACTGAAGTATATATTCATGTAATCAACAATTTAAGCAGCATGTGAAATGACACTTACCTAGGAGATATAGTTGACTGAAGCTTTGTCTGTGCTCTGTCGGAATATACTGAGGTTCACTCAGCAGATAGGAAGCTTTCTTCAATTTGAAATGCATTATGCACTCTCGTCTTGTGATTTCTTTTTCCACAGCGTCTTGTTCACTGCTGCTTCATTTTGTGGTGTTGGTCGTTTTCAATTCATTTCCAGGTATCTGCAATATTTGATCTCTCCCGTATTCAGTATTTTTGTTTATTCTGCCTTAATCAGGCAACAGAAAATAACCTGTGAACTTTGCATCTTTTAAATCCCCTTTTTTGTCCCCCCCTCAAACAAAAAGGAAAAAAAGAGGCAAATGCACTGACTTCAGCTAACTCGAGTGTTCAGTACCCATTAAAAATTCATTTAAAGATTTAGCATCCAGTAAATTCCATCTGTTTTCTGTCGATGATTCCAACACTGAAAAGTTGGAATGCACGCTTCGGTAGCCTCCACATTTTATAATTTGTAGGCAAAACGTAGGATCAGTAGACTTCATCTTAACTTTTAACCCATGCAGTGATATTCTGTGAAGGATGATGAAGGTCTGCTTTCCTCAGCTCCTTATGCTTCTGTCAGACACAGATGTGATATGCTGCTTTAGAACAGAGGGAGAAAATCCCGAAGGGTGTAGTGTTTTGTCATCTCTCAGGACAGTGAGCACGCATGGCATCAATGAGTAGCAAGATAGGAGCTATTCAAACCAGTCACTGAAAATTGACAGGATGATGCTTTCATGCATAATAGACCCATTAATTATTTCTTCTGATGGACAGCAGTGTCTACAAGAAGAAAAAAACATCAGAGAATAATACTAGGTTTGATAGGTACTCTGTTTGAACAGCTTTTCATCAAGAAATTAATCTAGGAAAAAAATGCAGATTTTTGGGGATCTGATCAGGTAAAATGGACTAGAATTTTTTTGATGTGTTAGATATCATACATGAGGATAAAAACTGCATTCAGGTTGATTCATAGCTAGCTTTTATAAAAAAATAAGCTCCATAAAGGTCTTTTCTTTGTTTTAAAAATGTGATTTATACTTTCCTTCATCTAGCTGGGGAACCTGGTTCTAGTTCTCTGATTTTTCATTTATAACTTATAGTATGGATTAAACCTACACATTCCCAGGAGTTTTATTGTTTTCTCTTCCTCGTTCCTGAAACCTTTAATTCTTTAAAGGCATTTTTGAAAGGACTGTGTTTGTGAAAAAGATGTTTGAATTCATTATGCATTTTGTATTAAACAGTGGCCTTCTGTCTTATAAAACTATTTCCATTTAGTTTAGAAATTTGTCTGATTTAATGTTAATTAGCCACTTTCTCGAGACCCATGCATAGGAAATTATACATATTTTGAAAAAATCACTTTGTTATAGTGTAAGCCTTTCATAAATCTGTCCTAAAAGAATATAGGTAAAATCTTATTTACCTTACTGACATTAGGGGCAACATATATAGACTGTGGGGAATTAATGCAATATTTGGCACTTCTCCAAGTTATCTTCATCTTCCTTGTAATGAAGCAATGCAGAATGTCTGGATATAGGGTATTTTTTTGGTTTGATAATCTCACTCCTGTCAAAGTCCGAGCCTAGTAGCACATGATGGCTGTAACTTTAAATCTAAGTTGTCAATCTTGTCCCTTTTGATCAGGAGTTAAGTTGCCAAGGATACAATGAGTACATGATGTAAAGTCCATGCTGAAAGCAAGGAATGAGGCATGCTCATTTTCTGAAATAATGTTAACGCTTTCTGTCTCATGATTTAGCATACAGTGCATATCTGAGTTAACAGCCTAAACTGAACTGAGTGTGCCCCAAATTTATTAGGATATTTTATGAAGGTACTGATTGTTATGAAACCCTTTCAGATAGTTGGAATATGACAAGGCGCAATCTTTTGCAGCAATGAAGTAACTTTATGCAGTTGGTATTCTTAGTCTTTCGGAAATAAAGGCAGTCGTTGCCCTCACCTTGCCTCCTTTTTGTAAATTGCATTGCAGAGAACTCAAGCATCTACTCTGTAATTATCCCATAAGGTAGTCTTCAAGTGTGAAGTAATCAAGCCTTTCTTACAGACATGCCTGTGGACATACGTACTTTATGTATGAAACCTCTTTTTTTTTCCCTCTTAGCAGAAACTAAGTCACCTGGAGATTGGGGTAAAATGAATAAAAGCAGACTGTTAAAAAGTTTAGGATGTGGCAGTGATTGTGGTAGCTGGATATCAGGCCTGAGTCTAAGACTGAGGAGATCTTTAGTGTTAAAAATTCAAACTCCAAAGTTTTCCAAAGGTGAAAATTTTCAACCTTGAATGTAGCACAAAGAAGAGAAATCATGTTTTCAGCTTGGCACTCTGAAAGTCTTTTCTCTTTGGTCAAGTTACAACAGGAATAAGCTGTATCTAAACTATGTATCAAAAGGACAGGAATAACCATGTCCAGTGGAGAGTGTTTGTATCTCAAGTGGCAAAATTTTCAAGCATACACAACTGTAAACTCCTTAAACTTAGTGCCTGTATTCTTTCTTGTGACTGGTTATATAGTAAATGACAATCTGCACTGTAATACATGCGTAATCCGTGCAGAATTTGGTTATCTTGCACTCACAGAATGGCATGATGAAGGATTCTGCATAGGAAAATAAGGTCAGTTAAGACTTCCATTTTCATACCTTCAGGGTAGGAATAAGGAATCATAGGGGACTGTGTTCTTCACTTGACTTAGTTGACAGCCATTCAGTTTTCTATATTAAGGTCTCATTACAGAAAAGTGAATGTTGTTATGTAGTGAAGACAAGTCATATAGTTCTTGAACAGACAGCTGTTTCAGTTATCTTTTGGTTTTTCACTGGTATTAAACTGAAACATTCATGAATGTACACAAATAGCCAGAAGCCTCAAAATTACTACTAGGTAGCTTTGAATAGCAATGTATTGAAACTGTGCACCTGAAAATCAAACGTAAAGTGAATAATATTTCCTTTGAGAGTGTTGCTTTTTAGGTGTTGCTTAAGAATTGAGCAAATAATATTAAAAAAATATATATATTTGCAGTTATAATTGTGTGTGAAAGCTTGCTGAAATTTCATGGCGATCTCAAGGAGATTTGAAATCTTATAGCATCAAAGGTGATAGATTTTAAGCAATATAAAGCCATGCGCTGTGGTCTGCACTTGTTTTCCACTTATGATTAGTATTAATAGATTCTTTTAGTCTGAAAGTCCCTGTATCCCCCTGCATAGGAATGGTTTGTTAAATATATCAGGAAAAAACTTTTTCTAGTGAAACTGAATGATCAGTAGATGCATAACTCAGTAAAATGATTCTAAAAAATATTCTGTATGGAGCAGCTAATGTTAGAACTGCAAACAAATTTGAAAAATATTAGAAGAATGCATACTGTTAGGGAATACTTCTAAACATTTTCCTTTTCTGAGAATTATGTCACGTAGTTACCATTTACCGGACAAAAAGCTATGTAAATCAAAATCTCATTCTTATCTTTTTTGCTGAGTGATATCATTCAGCGTTCACAGGTCTGTATGATTACCTGTTTCACACAAGTTGTTAAGTGCAGTGGTCACTTTTCGGAGAAAACAGGTGTATTGATCAGGTTTCAAAAGCTGCTGAAGAACTTATATTCTGAAAAAACGTCCTCATTATTGGTACTTCTTTGTTGCCTGCAATCAGTCGTTGCTTTTGTGAGCAAAATTATTTTTCTTCCTTTTCATCCTTCTTTTTTTTTTTTTTCCTCTGTGCAGGGGGGGGTGAAGTGGACAGGTTAGGATATTGTTTTGTTGTGACTTCATATCAGTAATTGTTTATCATACAGATTACATAATTCTCTTTCTCTGGTAGGTTACATTATTTTTTTCCCACTTATTAAATTCGCGTGTAGAACTGCGAAACGTAGTACTGCATTGTGTATTTCCAAAAATAAGTAAACAAACAGTAAATGCTTATGTAAGTGAAAGCGGTCTTCAAAAGTTTTTTTTGTTTGTTTGTTTTTTTTTTTTTTTTTTTTTTTGTAATAAACTAGATAATTAACATTGAGTAATCTTTAAGTGAAAGTTAAAAATATGAAAACCTGAATCTTAAAATTATTTTGGATTCAACATGAATATCTGCTTGCTCCCAGTGAAAACAAGAATTTGTACTTTCTTAAAGAGGCTGTTCATTGTAAAATGGAGCACAATTCTTGTCACGTCAGGTATCTGAAGGCTTTGTTTTCTGAAGTTAAGTTGGGTAGTCGAGGTTATATTTGAGTTTGGGTGGCTTTGAGATGAAATCCTTGTGGCAGAGAGGGAAATAATTTCTCCACTTCTATAATGAAAGTATTGTTATACATACTTGGACAGAATCTGTGTAATAAAGAGGATTCTAACATTATTTCTAGGGCTTGATTTTATCGCTACAACATTTTGTTGGAAACCTGGTTCAGTGAAGTTTTGCTAGGATAATTCTTGCAATTAAAATATAAAACGATTTTTTGAGACAGGTAATTAAAGTGCAGAATTTAGCTAACATGTTTTATAAGTTCTACTTAATGCGTTATTAAAATGAGTGCCCTGTTATGTTTTTTCTCATTATTTAAATATTAGAATCACTGTTAAGTTTTCTGCTTTCACCTCATTACAGAACTAGCAAGAATAAGTGATTTAAAAAAACCCACACAAATCCATGGCCCATTATTCAAACATGTTTTTATTAATGGATGATTATTTGTGAACAGGTATAATACAGACACATTTTATACTGTTAACTCCACTATTGAGGAGTGAACATTTTTGCGTAACTGCGTTTTTGTCAACTCATATCTGGTAACTGTTTGCTAAGCAGATGCTGTCTATGTGTCTTGTAACTCCATCTGTTTCTTTAAGCTATTCGTATTTGTGTACACCAGGTGGAATATGACCTTGCATTTCATTTGTCTTTAATTTTACACTGGACCTGGAACATTCCCTACACTGCCCTCCGTACACATACACCTGTATTGAGGCAAGTTTTGCAGCTGAATTGCTTAAAGTGAAGGTAGGAATGGTAATATTGTGAACACAAATTTTGGAAGAGTTTTTTGGTGGTGGTATCAAGGATTAAGCATTGCTTGTGCTCACTCTGTCTTGCCCAACTCGATCCTTCTAGTTGCCATAACAACTTCATAATAGCAGAACATTTGCTGCTGTACTTAACTTTGTGTCAGCACTTCCATTATAAGCTACTGTTTTCAGGAATTTGTAATTAATCCACTGGCATAAAAATGACATGCAGTAAGCCTATGTAATTGATTTTAATGTATACAACAAAGTTATTGCAAAGCTGCTATTGTTTGCCATGCATAAAATGTGAAAAAAAACCTCTCAAACAATATTCTTTTCCTAAAGAGAAGTAGCAAAATATTTTTAGTCTAAAACTAATTTTGACTGGTTCCCATCTGCCAGAGGTATGGAAATCAATATGTTCTACTCTACCACAATGCTCCATCGTGCCTGTATCCAGCTAGACCCATCTGTTCCTGTTAGCTAAGAGGTTAGTGTGAACAAGGTGCTTTTCTGGGATGCATGAAAAGTATAACCTCTTTAGTAAGAGAATTTCATATCTCACTAAGAAATAATTTTGACATTTGCATACTTTCATAATCAATTACATTATCAGATTGGTCTATCATGATTTTCCCTTGTTTAAATAAATCCGTGTTGACCACTCCTGATAACCTTCAGGTGAGGCTGAGTGGCCTGTAGTTTCCTGGGTCCTTCTTCCTGCCCTTTTCGAAGACTGGAGTGACGTTGTCTTTATTCCAGTCTTCAAGCATCTCTCCTGCTTTCCATGTCCTTTCATAGATTAGATGGAGAATAGTTTGGCAGTCATTTCTGGTAACTCCTTCAGCACTCATGGATGCATCCCTCCAGGGCCTATGGATTTGTGCACATTGAGTTGGCAGAGATGATCTCTAACCAGACCCTCCTTGACTGAGGTGAAGTCTTCCTTTCTCTACCTCGAAGGGACAGTCTCTTCAGTAAAGATTGAAGCAAAGAAGGTGTTCAGTAATTCTGCTTTCTCACTGTTCTCTCTTAATAGGGCACCCACCCCACTCAGGCCCCCATTTTCCCTGTTCATCTTTTTGCTATTGATATACTTAAATAAACCTTCCTGTTGTCTTTGACCTCCCTTACCAGACTTAATTCCTGGGCCTTAGCCTTTCTTCTTGCGTCCCTGCATGCCCTACAACTTTTTTGTATTCTTCCCTAGTGACTAGACCCCTTTCTCCTCATTCTGTAGACCTTCTTCTTCCATTTGAGTTTTTGCATGGTTTCCTTGAATATCGGTGTATATCTCCTGCCACTTTTGTGTGATTTCTTACCCTTAGAGATGCACTAATCCTTAGCTTGGAGGAAGTGGTGCTTGAGTGTTAACCAGCTCTCTTGGACAACTTTACCTTCTAATACTCTAGCCCATGGGATGCTTCCAAGTAAATACTTGAAGAGGTTGAAGTTGGCACTCCTGCAGTCGAGTTACAATCCTGCTTATTGCCCTGTTTCTTCCATGCAGGATGCTGAACTGTATTTTCTCATGGTTGCTGCAGCCGTGACTGGCTGCAGCCATGACTGCCCACAGCCTTTACATCCCCAACTAGTCTTTCTTTGTGAGAACGTGGTCCAACAGCACATCAATCCTCATTAGCTCCTCCGTGGCATGCATCAGAAAGTTATCATCAGTGCGCTGCAGGAACCTCCTGGAGTCTGTATGCCTGGCTGTGTTGCTTTTCCAGAAAATATCAGGGTGATTGAAGCTCCAGACAAGAACTAGTGCCTCTGATCATGAGGGTACTTTCAGCAGTCTGGAGAAGACCTCATCAATTTCCTTCTCCTGATCAAGGCAGCCTGATAGTAAACAACCACAGTGTCACCTGTGTTAGCCTGCCCCGTAATTTTCGTTCATAAGCTGTCCTTTTGTTCATCATTCATCCGCAGGTGGGCCTTGATTCATTTCAGTTGCTCTCTGGTATAAAGATCAACTTCACCACCTTGCTTTGCAACCCTGTCATTCCTAAAAAGTACATAGCTATCCATGACAGGGTTCCAGTCATGGGGACTGTCCCACCATGTGTCTGTGATTGCAATGAGATCATGGCCCTGTGACCACAAACAGATATCTGATTCTTCCTGTTATTCCCCATGCTTGTGTTTGTTAGCAGGCATTTCAGAGAAGAACTGGGAGCAGAGGGTGCAGATGTATTTAGAGGGGTACAAGAGGGTCCCCCTTAGCCATATATACCCTGGAGGTGACTGATCTTGTCTCTCATGTCATAGGAGGCAGCTAAGGAACATTTTTCACTGGTTTATTCCCCAGTCAATTGCAATGGTGTGAACATTGCCATTTGCCTTGTTCATCTATGCAATTTCTTCACTGTAGTAACAACTAATTGCATACATTTGAACGTTTGTCTATATCATTTAAGTGAAGTGATGTTTTAAAAGCTTCAGTGGCAACGTGCAGCTTTAAAAGAAATACTCATCTGATTTGGCTTTAATAATCTGTACTGTGTAAGCTATTCATTTCAAAGGCCAATTTCTTTGGCTTTATTTTTAAAGGAAAATCTTGTTTAGACCTTGGGTATTTTAAAATTATTTTAAACGTCCTGTTTAAGAAAGTATTTAAGTATATACAGTATTGAAGGAAGAGTGTATATGCTTCACAACTGAAAAGTAGAAATAGCTTTTTAAAAGTCTTTTGGTGTCTTTGACTTGGTGCTAGGTAAGCGTTTAGTCTGTGTCCAGCTTCTTTATGCCTTTTTCCTTTCCCTTTCCAGGCTAATTAATTTTTAGCCATCTTCTGTTATATTTTTGAGGTCAGATTCTTAAAGTTAGTTTTGGGGTATTTTGCTTCTATCTGACTTAGATTTTACAGGTGGCATTCTTACAATTTTGTAAGAAAAAGACCTGAACCACTGAATAAAGAAATTACATTGTAAAAAGCCACAACACAATGGCAGTTGCAAATTGTGTATCTTCATCTAGGTTTCATACAAGCCTGCATTTGAGCTCCTATCATTTTCTGTTAGATTTTCCTTTCGTTCCATTTAGCTTCCCTTCCCACCTCACAGTTTGAACTTTGAATTCCAGCAGAGGAGGTCTACCTGGAGGTTTTATTTTAAACCTCAGCAGTTTATTCAACTTAGTTGTTTTTCAGGTTCTGTATTCTGTTATGATTTTCATTTTATAAAGTACTTTGATATATTTTCTGATAAGAGTCTAGACTATAAGAATTTGTGAAAATGGTTCCATTTTTTGCAGATTTCAAAGCTCTTTGATTTTTATTTCTGCTGTTTCCTTCTTTTAAGAAAATATCAGAACAGACTCCATACTTAAGTTTTCTTCACTTCAGATAAGAGAGAATATAGCAGGGAATAATTCCGTTTGCAGGCTGGCAGTAAACATATCTATATTTATTTTGAAATTAATAATGGTGCGATTGTGGTGCTATTAAACTTGCTTAGTTAAGTAGGATTCCTAGAAATTCTCTGTAGCAAAAGCCTCTCTTTTCTGTTAGATGAGAAATACAGTAAAAGATGACAGATTTAATCTCAGCTGTATTCTGTAACAGGAGTATGGACCTGATGGGAACTCATGAAGATATTAGGATGTGTTACTCCAAAAGGTCTAAAAAATTATTTTAAAAGATATTTCCTGTTTTGATCTTCAATGTATTAAAGAACAGACACTGAAAGAATTGTGTATTTATTTATGAAGGGAAGAATTAAAGGGAACTACAGAAATCAGCATTTCTTCAAAAAGCCCTATTTTGCAAATTGGTATAAAAGCAATTATCCATAAATGCCCAGGTACAGCTTCTTTCTAGAAAGAGTTCAGATGTAGATACTTTCTCTTCTCACTTGATGTCTTACATAATTTTGAAACCAGTTCCCTTTTTCTAAAATTGTTACACAGCTGCAAAATTACTGAGATTAAGAGAATTTCTTGGTGTTTGCTAATGGAAAATATTATGGATTTACTTTCTGCTAGGTATATAATTGTATCTCTGAAATGGTATTGTTTGTCCTTCAATTAGCTTAGGTTGAAATTTTGTTAAATTTCAACTTGATCTGAAAGATTGTTAGTTTCCTGTACTTTTTATCATGTAAAGAATGTTCTTTAAGGACCACATATGTCATTCTGACCCAGCAGGTAGTAGTGCATGACCTAGCAGGTAGTACTGCGTGCATGAAAAACAAGTGTCTCAGGAGGATTTATAGTGGTGGTGCGTAGTCCCCATTGTCTGTCTTGGGAAGCAACAATTGATACAGCTATTTATATTCTGAAAATGAATAGAGCTATCTTCCAAGGGATTCTGAAAAGTTTCACCAGTGTGAAGAACTTGGAATGATTTTGGGAAGTCTGTCAGGGAAGGTAGGAGAAAAAGTCTTCAAGAACCTGTTTGCTTCCTGTTGTTTGTTGGCCTTCAGGTCTATATTGTATGGGAAGATGTATCAGCTTGTCCTGTGTTGTTCAGACTGTGTACAGGCTTTTCTAAAAACTCTTTTGCTTGAATATTTTTAAGTGGAGTCAAGAATTTAAAAATATAACTTGTGTCTAAAATTAGGAGAGAAAAAATAGGGAATAGTGCTATGGCAGAGTTTAAAATCTAGCTCATTATGCAATGAATTTATAAATAAATATTTAAAAAATGTTGGAATTTTCTTTCTTTTGCTAATTTTTTGTGTTGCTATCCAATCTATTAAGTAATCTTATGTGTTTTATGCAATTTAATCCTATAATTTTGTCAGCGTATAAACATAAACTAAAACCCTTGCAAGAAAGAAGGATGAAGTAACAAGTTCAGTTTCATAAGCTACTTAAAAAACAGTTTTAACAGTAACTCAGGAAAGTCTAAATGACAAAGGAAACCAGCACTGCTCTGATTTGGGACGGGAGTAACAATGTCTAAGGGTACCACTGAGAGTGCATTTTGAGGGGCCAATAAGTAGAAAAGATGAGAAGCTTTCATATGTTTCTTCTTCGTGTTACATAATGGCTTGCAGTTTTATATGGATGAAGGAGTGTTCTTTGTAGCTCTTTTCAATCAACACTTTAGTGTTTGATTAATGAATGCTGACAGTTGAGCTTTTTCATTTTTGCAAACTTTATAGAGGAAGAGGAGATTGTTAATATTGAAGAAAAAAGTTTGCATCTTGAATCCATGTTTAGTGGCCAGTGCTCCTTTCTACAGCTAGGCTGAAGATGTAGAGTAGAAAAGGCACAGTAACTTTTCATTACCTAGTTATTTAAATGGTACCTAAGTGTAACTCTCTTGCATTTCTTTTTGACTGATTACTTGTGAAAATATTAGACTTCTTTAATATGTTTTTCTGGCTGACTCCATGTGAATGCATATGTCAGTTGAAGCTCTGTGCTTTATCTAAAGCATATTTTTAAGGAATCTTTTTGTTTTTGTTCAGTTATTTAAGTCTCTGAGAGGAGGGAACACAAGGTTTACATTTTTGTCTTCCATCACATGTTCTCCAGCCATGAGCATCCAGCATACTGACAGCAAAAGGCTGCTGTCTCAGTGCCTTTCTGTGAGCCCATGTATGAAGTGCACTCAGGTGGAAAATGACAGATTTGCTGACCAAAGAAGCATGGGCACTGAGAACTAAGGGAGAGGGAATAGGGCTGTGCACAAGCACAGAGAATGCTGCAGCTCTCCCAGCTGCAAGACCTGTAGCCACATGTTTCTGTGAACTAGTATAGGTCTGTGGCCACATTATCAGTGAACTGGATTGCTCCTCCCTGCTCCTCACCTTCCTGTTGTTTTTCACCTTCTAATGCATGCGCCACTGCCTAATGCATTTCATTGTAGCACACTTCAGAGAATTGCTTTTGGGAAAGCCTGTGTTGTTGGCTGCCACTTTTATATAGAACCAAATGCTAAAATGTAATACTTGCAAATTAAAATGTTATTATTTGAATCTTCTAAATTTTGCTGGGAACTCCTTTTGGCATGTATATTGAGATGGTGCGTGCATTATTTTACTCTGTTGTTATGCTAATGAATTTGTAACTCCCTCCCAGAGCCTTAAAAATATCTACTTCACTCGCTAATTAAATGGGCTTTATCCATCAGATACTGAGAATATTTTGTGAATTAGATTAAATGGTCCAAAGACACTTGGCTGCCTTTTTTTTTTTAATCACAGTAACAAAACTCACCAAAAATAACTATATTATTGCTGACAGAATTTTCTGCCTAGGAGAAGTGCTGTTTGTTTAACTAATTAGGGATGGCATTTACCTCCAGCAGCCTAAGAGCTGCTGCTGTCTGTACAAACACCTTGGTGAACAATCTCAGCTTTGAAGCTTGTCCAAATGAGGATGTCTGAGTACAAAATACTCTACTATAAAGCCCATTTTTTTCTGACTAGGCAGCCAGCTTCTGAGAGCGAGAGATGGTGAATATTCTGTTGGTGTGACAATGTACAGCTGTATAATTAGATTTAAAAATCTTTAATTTTGTCTTAAAAAATGAAAGATGAAGATACTATTTAGGTCATTTGATTTCAAACATCTGCTACAAATCACTTCAGTCTTCTGTGTACACAGGGCAGGTAGAGCAACATTTATTGTAAAATTTTGAAATAATCTTAGGACGTGTTATCTCAAGCTTCAATTCAAGAATGAAAAAAAACATCATGGCAATTTGGAAATTCTTCATTGGATGTTGGAGTAAGAAAGCACCTTATTTGGTGAAAACAATGTTCAGAAAATGATACTTGAGTAATCAAGCATAGAAGGCTGTAAGCCTCAAATAATTCTGTGCTCCTAGCAGGGACTTTGAAGTAATGATTTCTGATCTGTTTTTTTTTTTTTCTTAAGTGTTACAATTTATATTTAAATTTATACTTACATTAGAACTATGACCTTGTAGTGAATGTGAGGAGTGCTTCTTCAGTGAATAAACATAGCTGATGATGCTCTTAATGAAATGTGAAGAAGAAATGTCTTAAAAGCTCAGAAAATGCTAGAATGTTTTTGAAAATTTGTAATTCTTCTTGAAGCAGTTTCTTGTTATTTTTAAAGCAACTAAGATTTTATTCAAGCTTGGTTTTGTGTGAGTCAGTAACAAGAGCTGTAGACAGAAAGAGGGTTCAGGCAGACTGCTGCTGGGAATTTTGTATTTGATTGTTGCCCAGATTATGTTGTTTTCTTTTTTTCTTTTATTATTATGTTCTTAAATAGAATAGAAATAACAATGCTGTTATAAAATCTTTTTAAAAGAACCATAGTTTTTTGTTTTGTTTTGTTTTTTTTTTTAAACTTAAATAATAGGAAAATAGACAAACATTTTTTCTGTAAGTATGACAGACTCAATTCTTTTCCAGTGTAACTGGTTGCATTTTAACAGCAGTTATGCCCATCTGCTTCTCAGGGTTTTTTTTTTTTTTTTTGGCAACTTCAGTGCACTGTAAGTTTTAAATGCTTCAGATGATACTGCAAGTTGTATAATTCAGATTTACTGAAAACTGTATTGGAACATACTGTTCTAACATACTGTTAGTAGGTATGATATGTATTTAAACAGTTTTTTCTTTAAGGTTGGCTCTGAGTTTTCTCAACGTTTGTGATTAAATAATAAACCTCTTCCTTTGTGATCTTTGGCATTCAGCATAGAAGTTTAGGCTATTCTAAAATTCATATATAAAATTGTGAAATATTCTTTTAGGAGGACTATGTCTTGAAAAGCATGTCTTGAAAAGCTATGTTTTAGTTTGTTGTTCCAATACATGTATTTTGTAATTCTCTCACTCACAGTGAAAAATCATACGATAGGAAAGCTTTGGCATCATTATTTTGACTTTCTGGCTTTTTGCAATACTGATCTGTAACGTTCTGGTGGGAAAGCCAGGGCAAGCGTGAAGGTTAGGGAAAACATTAGGAGGAAAAATTTTTCTTAAAACAAAGTACTGAAATTTGAAAGACTGAATTTGATCTGCTAAAAAGAGCTTACTGAGTAGCGCATAAAGCATGTAAAATGGTTGATAGAAGGAAAATCTTCAGAAATAGCTCCTGTTACGATTTGTTAATTGCTAATAAAACATTGTGGAACTCTGGACAAACATGAACAAAATAATTCACTATTTCATTGGAATTTCCCCCTTTAGCAAAGAAAATGATGAATTTTTTTTTTTTTTTTTTAATGAGACAAAAGAAATATTGTGCACAAGAATTCTGACCACGTAAGGGCTCTTTCAAAGTGGAGGTAGAAGAAAGGATGTGATCCTGGTGTTATCAAGGAACAGTGCAAGCTTCTGCTGTGCGAAAATAGTAGTTTGACAGCATGCAAAGACTCTTAACACAAAAGTTGCTAAAAATACCTCTCTTTTCTAACTAACTTTTCGCTACTAACTGTGCTATGGGTTTGTAAAGAAATATTAGCAAAGAAAATAAGGAAAATAAGGGAATTCCTGCTGCAGAGAGGGAAGATTATCAACAGGTGAAAGCATGAAGGTGTTGAAGCTTCGACTTTTTTTTTTTTTTTTCAGCTTGCACTCACTGTATCTGACTGGATAACTAATGTAGTTGATAGCAATTGGAAGTATGTAGTAGTGTAGACCTAAAGTGATGTAACAAGTTGCAGTGGGACAGATTATAATTTAGATAGGAATATTTTTTTTTCATGTGTGCGGATAATGAAACATTTTAAATAAACTCTCTGATGTAAAGATCTGTCAGTGAAGATCTTTAATAACAAATTAGAAAAACATTTTCCAGGGATGTATAGAAATGAGTAAGCCTGCTTGGAAGAAAAAAGGTCTATATGATCAGAGAAAGCCCTTTCAAGTTCTGTGACATCTTAAGAGTCTAAATAGGAACATTTTAAAAAAAAAAAAAAAAAAAAAAAAAAAAAAAAAAAAAAGCTATTTTGGGCTATTGTTACATAAAATAAATCTTTGTATGAATGAAACATACATACCATAAGCTGTAGAAATGAGAACAGAGAAAAATATGTGAACATATGTGTCACCGTTTCTGCGCTCCGTTTCATTCTATGTCTGCTAACTGAGGAAGCAGTAAAGTTCATTTCTAACACAAGGCTTGTTTAGCAAAACTCCCTCATATTTCTCACAGTTAGTAACATTATTTCTGTCTCTGCTTATAGTTATATTGTTCTTTATTGTTGCATACAGCATGCTTCTATTTCACTGATGGTTGAAAGAAGAAATGGTTGATGCCACTGACAGTCCTAGAAATTACTACCTGTACTTCTTTGCTGTTTCTCTTCATACCCTGCCTTTTGAAAATTTATTTCAGAATCAGATTGGTTATATTGTCATCTTATTAAATCTTCTTTGAGTTTATAACCAGTAATGATTTGAATTGTACATGTGATTATAATGAAGAGTACAAGTATCATGGAGATCAAATAAAATTCAATTATATACTGGGATTCTAGATGACTATGTAGTTATAGTATTTTTTAGTTTTGATTACTAAGCAATAAATATTTTTAATTAGAGATCCTTATTAGAAATTAGGAGCAATCCTTTGTGCCATTTGTGTCTTTGTACGTGATAAACTGTAGATTATTTAGCACCATCATTTGTTTCAGAAATTATACATGCAATGTAGGAGGGATACTTCAGCATGGTCTTTGTCTATGGCAGAAATTTGCCTGTGAAGACTTTTCTTCTGCTGTGCATGTGTTGTGGTGTGTTTGGTATCTGAGGCATAGCGAGGAGCTGGCTCCCTACTGCTTTTGCTGCACAATCCCTGTCCATGCTTATGTTTAGATAAACGTGAGACAACGACATCGAAGTAATGAAAATGTAAAAATGTATTTAGCATCCCTGTTCCCTGCTCTACTCCCCAGATGAGTAGTTCAAGTCAATCAATACGATATTTTTCTTTCAAGTTTGGAGAATCCTTTAGAAGGAGTGATAGTCATTGCTTCTGCTGTATCCATTGCCTCAGAAACACATCAGTAATAATCTATCTGAAAACCTTCCTGTTTGCTATTTCGTGTTCAAAATGGCCCAAGAAATTAATCAGAAAAAAAATAATAATTACTGCTTTTGGGCATTTAATAAACTTCTGCAACTTATACTAAATCTTCAGCTTACAAACCACAGAACTTGGTTTGTAAAACCAAAGACGAAAAATGTAGCCATGTATGTGAATAATCATCTCAGCATGAATAATCTTGCTGAACGTGTATATTATACTGTTTGTTTAATATTAACTGTAAATTTACTCAAGTATTTTGTTGATGGTACAAAAATAAATGAATAACTTGTATCCAGTACTTACGCAGAGTCGTATTAGAAGACAAAACCAAAGTATTGTATGTAGGAAATGTTAAGTTCAGAATGCAATCTATATTTGTGCATCCATTCATAAAGAATTACTACTTTTATCTTCAAGATGAAAATGTGGAATTAAGATAGCCTTTATGCTTTGAGGAGATTAGTCCAAATAAAAACAGAGAGTATCAATCTTTGCAGTAAAGCAAAATGGAGAGGAAGAAAAAAATGAAATGATTGCTTTGTGAGCCTCCCTTCATGCAACTGCTATCTATAACTGTGTATAAATGAGGCTTTAAGATTGTAAATATGCTTTTTCCCTCTGACATGTTTCCTGCTGGTTGCTTGGTTACCAGCACTTTGCCATGCATGCATGCATGGTATTAGCTTCTTTTTCTGTCTTCACACTTGTTCTTTACTGAGAATGCAAGATAAAAAGTAGTTTTTTTTTATTTCTCTACAGTCACCTATTAAGGATTAACTGGATTATTGTCCTAGAAGATTTTAAATTAATTGTACATAATTTGTCATAATGTATCATATTCATTTGGTTGTCTAGGATGTTCCACTACATATGAATGAGCTTTACAGATTAAAAAAAACGAATAAATAAATAAATTGGAGGAAACCTTATAGAAGAGAGAAAATACACTGGGAATGGTGAAAGCTTAAAACTAAAAGAAAACCTTAAAGTTGCAATTTTTTCCCCACATTTGTACAGGCAATTATGTTCTTTCCAATTTCAATCTTTGATAGTGTTATACTTTCAGTATAGTTGCTTTGCCATCTGTAGATTCCGTTTGTCTTATGTACAAAAAGACCTCTTGCATATCGTTTTGATTTTTGCAGTTACAGACAAAGGTACATCCTTATATTTTTATCTGTACTTTAAATTCTTTTCTTTCCTGTAGAATGTGTGTGTATGTGTTGGTTTATTTTCAAACCTCCACAACAACCAGAAAATATATAATTTCCTCCCTTCATGTTGTCATCATCCCCCTCCTCATACATTCTTTTTTTCCTATGTCTTTTTTGTGGTGGTAGTTAAATGAACAAAGGAAAACAGTGCTATTCCCGGGATATGAACTTTTTGTTCATGATTCTTACTTCTCTCCTTATTTGAAAAGATAATTCCATGTTCAGTAGAATCCATTCAAAATGGCTAGACATGACATTGCTTTCCTAGTTGAAAATTTTCTTTTGTGTGATGGGTTGCACCCACAAGGCATGCATTCCCCTTGTGTCAGAGCCCTCAAGGCTGTGTTGAGAACCATGTTGTGATGTCGTCCTTTCGAGAATTCTGTCTCATGCGACAGAATTTAACTATATTGTTTGTAGCTGTTCTTATCCAGCCTGTACCCTCCTCTTTACTTCATCTGTATCTATTCTTTATTGGTTGTAATGAAAGAAAGAAATGAATGACTTACTGCAAATTGTCATCATCACCTTTCCCAGCATTGGGAAACATCTTTGCCATTTTTCTTCTAATGAATTTATCCTGTGCATATTGCTAGTGTCACTACATGTCGTTTTGTTGTGATCCTAATACATTCTGCAGGTGGGATTATAATTGATAAACAAAGGCACATTTTCAAAATAGTGTACCTAAATCAAAAAGGTGAAGGTGTAAACAAGTTGAAAGAATTATTTAATGTTGTTGAAGAACTGTTAATAGCATGATTATAACTTGAAAGTCTAAATTTTTTAATCAGTATTTGATGCACTGAATGTACTTTCCTAAAGTCTATTTTTCACACATCTCAATGTAGGTAGCCATTTTAAAATTTCACAAATGCTAGCCCATTCCACACGCCAAGCGTGCCAATTTGGAGTATTTTTTCTAGTGAGTATGGCTTGGAGTTTCAGATGTTGGAAGATTAATGCCCAAATAGTGTTTTCTGAAATACATTTTTTGGTAGTGGTGTATAAACTTCTTAAGATAATTTTAAAAACACTGTGTCAAAGTGTATTTTGGAATAAAGTAGTAAATATTGTTATTTCAACCTGTTTCTTAAAAGTCCTGAAATATTTGTACATTTCATTTATATGAGTAAATAGAAATAGGATCTTTAAATCTAAATTCTTTAGAAGCTTCAAATATTTCATCTGACTTGTGTGTTTGCAATGTGTGTATGGACAAGCATGTCTGTAAACTTTTCACTTAGAATTTGAACTCTGCTTTACTAGCCCGTAGTTACTAGATCTTGGACTTTTTTTTTAATTTTAAACTTGAAGAGCTCCCATGTTTCATAGAGTATTTTCTTCTTTAAGTTAATGCAGATGTGTTTATAACACTCCGTTTTCAATAATGAGTTCCATCCTGAGACCTTTCCCCAATTCCTCTTGTTCTTTTCCAAATCCGTTTTTCAAATGTGCACTCTCCTTCATCTTTCATCCCCCCCAAAACTCAGTTGTACTGAGTTAATGGCAGTAGAAAAGATAATGGAGGAGAAACTTTTTTTCAGAATCTTAAAATATCTTCTCAGAAGTTACATTTCTTGTTCCATCTGCCAGACACCTTTAAATATACTCCAAGGTAAAAATTTGCTTTTGTAGAACACTTGAAAGAAGGTACATGAAGTGTCACTACTCCTTTTAGGAGAAACAATATTTCTGTTAATTTTTTTAACCTAATTTTTCTTCTCTCTCTCTCTCTGTCTCCCTATAACCCTCTGTTATTTCTACAAAGGCTAAAACCATGTGAAAAGTTTGCTAGCCTAAAACTTGTACTGTCCTTCTTCTCCTATGATTTCCTAAAACTTTTAGAAAGAAGGACTTGCAGAAAGAGAATTTGTCGCAAGTATGAATGAACATTTCCACAGCGTACATACTTTTTTTCCTTCACTACTTATGGCTAATCTGAAGTGATATGTATTAAGGCACCCAAAGCAGAAGGCGTGAATGGATTAGGATTATTAATTTATTTTTCAAAGAGTGAAAAGGTAAAGGATATCCTTTTCTTCTTAAAGTTAAGAAAAGCTCACAAAATTGTTAAAACTCCCTCTTGTAATCCGTTTAGAATAATGCCATGTGGGATTTTCCTGTGAAAAGTTAAGATTTGCAAAAATTTGAAAAAATATAATCGTATTATGAATTGCAACTCCATCACGTTAAAACTTTAAATCGAATTAAAAATAGTCTTCCTCGTACTTATGAGGCAAAATTACAATTAATTATGTTACTATTTTTGCAGCATTATGAGGCTCTGATAGTTTTTTCAGAAAAAGACTATAAATACAAGTAATTTTTAGTACTCAGTTGAACTTAAGTGGAGAATAATCGCCAAAGGAAGTCTACTTGTTCCTTCTACTTTTTCCTCATTTTATTATGTGCATCTGATTTAAACGCTAGCTTTGAAAAATGTACGGCAGACAAATGCACAGGTTAAAATCTAAAATGCTTTCTTTGAGGTAGTTGATCATTTTACAGTCTTTTAAAATGAAATTCAGTTATCTGTTTCAGTAAACCTCATTTCAACTCTGTAAAAATATTTTTTGAAAGTTAATACCAGTACTAAATTTCTAAATTTGTTTAATTCAAGCAGCTGAGTGCCCCATCTCCAGTTCCTTGCAGACCTCTGAGGAAGCCCAGCTCTCCAATATTTAGCACCTCAAAGGGAAAGGAACTGTTGGGGAGTGTCTCTTCTTTCCCCAGACACGTCCTTAAAAATTGTACCAGAAAGGCTACCTAACTTTTTGTCTTAAAACACGGTAAATCTCTCCTTGTTCTCTTTAAACCTTTTGTTTCAAGTAGCCAGATTTATGCTAAAGTTGCAAATATTTTTTATGTATCAATTTCAATAGCCATGAGGTAGTAGAAATGTTGTAATAATGTAGCTGAAGTCAATTAGCAATTTGGAGCTTTATCTGTACGTATGTTGAGATCTGATGTTCTGCAATTGCTGTAGTTCATTTAGTTACAGATGAAGTGATCGTGTAGGACTAATTCCATCCCATATCCTGTTGGTGTCATGTTATGTTTCAAAGGGAATTTGTTAAAGAAAATTGTGTAAATTTTCTAAATGATCTCAGTAAGGCCTGCTTGATAAGAGCAAAAGGATAAAAGCAAAAACAAACAAAAAAACCCTCAAAAGGTCTGCAAGAAATAATTGCTTGAGCTGAAAAAAACCTTTCCATTTAGAGCACCTTACTTCACAATTCTTAATGGTCTCAAAATGCTGTCTCCAGTGGTTTTCATAGGTAAAAGTTGCAATGTTAAACTGCAGAATGCAAGTTCAGCAGAATGAGGCCAGTGAGCCTGAAGGCAGGGGAAGGCTCAAGTGAATATGAAGGCTTCTTCCTTTCATCCCCTTCCTGAGTTTAATTTCAGCATTGCCAGGTGTGTTCAGATAAACAGTTGACTGAAATTTTGATGTTAATGAAATTGGAGAAATAGGGAATTCACCCTGTTCTTCAGGTATTAATTTTTAATGCTGGCATTATCTCGAGGTTTTTAAATGTGATTGCATGGCTGATGATGCTTACGAGGGACCGCATCCTAGAGATTCACGTAGAACAAACCTTGTCTTTGCTTTTCTGCTATTTTGCTTCCAGGTGGGCCAAAGCTTGTATTACTTGCACTTGGTATTTTGTGTGTCTAGGCAGCTATGAGGGAAATACCCCAGTATAAAATTCAATTTGCTATTTCTAAGTTTGATTATGAATCAGAGGCTCCTTTTAAAGACTGAAGTAGAGAAACTTAAAATTAAATGCTCCCTTCTGCAGCCCTTTAATTTCAATGTTAATGATGATAATAGCGGAAATAATCAGTACCATTTCCTTTGTCCCTTTTACAAGCTTAAGAAAATTATATGTCAGTAATTTGTTTATATAATGCATTTTGCAAACTAATTTACTGGCTGCAGTAGTACAAATAATCCTTTAAATAGCATTATATATTAAAGGACAGGTTCTGCCACCTTCATTCATATTAAGTTATACCCTAATTTGCAAACAGTTCTTTTGGACCACCTTAAGGGTACAATTCCAGTGAAAACAGAACCTATTTGTTTTTCTTTGCTTTACTTGTTTGATTTTAAATTCATTGTTCCATTCTTTGCTCTTTCGCACAAGTAACTGTGCAGGATTAATGGAAGTCTGAGGTTTTTTTTTTAAAAAACAAACAAACCACTCATCTCATCTTCAAAGATTACCACACTAACCTTTTAGGTTGCTTCCATCCACCATCTTTCTCCCCAATAAACTCTTTATTCATATGCACAAAATCCTAAACAGTAAAAGAATTTTAAACAGCGAAAGAATCCTAAACAGCTGAAAATGAGTTATAAGACAGTTAAATATGAACTGGAAAGTCAGTCAAGTAAGGTAATAATTGCACATTTTGTACTCCCCTTCGCTCCATTTTATTTGCTATTTGTTCTATAATAACATCTATATGTTTGGCAGTAAATTCCGTTCTCTGAAGACCTTATAAACTGGATTTTCAGAAATGCTATATGCTAAAA
Organism: Centrocercus urophasianus; assembly: GCF_019232065.1. NCBI lineage: Eukaryota > Metazoa > Chordata > Aves > Galliformes > Phasianidae > Centrocercus > Centrocercus urophasianus. Next base: position 23,405,213 of record NW_024884586.1, read on the forward strand.
TTCCTACTGAACTCAGCCAGTAAGCAGAAAACAGAAAATATAACAAATCAAATATTAAGTTCTCAAAAAAAAAAATTTCAGTTGTTTTTTTGTGACTTAATTGAAAATTTTCATGAAGGCTATGGCCTTCTAACTGTCATATCTTAATTTCATTTTGGAAAGTCGTTATCATGAATCAGAGTAAGCAGAAGGCTGTGTAGTCAGCTCAGGATTTGACAGTGACAAGGGAACTTTAGAATCGTGGAATCACAAGGTTGGAAACGACCTGTAAGATCATCTAGTCCAACCGTCTTCTCATTACCACTGCTACCACAAGCACCAACCCATATCTCACAGCTCCTCATCCAGGCGCCTCTTGAACACTGCCAGGGACGGCGACTCCACCACCTCCCTGGACAGCCATTCCAGTGCCTGACCACTCTCTGAGAGAAAAAGTTCTTCCTTATGTCCAACCTAAACCTCCTCTGGTACAACTTGCGGCCATTTCCCCGGGTCCTGTTCGTTGCCTGGGAGAAGAGGCCAAACCCCTCTTCACCACAGCCTCCCTTCAGGAAGTTGTAGAGTGCAGTGAGGTCTCCCCTGAGCCTCCTCTTCTGCAGACTGAACAATCCCAGCTCCCTCAGTCACTCCTCATAAGATTTGTGCTCCAGACCCCTCACCAGTTTCATTGCCCTTCTCTGGACACGTTCCAGGGCCTCAATGTCTTTGTTGTATGATGAGCCCAAAAGTGAACACAGCACTCAAGGTGCGTCCTCACCAGAGCTGAGTACAGGGGGATGATCACCTCCCTGCTCCTGCTGGCCACTATTTCTAATGCTGGTCAGGATGCCGTTGGCCCTCTTGGCCACCTGGGCACACTGTCGGCTCATGTTCAGCTGAGCATCAACCCCCCCCAGGTCCCTTTCCTCTTCACAGTCATCCAGCCACTCATCCCCAAGCCTATAATGCTGCATGGGGTTGTTGTGCCCAAAGTGCAGGACACGACACTTGGCCTTGTTGAACCTCATCCCATTCATCTCAGCCCTGCGATCCAGCTTATCTAAATCCCTCTGAAGGGCCTCCCTACCCATAATGTCATAAAATAATACCCTAATAACAAAAACTGTCTTTTCTGAAAGCTGATATTAAAAACAGGTTTTCCTTTAGGCGAGACAAGTAGTTCCCCCCTCCCCCCCCATTCTGTACCTAACAATTTGGATGGATGTCAGTGCATGCTTTTACTGGATTAGGCTTCTTTGGACTTGCTGATTACCTTACTGGTTGCAACTTTCTTTTTTTTTTTTCCCCATGAATAAGGGGCTGAGTTCAAATTATTGTTCCTTTGAAAAAAGCATTCAGGGTCTCCTTATCAGTTGGTAGGTCACAAAACTTGGAGCTTCATTTGTTCAAAAGCTTTACCTCTTTACCTTAATTCAATTAAGATTTTTGAAATAGATCAAAAGTAACTGGTAGGTAGATAAACAATACATCTCATAACCTGTTTTTTCGTATGAGTTATTGTTAAGTAACTAAATATATCCCAAAATGAGCTAACTCTGTGTGTAGGCTTTATGCATTTGCTGTTTATTCTTTTAGTGTTATGTTTTTGTGGTCATTAAACTTGTTGCATGTACATTAATAATACACTATTTGTTATAATCATTCAAAGTATTTTCTTTTTAAAAGATTAATATCCTCTCAGAAAAAATCTTTGTATGAATTCCTTATTGAAAGTAGTGTAAATTGTATTAGTTACTTAAGCTATTTCAAAAGCTACAGGGAAGAAAAAGCTCTTGAGTATTTTAGGAGTGATCGAGAGTACGATTCTGGTTGTATCATTAATACAGCAAATTATTCCAGCCATGAGTGCAGTTAGTTACAGCAAAAGATACTTTCACTTGATCTGGACTGATAGAAAATGGTCTCCCTTTCCTTCACATCTCAGCTCATTCCTGTAATAATTTCAACTCTTGTGTTTGTTTGTAAATTGTTTTCCATTCTCTCCTGTGATAAGTATAAACTTAAGACAATGTCAGTCATATTTGGAATGGAAATCATTGATCATGGAAATACCTTTTTCACTCTTGTTAGCCAGTGTTATCCTAGAAATAACATGCAGGTTCATGAGCCTGGAGAATAGGACTTGTAATACTTATGCAAAGATACAGATAGTGAGAAGATTGTGTCATATGAGGCAGGTGCATGCCTTATGTAGGATTCAGAGATAGGAAAAGGAGAAAAAGTTTAAAAAGCCCCCACCCCAAATGGATGTGTTGAAAATTTTCAGTCTCAATTAGAATGTTATTTGATGGGTCACCTTTTTATGATTTAATAGGATATCATTTATACGTGGCTGAAACAATTAATCATTTTGTTACCAGAGATGGATGGGGATATAGCAATGAGGGATGCCTTAATTATTTTCTTTGCTAGTTCGCGCAGCAGAAAGTGCTAGACTCTTGCCAGCTTCTAATAAGCCGCTTAATAAGATTTATCCTAGTGGTGAAGGGCATAATAAAGACCACAAATGGTAATAATGGGGATGAAATTTAATCTTAAGGGATGAAATACTGTGCTCTGTAGCAGTCATTTTATAGAGCTTGTGGTATATGTAAGTGTAAGGCATTATAAGTGCTAGGACAAGACCATGGTGAGACAGCACAAACATATAGCAGTGTTTTCAGCTGTAGATAGTGTTATCAGTGCTTAGCCATGAAACTTCTATAGTACCATAACTGATGTTATGCAATTAATTTATCAATTAAAATTATACGTTTAATAGGGCCTTTGATTTTTCCATGTGAGAAGTATTTGCACTATGGAAGTGAAAGACACTAGGATAATGTGTTATTAGAATGTGTCTTGCTTTTAGAATAAGGATCTTTGGCAGCTACACACAGATACTTAGAATTGTGTAATGACAGTTGCTTACTCCCATGAGGCTCATTGGCACTGAAATAGGAATCAGTATGGCAAAGTCTCATTAGAACAAATAGATTAATTTCTGACTAAAATTAGAGACCTCTTTTTAATCATTCAGCACTATGCTATTTAGTTATTCAGTTATTAAAAGGCTGCTGTGATGGACTAGGAAGGCTCTGACCTGTATTAAATTTCATGAAATCTCATTTTTTCTTGATAGATGATTTCTACTAATATTCACCTTGTATTGTTCAAGCTAAGCTTTCATTTTATTGTTAGGTATAATCTTAAATTTGACCTATAAACTTTAAAATTTTAAATTCTTCTTCCATATAGAATTGTCTTAAAAATAATGGTGAATACTTCTATAAACCTGTCACATAGCTTTATGAGCAGTGCTTCTTATGAAGAAGAAATGCAGTCTACTTTCCCATTTGCAGTAGTAGGAATGTAAGGTGGAGGCATCTCAGCAAAGGTACAAGAACAAAAGGCGGGTGTTGGGGGTGGTTACATACACACGTACAGAGGCCTGTGGACTTCACTGATTTTGCAAACATGTCCTTACCTGTAATGCAAATAATAATAGGTTAAAATGACAGTTTTAGAATTAGTATGGCAGGCATTCAGAGTTAGAAGATGCCAAAGTTAATGTTTCTGTACTTGTATGATGCATCCTCTTATAATCTGGGGATACTTAGACTTTACTACATAATCCTGTTCTCTAATCCTTCCTCCCCTTTATCCTTGAAAACACATGAAGAAATTATATTTTATGGTTCAGATTCCAGTGCATGGCTGCTCTGCCCCAATTTTGTCAGAAAAAAGTGCATTCTGAAATATTTATATCTCTCTCACTGATGATTCACAACTGAGTGCTTTTCTCAAAGGCAGTAGAGAAAAAGGTGTTAGTAAGAAAGAAGTCATTTCAAGATTTCTTTTGTGTATTGTGCAGCCTTCAGCACATGCAAAATGCATGCAAGCCCGTTCCTTACTTGTGCTTTTATATTACGTCTTCAGCTTTGTAAGTTTTGTGCATACTTTCTTGGGAAAATCTTTTATTGAGTAATATACTCAGTTTCAAAGTGGATGGATATTTTAATATTAGCAAATAATGTCATTTTCAGACATTCATTTTGAAGTAAATGAGCTCGTTGCATTTTTATTCAGTTTCAGAAAGAAAAATGTGGAGACTCATTCTGATCAGTAGTGCTAAAGAGTCTTGCTTTACACTGGTTTATCATTTCACTGCTGGCAAATAAATGAGCTGTACTTTTCTGGTGGGTTTAGCAAAATGAGGCTGCTCAGTCAGGCTTCAGCCTAGGGAGGATGTGCAGCTACACAGCCAGGACTTTCAGGTTTTGCTGCAGCAAAGTGTTATTTCTATTTTATCTTGTAAGGAATGTTATCTAAAAATAACCTGGGGGAGAGGTAGAGATTGGTCAGAGTAGAGATTGCTGGGGCTTTGGTTAGTTTTGGCCGTAAAGCTTCTGGACTCTTTGAATGTTGTTTCAGTGGAAGTAAAGTATTGTTCATTTTTATGAACGTATAAACGCAGCTGTCTTGCAGAAAAATCTCAGTCACTTCAAAATAAGATCTTTTGTTTTTAGTCATTATTTCTTAATTGCTGTTTCTGAAACTGTTACCACTTTACAGTTTTCAGTAAGGCTACTTACTTTGGTCTTTCATTGATAGTATTTTTGTAAATGAAAGAATAGTTATTTATTTATTTTTCATATCTGCTGAGAAGCATTGTAGGTTATAGCAGGAAAATGCAGAGAAGAAACATGTTGCCAAATAGAGTAATAAGTGCTTATTAATATGTATGATTTATATACATTATATTTAAAAATGAGAATACAGTAATACTGCTTTTTTCAGACTTTAAAACACTGTATCTGCATTTTGTCTTATCTTATTTTCAGTAGCCTTATAATAAAGGATTATAATATCATATTATGTTTTTTTAATACATTATATTAAAAAAACCTTTAAATTTACTTGGAGTGCCTGGCCTTAGGAGCTGAGAATTACCAGTCCACAATGAGAGGAGGAAATCAAATGTTATCATAATGTTAGTTGTTAAGTTCTCAGACCATGAAATTTAGATTTCTCTTCTGAAAATTAACTTCTCTTTGGCTGTCACTTTAGTGACAACAGTATGTGAACTGCATTCTCTGAATACTCATTCATTTTTCATGTTCCTCTCCAAGGCCATAGTAACCTGAGATCAAAATTGTACCAGATAGACTTGTTCACTGTGTTACGGCTAGATGAAAATTATAGGTTGGTCTCATCTGCTTCAGAAAAAGAATTTGCATTAAAACTTTGATTCCACAAGGATCTGTTTTACAACCAAAAATATTTTTTCAGTAAACCAGAAGATGCTGATGTTGTATTGACTGACGGAAGGAAAATACACTGAGAATTTCTGCTTATCCTGTGGTTCCTTTTATTTCTGAGTATACACCTGTGTATATAGCGACTTTTATTGAGCTTTTGATGTCATTAAACATTAGCTACTTGTAATCAATTCTTAAATATCAAATTTGTCAAAACTTTTTAAAAACAGTGGTATTTTTTGCTGTTACTTGAACACACAGCTTAATGTTATCCATTCAGAGCAACAAATATATAATATAGCAGTAAAAAATTACGTGATTAGCCTTTAGTTCTGGGATACTGGTGATCAGATTTTAGGGACTACATGCATCAGCGTTTAAAATCTGTAGGGAAACCCAAGAAGATCATCAACTGACACAGTGTTCACCAAACAAGCACACTTTGAATGGTTGTGCTGATCATATCTGTTTTTCATAATCTTCTACTCATAAGAAGAATATCTATACATTTTTGAGATGGTAGAGCAGACTGAATGTCTAAGGGGTAAACAGTTCATGACACACACACATATTGTGTTTCCAGCTTTTTCTACTCTCAAAAGTGTCTCTCATTGTAAAACTGTTGAAAAGAGACAGTAAACTCTTGTAGTGAAAGTTTGTATCTTCTTATCTCAGAAGAATAGTCTATTATTTCTTGTTTCCAAAGAAGGTGGTAAATTCAACTGGGGGAATCAAACACTTCCATCTGCTACGTCATATTCATGTTGGTCATTTTATGTCCATTAAAAGCAATTGTTAAGGTACCTACTTTCTAATTATTCTCCTAGCCAATATAAAGTTTCTGAGATTCTTAGTGAGAATGTAGCATATATTATATCTTTTTTAATTAAGCACCTGTGCAGGTTGTTTGGCCTTTCAATTAGAGTGAGAATATTTAGGAAGACACCGCAGTGGAATGGCTTGTGGATGCTGCCAGGGTGTGCAGTTCTTCATTTATGAAGACTGGCATATTGAAAATGTGTAAACTTGTTCTATGAACAAATCCAGTGACAGCTAAATGCAGTCAGCCATGGTCCAAGACTGTAAAAGGTATCAAAGGCAGCCTGCAAATAATATGCATGTAAATAAAGAAGAGCACTTGTTTCTTGTTTTGAATAGGCTCTTATGAAAAGTACCCCCTGAAAAAGTGTACAGTAGACGTTATTACTATACCTGCCCTGTAAAATTATGGCCAAAATTCTGGGTTCAAAGAACCGTAAATAAATGCCCTGTTAATGTGCTGTGAAATCAAGTTTGCACTTTCCAGCGTAAATGTAGTCCCCTTCTAGGTCGTGTGACCCTTTACAGATGTAGCACCTCATGCAATAGCTTTTTTCATTATTTATTTATAGGCATGCAAGAAGCTAGATGAATCTACAGTCCAGATAAGTGCATTGTAGAATAACTGGGTAGAGTTTTGTTTTGTTTTGTTTTAGAGGGCAAAACTTCCTGGAATTCTGAAAGATAGGTCATAATGGAGGGTTCCACCATAGTGGTGAGCTTATCCATCTGCCAATTTCCAGACAATACAAATTACTGTGTTCGTTCCAGGAACAGTCTGAATCTAGGCTGAATCAGTGACTCAATATGAAGTCATATTTTTATGATTGAAGGAATTGATACATACTAATCTACTTTGAGCTGTTGTCAAGTAACTTGGAATTACTTATATCTCAAGGTAGCCCCAGCAGTTTTGGTTTTCCTTGTTACCTGAAACATGTACTTTATATAGTTAGCTCTCATTACAAACTTGACACTTTTTAAACTCCAGTGCTGGATTCTGCATCTAGAGTGGGGCAACTCTGGAAATATGTACAGAGTGGGTGATGAGAGGCTGGAGAGCAGCCTCCCAGAAAGGAATGTTGCAGCACGGAGCTGCACCAGACAAGGGTGTTAGGAAAAGGTTCTTCACCACAGAGTAGTCAGGCAATGGGACAGACTTCCCATGGCCTTGATCAGAGCACCAAGCCTGATGAAGTTCAGGGCATTTGGACAGCACTCTCAGAAATACAGTTTGAATTTTGGGTTGTACTATGTTGAACCAGGAGCCTGGGCTTGATGATTGTTGTAAGTCCCTTTCAACTCAGGATGTTACGATTCTGTGAAAGAAATTTGTGTTAATTGAATTATAGAGGTATTATTTTTTTCCATACCTTCTGTGATGATTATGAAGAGGTCTGGCTTCTTTATTCAGGACAAAACTTTTAGACCAAGTTTCTTGTTTTTGTGACGTGATGTTATACATTGCTGCTACCATCAGCAGCTCCTGTGGATTCCTTCTTCCCAGACTCCGGGGGCTCTTCAGCCTAGGCCAATGGATCTCACTACTGCTTTCCCTTTTGCAGGGTTAGCTATTAGAGGGGCAAAATACAACACATCTGTACCCTCTGTGGAACAGCCGCCTGCACCGGCTGCTATAGACAAGAAACCTTCTTTTTAAGGCCAGGAAATTTTGGAGGCCTTTTTGGAACACCCACCATTGTAATAATTGGTTTCTACTCAAAATTATGTCTGGGACTAAAAATAGGTTAAGTATCAGGATTGTAAATAACTTTGGGTAAGTCTGGCTTAACACAAGGCCAATGACTTCTGTCTCTTTTTTATTATCCTGCTTGTAGATTCACAGTGAAATGCACGCAAGACAAGCAGAATGACTGCTCGTGAATTCTGTAGGTGGCACTTTCCAAACTTTCCTGCTGTGCGTTTCGTTAGTCATAGAAGTCACAGAAAATTGTTTCTAATATTATCAATTGCCGAGCCTTCTTTATTCAATGGAATTGGATAAATTCCATTAAGGCTGACAGGTTTTTTTGTAAGTGTATTGTGAATGTGAGTCATATTCAGCTGTTGTGCTTTCGTCTTTGTAGAATTAGGGAGATGTGCTGCGTGTCAGCTTTTAAGGGTATTGTTGCACTTATTTACCTTTTTTTTAGATGCAATACTGATGAGTTATTAATCTTGAATGTTACACTACTATACGATGCAATAAAAACATTTCTAAAAGTACAGTAATCTAGGACTTTTGTGGTATTTCTCTTCAAATTTTGGGGGCATAGGAGTGGTTGAGGTTGAACTTGAAACATTAATTTTACTACAGTGTGTATGATTTTCCCAAATTCTCCTTGTTTTTGCTTTTCATACCAGTGATCACTAATTCCTAGTTCTGAATATTCTCTCTAAGCTGGTCTTGAAGTATATTTAATTTCTACAGTGACTCATAATGGATTAGATTTAGGTAAGGAAATTGTTTCCAGCAGGTTAGAACAGTTCATGTCTCAAAAATATCTATAAGGTGCAGGTGAGCTTTGGCAGTTCAAGTAAATTTTTAATTTGACTTTCAGAGGCTTGTAGGTGCTGCTATATACAGTATGCAATGGAATTAATGCAGTAATTAAACTGTTATGTTCAACTTAAAATTTGTTTTTTGTAATATTGGATTATGTCATTCTAGCCTTTGTTATAGAAAACAAATTCTGTAAATGAATATTTAAAAATGTACACTAGAAAGCACATTTAAATCTTGTGCTATTTGAATACAGAAGATTCTTAAATAAAAATTGTGTTATGCAGATCTGCAGTTCACTATGAACAACAAGCATGTAGCCCAAATGGTGTTTGTCATCCACAACACTGCAGTTCATCTTTCTATATAACCTCTGCAAGTTTTCCAGCTTGTGTGACAGCTGCACTTCTTGTTACTGCCATGCAAGGGGAGTTTGTGTAAATTGGCTGTAGGATACATTCCTAGGAGGTACTGTAAGTTACAGAATGCGAATTGCTGTGGTGTGTTCTCCAGGCACCGCACTGGAGATAGTGGTGTTTATACCTGAGCTAACCCAGTCTTTATTTCTGATTAATGTACTGGAATAGGTTCGAAGAACCTGATACAAAACATGAGCAGAAGCTTTTATGTGGCTGCAACTTCATTTTTAACATGGCCTGAAGACTTGTAGATACCAAGCAATTGTTTTTCTCCTTTTCACTTCACAGGATCCTTAATTCTGTTAACACAGAGTTTTAAGCTTTGTGTAGAACAATTCATCTGTAGTAATGGGAAAAGTGTAGAGAAACAAACAAAGATAAGCTTCTAGCTTCTTTGGTTAGACAATTTTTCTTACAAGTGTAAAGCGGACCCAGAATGTAGAGGCTTCCTCAGCCTTAAGTGAAGAAATTCAGTGTGCTGTTTTTTTTTTTAATCTGAGGTGAACACTTAGCAGTCTGCTGTTAGTTTTAAGTTGGTGTTGAAAACTCTCTAAGCCATTACACTTCGTATTTTTGGATACTTAGGAGTGCTTTGCATATGCAAACACTGTCCAGGCTTTTCTGTCCTTACAGAAATGTAATTTCACTAGATTTGTTCTTTGCTAATTGTAATCATCATCATTTTATTAACATATCAGAGGAAAATTCTCCAGTGTCTTGTTTTCTGGAGCTGCATCTCTTGATGTTTCATTGCGTGAAACATAAAAATCTTGCAAGCTTCTGCTAGTACTGTGACTTGTTATATCTTACAGAAACTTTTGTAACTACAAGAAAGCCAAGCCTCGTACTCAGTGTATCAAAATGCTTGAATATTTTTAGGCTTACACCTTAATCTATAAATTACGGATGCTTTGGAAAGTCTCATAGAAATTGTTTGCTGTGCAGCTTTCATGAATAGAGATTTCTGCTTTCATGAAAAATACTAACATTCTGAAGTGGTGTATTAAAAATATCCACAGCAGCATAAATAATACTTACTGACGATATAGTTGCATATTTTGTTGTAAATATTCTGTGAAATAGAGTTAGGAATGGAAGTGGAATTCTAACAAAAAGTTTGAGCAATTTGTTGGGTTAAGAAATTCTAATAGTGCAAGGGCTGTCAAAGACTGTGTGTACCATCAACAAAAATTGGCTGCTTTTAAATGCTTAAATTGGAAGCTTGAATAGTTGGCAATTTTTTTTTTTTCCTCTAATTGAGTCAAATGCTTCACTATTATCAGAACAAAAATAGCAGGGTGCTTAAAATAAAGTATTTTAAAGTTTGCTTTGTTTTTGTTTTTTTTTTTTTCTTCTCTAAGATTCTGTCTTTACAGCATATCTACAGAAAGCACGGGTTGTCCTACTGTAAATTTATGCAATACAATACTTGTAGTTAAATTTCCTTAAATGAAAAAAGCACAAAAATATATCTGATATAATGAACTGTGTGATATTCTCATCTTCCAGCTTCATTAGAATGATATACTTGAATGCACTGTTTATGCTGAAGGTTGAATGATCAGTAATCTGATTATGGGTAATTAATAGAATTGAGAAAGGGCTATCTCCAGAAGAAGCATTAGTTTGGGGTTAGAGCTCTCTGCCAAGTTCACACCAGGACCTGAGTTTTGAATCTGAGCTTTCCAATAATTAGTGATCCAGCCAGTATTTGTTAAAGTATAAAACCTTATTTTGTTCGGTACTGTACTGCACTTATTATGTTTGTAATTAGAAACGTTGTAGTAATTAGGCTTTATGAGTGACTTGGAAAACGTGGAAACTTCCTGAATGAAGTGCAGAGGTTATGTCTTCAATTATGTAATTGAAGACATTCAATTATTGAATTGAATTATATGTCTTCATTGAAGACATATAATTCAATTATATATTATAATATATATATATATTTTTTAACTTCTCACAGTCCCTTGCTGAGAAGTGTGGGAAGTCAAAGTATGCAGAGCAGGGTGCCCAGGCCCAAGTCCAGGTGTCCACTGAAGGTCTCCAAGAAGGAGACACCACAGCTCCACTGGGTTGTGCTGGTGTTCATCACCCACACAGCATGTTTCCATGCAAGCCTTTTATTCAGAGGAGTTGTTGTCCCTGTCCCTAAGGAGAGTCTCCTGCCATATCATCCTGCTGCTTAGATATAGGTGATAGATAAGTAAGTTATAGATCAAATAGATCATAGATAAGCAAGTTGTCTTTGGTCATGAGTCTTTCTGCATTAAGAAGTTTGGTCATCTTTGCCTTTTTTCAGTCCTTGTCTTCAGTGTTACTGCTCAAAACCCAGCACACCCTATGGATTTTTATAGTTCGTCTGATCTAGCAAGCTGGTTGCACTGACATTTAAAAATACTAAGTATGTTGTAGATTAGCAACCCGAGGAAAATGACACTAGGAAATGTCATAAAGCATCAGGTAAAAATGTAAATATTTAAGTTGACTAGCTTAAACTTAATAAAAAGTTTGTTTAGTCTACTGGGAAATCAACAACTTCACACTTAAATATCATTTTAATGTTTATTCAGTATAAAAGTGGAGAAGATGGAGTTGGTATTTATGAATAGCTGAATTTGGTTGACATTCTGAATGTTTTTCTCTTGTTCAGTGCATTTTGTTTTAATATTTTACAGTTTTGCTGCAGTCTGCATTTGCTGCGAGACTTACCGCTGTTACGTACTGAGGAGAGAATTACACATTAAAAGTAATGATACATTATAGAAAATGTGCAAAAGTTAATGACAAGGTGGAGTTTGCTTAATGCTGTCTTTACAGTTACAGGTGTGATAGATAGGGAAGTTGGATATGTATCTATCTCTCTTCTCCTTACACATGCTACAGATGTAGAACTTGAAAGAATCCAAAAGAACTCTTAGCTACAGAATAAAAATAGATTTGTGCATTTCCTACTTTTCCTTCCTGTTTTTTTCATGTAAAAAGATGACTGATGAAGGTAACTCTCTGTAGAGCTCTGTAACTAAATACTGGATGTTTGTTTTGTTTAATGTTGTTTATGTTTAATTAGATGCACTCCGTCTCAGCAGGGCAGGCTGAGCATGCTACCTGATATACTGTATTTATATGTACTTTTTCCCTGCCCTTACCCTTGTTAATTTCTGCTTTAGATTTTAATTATTATTATTATTTTTTAAAACAAGTAGAATTTGCTTTTTTTTTTTTTTTTTTTTTTCCTTCCTCTTTTACCATTATGTTCTCTGGGACTGGTTGGTTTCACCCTCCTACTCATTTGAAAAACTGGTATCTAACCTTGCTTTTGTGATCCTCTATGTTAACCTCACTATGTTCTTCCTATGTAGATACTCCTTGTTCTGGAAGTGGCACCAGTTTCCAAAGATCTCCTTATTTGTTCATCTGTGATGATTTAAAATTTTGAATGTGTGATTTATGCTTGATCGGATGGTCATGCTGTTTGTCAGATCTGCCTGGTCTTGTTGTGATTGTTTTTTATGTGACCAGTAGCCCTGTACAGTTGTGCCAGGGATTTAATTTTGAACATTTTTTTTTCTCAATCTGATTTCAAATATGCTTTATAGTTCATGATGCAGGATACGAGTATCCTTGACTCCATTATGTTTGCACAGAGCTCCAGGCTTTCTACTGCTGTCAATAGAAGAACATCCTGTAAGATACTCTTCTAGAATTTTGGTAATTCAGATTTTTATGCTGAACTGTTGTCGTGAGCCTTCTGGATTTTGTAATACACTCCTGTGTAATCTACTGCTGAATAGCAGAACCAGGGGAAAATGTAGATTGTGCTGAAGCATTTGTGGCGAAGACCTGTTGTTTGGAAATAACTGCCATGCACTTGATAAAAGACAGACTTTGCAGTTACTTGAAATAGACTGCTCTTAATAATATCTGAAGGAAATTAATAGATGTTGATTTCTTGCAGAGTCTTTCTGTTTTTGTATTCCCACGTTCTGTTCTCCATCTACATTTATGGCAATAAGTAAAACACCTCAAGCCTTAGTCATAGTAAAAGATAGGAGTTACAGTGTGTATTCTATCAGAGTTGAATAATTAAAAATGTAGAAATGAAATCAGTGACATTACTACAAGGGCCATGAAACTTTGTGTCTTCCAAGAGCCTGCTTTTATATAATATATACTTTGGCCAAATTATTATATCTGTTTATGGTGTGTATAATTATTTGTGTAATACTCATTGCAAAACAGATTCTCTAGGCTTGGAAGAATATTTGTTATCCATTTATAGACAGGTTAAGGTTTCTCCCTTTGCAGGAGAAAAAAATGGTGTCTTCAGTGGTACTTATCTGAAGATATGTTATTTAGAAGAAGCTTTAATAGCAGATGGACTGCTCTGTAAATTGCACCATTGGAAACACAATGTAAGGATTAAAAAAAATAAATCTTTTGGTACTGATGAGATTTGTCAGTGCCTGGTGTGTAGTTGTGGCTGTTTCCAGAATCTGCTCTAGAGAGCAGGCTGTGATACAGGTGAGTAGGAGCTCTTCCTCACGCTTTTTCCTCCAGTTTGACGAAGATGCACTCACACTTTATTCATCACAAATGACACAAATGACATTCATTACAAATAGACTGTAGTTTTCTCTTTTTGCTCATTCATTTGTTCAAAACTCATAAATCCAAAATTCATTCCCTACCTTTTGTTTGATTGATGGATTTGTCTTGGATATTCTGTGTGAAGTTTTCTGCTCTTTAAAGAAAAAATGTTGCTTAGTGCTTGTCTTTGAAGGCCGCTGTTACGTTGTTTGTTCCTCCTCCCAGTCTGAAAATCTGCTTCACAATCTCTAAGACTACCAAATATTTTTCTTCTGTCTTCAGTAATGTTTTGTCTTTTGTGTTTCAGTGAATTAGAGAGTTAAAGTGAACGAAGTTATGATTCTGGTGTGGCTGTTCTCTTCTCACACTGAAATGTGTTTTTCAGGCTTTCAACTTTCATACTAATGTCAATTTGCATATTAGAAAGCGTTTAGTACAGCTTACAGGGATTTGTTTGATTCTGCTGTTTAGTGATATTTGTATGAAGACACGATTGGACTAAGGAGACTATGAGACATGTATTCTATTTGAATCAATTGATTTAGTTGTGAATATATTCCAGTGTTAGTATAGTATAGTGCTTTAGAGCTGCTATTCTTTTATAGCAAATTTGCATTTTACAAAAAAAAGATTATTAAGATTTATTGTGAAAGTTATAAAAAATGATGTGTCAGGTTTACTTGAATGCATTATTTTTAGCTATTCTGTGTTTGGAGACCAAATAATGTTTGTAAGTAAGATAAAAACTTCAAATTAAAATGAAGAAAAGCAGTTCTTATGCTGGAAAGAACTCTGAGTCATTGCAAGATGTTTGATTAGTATTCATGACACAAAAGGAAGTTATTCTCAGGGTAAAGGAATTTGTGAAAAGATAATTGGTTAGACCAACATTCTCATTAACCTAATTTGCATTAAATGTGCTACTGTGAATTGTAGTTATTGCTTTTCCATTTGAAAGGCATGCTTTGTTAATCTATTTAAGTGCCTAGTTAAACTACCGTTTAAGTCATACCCTTTAATTCAGCAGTACAGTGTCTGTGGATCTATTATTCCCGACTTTCTATGTGTGGAGAATCACAAGTCAGATCTGAATCCTGGCTAATTTTCCTGGTGAAGTGGGTTTGTTTAGCTGCTTTACATCGGGTCATTCTCAGCTATCTAGAGCATCCGACTTATCCTTTAGTTTAATTTTACTTCTTTGTCTTGAAGAAAATACATGACTTTTTTCCCAATAGCATGAGGGCTCTGAGAATCATTTGGTTTAACCGTTTTTCAATACGTACTTCTTTGTGTGTGTAACTAAACTGAACCTTTTAAAAATGAGCACTGAAATTAATTGGCACTCTTTGGTATCTACTGTAAAATAAGGCATTAAGAGTGAATCTGGATTTCTTTAAGTTTTAGCTTTAGCTATTAGCAATGTTGTCAATGCTCTGACAGGGATGTACTCACAGTTGTGTTATTAGCAATGAAAAGGCAGGCACCTTTGTCAGCAGCAGTCAACTGTGAGTTTTCAAGTTAAACATTCACATCTACAGTTAGGCACACAAAGTACCATATTTCTCCAGGTAATCTGTTATTCTCAGGATCAAATCTAACCTCCTGCACACCGCAATTTAACAGCTGTCTACTCTATCTGTACAAAGACGCACAAACAGCTGTTTGTTGTCAAACTGCGTGGTCTGGGAAGACACACATCCCATGCTCTGCATCAGCAGCATACATGCTGGGTGTTATTCTAGATTGCTGGTCATTATTTCATTTTGAGGTTCTCTTGTTCCTTATAATTTTTATGGCATATTTCTTTATGGCAAGTTGATCAAAAGAAGTCAAAAGGTGTTCCCCACGCCTTCCTTTTTGTTTATTTAATTTGCAGTAACCTGTTCTTTAAATGCTGCTGAATCTAAAATGATTCATTTTCAATTTTTAAAACAGACTAACAGGATGGTTTCAAAAGAAGCACTTGAAAGTGTAAATTGCTGGCTGTAAAGACTGAATATTAGTTTTCAGTGTGTGTATTTATTTATATGTATATGTAGAAATATTGTCAGTTACTAACAAGTGATAACTTATTCCAGAATTATGATTTTGCTCATATGCAGGGAATAACTAATGTTATAAAATAGCTCTACTGCTGTTTCAATTGAATGGTACAACACATAAGAGCCATAAGAAGTTTTCATAGTCGTTTCAGTTTTACATGATTATGTATTTGTTGTAGGTTGGATCTGATTCTGCCTGCCTCTGCAACCCCCGTCTTTCATGTTTCATCTCTGATAGACTTTACTAATATTTTTTCCTGGAATTCTGGTGTTTTTACAATAAATAAGCTGATAAGACTGTCTGTTGCAATCCAGTGTGGTACTGCAGTAGAATCTAAACCAACACCCTATGCTTACATGTAGAAAAAGAAGGTTCCTACTATCTTGGAGCAACATGGCAGGAGGTTAGAAGATCCCATAGCTAAGGTTACATATGTTTAATTAGCCTGATTTAATGGTGTGGGTTTTCTTGTTTATTTGTGTTTTTTATTCAATCCTGTATATACATGAAGCAAGGTTTTGGCTACACTGGTTTCAGTGCTATTTTTTTATGGCGTGCCAGAGTAAGGGAAGAGAAAATCTGAAGCATTAACTACCAAACAACAGAAAGCATTTACTTATTTACTTGGCCAGTACAAACTGATATCTGGAACCTTGTAATTCATTTTAGAAGAGATGTATTGAAAAAATGTTTCTACAGCACATTTAAGGCTTTTCATAAAGAGTACTCTCAAAATATTGTACATAAATTCCATTCAGTTGGGCTTAGAGAAGTTTACTATTTTGAATGCAAGCAGCGTTCAAGTGCAAATATGCTGAAAATTTGAGGTTTATTGATTGATTAAATATATTTCTGTAGGATTTGGAGCTTACAGGGAGTGTGCTACTAAAAAAAATTAAAATTTTTTTAAATTTCTTTTCTGTAGGAGATTCCTTTGCACAATTTCGATTTGCTGAAGAGAAAGACTGGGATACAGAAAACGTATACTGTAAGCAGGTAACTGAATTTTCTGTGCAGATAATTGCCTGGCACATGCAATGTATGTAGCTCTGTATGCAGTTCTGCTTACAGCAGAACAATAGCACTGTGTAATTTGTAGATACATTTATTAATTTGTTTCTGATGCTGGAGGCTCTTGAGTCTTGTCCTTTTCTTTCCTACTGAAGAACGTTCAAGACAACAGGCTAGGTTTTTAAGGAGCATTGAAAGAAAAGAACACAAACCTGTCAAGAGAAGGGCAAGTAAGGGGTATAAATCACTTTGTTCTGCTGACATATGAGGTCAGCTTTCCATTTTCAAACATGTTCGGAACAGCTTAGCAGAAAGGCTGTAATGGGACCTATAGATATATATTCACATATTTGACTACAAAATGTGTTTTCACATTTAATTCAAATTACCAGTGTATATCCTCTATTAGAAACTTCAGTTTCAAAATGACTGTGGAATTCAACAAGGTTTGAAATTTTTTGCTTGTGGATCTCTGTGCTTATATAAATAAGTGCAAAGAAACTGTAGTGTCCTTTTTTTTATACTGGGATACTAGAAAATGTATTGATCTTTAAACTGCCTTTCTCCCACAGTCCACCTAAGTTATTGCAAGATCACAGAACTGTAGAATTGCTTGGGTAGGAAGAGACCTTAAAGATCATCTATTTCCAACCCCTGCCTCGGGCAGGGCTGCCACCCATCATGGTGCTCAGGGCCCCATCCAACCTGGTCTTGAACACCTCCATGGGGTGGGGCAACTACAGCCTCTCTGTACAGCCTGTTCCAATGCCTCACCATTCTTTGAGTAAAGAATTCTTAGTTACTTTCTAAGACAGCACCTAACATAAATCTCCCTTCTTTTAGTTTAAAGCCATTCCCCTTTGTCATGTCACTGTCTGCCCATGTAAAAAGTTAGCCCCCTTCCTGCTTTTAAGCTCTCCTCAAGAACTAGAAAGCTGCAATGAAGCCTCCCTGCAGCTTTCTCTTCTCCGAGCTAAACAAACCCAGCTTTCTCAGTCTTTCTTCGTACGAGAGGTGCTCCAGCCCTTCAACCGTCTTTGTGGCTCTTCTCTGGACCCATTCCAACTGCTCTATGTCCTTCTTGTGCTAGGGGCCCCAAAACTCCAAATGAGGCCTCACAAGGGCAGAGCAGAGGGCGAGTTACCTCCTTCTCCCTGCTGCTCACCCATCTATCGGCGCAGCCCACGATACTGTTAGCATTCCAAGCTGCAAGCACACACTGCTAGCTTTTGTCTTTGAAGCTTTTCTTAAAATTGCTGAAGAGCTGTGCTTGAGTCTCACTTGAAACATTTGTATGTATTTGAATTTTGAACATTTGCTGCTTATTTCCTAAAATATTGGGAATAATTATTCCTAGGGCAGTGATATTTAAAGTTATATTGAAATTGCAATGTTACAAATTAAGATGAGGAAATACAACCAAGTGGCTTGCACAGCAATTTTTTAATCGATCTTGTGGTTTTTTTTCAGTGGGAGATGGTCTTTCAATGATTTTATACTCTCATCAGTTTCTTCCTTTCCCAGTATGTAGGATGCCAGTAGTACAGCACATGACTTTTGCTTCCTTTTCTCTGTGCATTTCCAGAATATTAATTTCTCCATGATTTCCTCCTAGACTTGTCATTAAAGCATTTAACTGATCTGAACCTATTAGCTCATTTATATGCTGAGGCCATGGTGAGCAGAGTGAAGATTTGCACTGCCAGTCAGTTTAAAAGGTGCTCTGTCTACCAATGCAGAGACTGTGCATTTGGGATTTGGTCCAGTACTGAGTTATGAATTGTGTTGTGGTGGGCACGTTCTTTTGCCTCTGCTTCATTCAAATTGTGTGCTTCAAGTAGATCATGTCTTTGACTTCTTCTTCTAGTCCTGG
Source organism: Centrocercus urophasianus (assembly GCF_019232065.1). Lineage (NCBI taxonomy): Eukaryota > Metazoa > Chordata > Aves > Galliformes > Phasianidae > Centrocercus > Centrocercus urophasianus. Next base: position 23,423,711 of record NW_024884586.1, read on the forward strand.
CCCAGGTGGTTTCTTAGCATGAGCTAATTCTTCGTGTTCTTTCTGCTCTTCAGCCTTTAAGTTTCTTGCCTCTCTTTTTTTTTTTTTTTTTTCCCTGAAAACTGGATTTGATCCTTATTTTCTTCCTACATCTACTGCTCCAAGTTCCTTGCCTTTTCCTCTTTTAGATCTGCTTCTAGTTCTTTGCCTGTTTGCATGCATAGAAGAAGTTATTATAGAATCATAAACTAAACTTTAATGTGAGGGAACAAAACAAAGTGGAAGAGGCGTACAAATGATTGCAGAATGAGTAGATATTTCCCAGTCCTTGTTATATGTAGAAAGGAATGGCAAAGCAACAGTTTGGAAAAATGTGGAATTGAATTGTATCAGTGACATTGACACTTTGTTACTCACTTTTACAAAAAGCAAACCTGAATTTGCTTTGTTGTAGGTTGATAAACCACAATAGGAACGTTTCAGAACGCTGCAATTTAAAAATCAAACAAGTAGTGATTATCTGTTTGGTTGTTTTTTTTTGTTTTTTTTTTTTGTTTTTCCAGTAAAACTGGTAATTCCAGCAACAAAGTATTCCTCTGCTCATTTTCTTGCACAAATAGCTGCATATGCCATGAAGTGTTTATAATTCTTTAAATCCTGCTTTCATCCATTTGTTTTGGTTTCTTTCTTTTTTATTTAAGCACCGCTTATAGTGAAATACCTACTTGGATGTTGAATTCCTATTTACATTATATTATTTCTCAGCTCTTTTCCTTCATCATCAGCCTTTCCTCCTATTCCGTCTCTCTATTTCACCTTCATGAGAAATATTTTATTGTCCTTAGTATTTTTGCAAGTGTACATAGCTCATAGCTCTTCCCCTATGCACTTAAATGTTATTCAATGATATTTGGCATTTTACAATTTTTTGTTGTTGGATTCATATCATTTCCCTGCTCTTTGCAAGTGTACAGAAGCCATAGTCTCTTATGACATTGTCAGCTTGTGGAACCATTTCCTACTTTCTGGATTTCCAAGGCATTCATCCTGTTTTTAACTGAGTAATGATTTGCTTTGTAGGTGTTTAGCCAGATTTAGCCAAAATGCTTTGTACATGTGTGCTTCTAGATCTAAGAATTCCTGCTATTATTGTCAATGTCTTTTAGATACTGTATATTTGTAAATTGGTCTTCGCATTCTTACAGTTTGTGGAACAAAGGAATGTAATATGCTAATATTATGTAACTACAATACATATTACATATTACATTACATTACATATTAAAAATATGTAATATGCAAAGGAATGTAAAAGGCATAAACGGTTTCAACTTCTCTTGTAATGCAAGTGTGCTGTGTGTTGATTTACATTTCAGTTATCTGCACTTTCTGTTGACTGCCAGTCCTTGGCCCAGGCCCTGCAGGAGTTGCCTCTACATCTGAGGTTGAATGTAGCTGCTGAACTTGTACAGGTAACTCTGAATATTCACAATAAAGTGTAAATATTTTAACTGATATGATTGACTTTAAACCTAGTTTTCAAATGTAACATGAATGCATTTTATAAGTAAATATATTTTTGAGACTGTCACGTGAAGTAGGAGACCCCTGTATCAGCCCTTTTTATGCTCTATTGATGGCTTTAAGCAGAATACTTTGTGTGCATTGCATTGGACTTCAAGCCAGGTATATATGAGTGACATGGAATTATTCTAATCTTTTTTGTATTTGCTTGTCTTTTTAGCAGCTATTAAAAACTTGCAACAGAATTTTGAAAGTGCTTCCACATTCTTTCCATTAGATAATTATTTTGTTTGATTTACTCTTCTAATGAATATAAACATATATGCTTGTTCTATGAATTAGACTTACTGTGCACGTAAACAGCCACAACTGTCAGTCAAACAAGTGAAGAAAACATGTTCTGGTTAAAGAAAGGTAAGGAAAGAAGTGTTTCTTCAGGCTGTGAAAACAGACAATATTAATGTAAGAGGAAAAGAACTGATAAGAAGTTAAAAAGCAAAAGCAGAAAAAAGATCCATCTGCTCAAGCAGAGGAAAATGAAGATTTTTAATATTCTGTCTAATAATTAGAGACTCTGAAGTCCTCTCTTGTATTCTTAGGCATCTACACCCATAGAGCTACCACAGATGAAATCTAAAGTTGTTGAAGACAGCAAAAGGAGGGAGCTGTTTCGGCAGTCTTTGTCTCAGAGGGAAACGGTGTTGGTCTCCCAATCTGTTGGTGATTCTGCTGCTTCATCAGAGCCTGGAACTAAAAGTGATCCTGGGACAAGTGCAGCAGAACCATTTCAGAGAGCCCGTCTGCTAGAAAAGCAAGAGACTGACCATTTGGATGAAGAACTGGATCGTCTCCTAAATCTGGATGCTCCCATTGATTCTGTGTCAGATGCATTATCCTACAACATATCAACAGAGAAAGATCTGAAAATGGAAAGTAAAGAAAATGGTAAGATTTTGCTTTCTCCCAGTGCCTTTATTTTTTTTTTCTCAGTGTTGTTTTTAAACTCCTAACTTGCAAGTAAACAGTTCTGCTATCAGTATCTCTGTCATAGGGCACTTCATTTATCTGGGGCTGTGCTCTGACCCTCTCACCTGAAGTTTCACCACTGTCATGATGTTCATTTTAAGCATTAATTTTGTAGAACAGCAGTGGTCTTACGAATCAGCCAAATTTGATTTTTATTTTGTTTTTAAGTACTGTTACAGAATTTTAGTTAGTGGAAGACTAAAATAGTTTTTATGTAATGTTATCGGCCCTTAGTTCTCTCTGATAATCTAATGAAGACCTGATAGCTATTTCTGATTACACTACAAATGTTATTTTCAAACTTTACTAGCAGTGATAATACAAAATGAGCTTTTTAATAGACACAATACAAACACAAATTTTCCTATAGCAGAAGTTTAGTGGGCCACTGGAATCTTTACTACTGTTAGCTCTGAAGGAGAGCAGTTGTACGTCTCCTTATTCTACAATGATGTTAAAGAACTTTAGCATCTCTGATTTTTATGTATGATTGTTTTGTTTTGATAAAAATTAAGTCCAAACAGAGAGATAGCTGATGACATAAATATCACCATGTGCAATGCAGTAAGCCTTGTCTCTGAGGAGAATCTTTCATTCTGCTGGTATATCCAAAGCACAGTGTAAATCCCTTAAGAAAACAGTGCCATCAGAATGTGGAATTACAGTCATCGTGCTAATTGCATTGTGATCCGCTGTTGCGGTCTCCTGCTGCTCTCCTATATTAAAGAAAATTCTGTTTATGTCAGGATTGTGAATAGATTGCAATAGGGGTTTGCTTACTTAGAAGCAGGTCCTGCCTCCCCTTGAATCTGGTGGAAGCTGCATTTCTATGGTTGAGCTTATCAAACTGCGTTTTTAATTGTTGCTACTGTTTTTGAAATGTTACTCTTTGAGAGATTGTATTTCAATAAAATACAATCAGTCATGCATTAAAAAAGCAAACCGATGAAGGAAAAAGACAGTACAGAATTTTTTCCATGTTTTCAAAAGCCTGTTCCTTTTGCTTTTCTAGACCCTCCAAGAGCAGATGTGCCAGAACAGAGAAGTACAGCACCACAGCAAGAGCAGAAAACATCCAAAATTGTTACTGAGGAAGAGCTTGAAGATTGGCTGGACAGCATGATTTCCTGAAACCAATTTTCTGTATGTGAATAAGTGAATATAACTAAAATCAAGTAGAAAGTGGAACCCTCCTTTAGCTGTTCTTTATTTCATTTATTTGTTTCACTTGCCTGCAAATAAAACCAGGCACCTGAAATTTGTGCCACCAAAATTTGATTAGGAATGATTGATTAAGTAATGTCTAAGACTGTGTAACAGTCTTAGAGAGGCCTAACATTTATGATTAAGTTGGGATTTTTTTTTTTTTTGCTTAAAATGTAGGCTGCAGCAAACTGCCAGAGTTGTCGTTCCAGCTTGTACTTGCTACATGCAGTCCTTAAAATAAAGCAATGAATGCACAACAAATACATGTTTTTAATCAGCTTCAGCACGCCACATTTCTGTATTGCAAAAAAATTAGAAAGAAATCACAAAGGTAATATTTGGTTTATAATATTTTATTGCAGTGGGCACTTTCTACGAGAAGAAAAATAAATGCATAAACCTTGCAGCTTCTATTTGCAGGTGACAGTAGAGCATTGTTTTATTTTGGCCTGTGATTTAAACTGTATTCATTTTGATACAGGGTGTGTCTTGTAACAGCAGCATCTAATAAGCTGTTATTGAAGGTTGTATACAAACTTTGAGTGCAATTTCATACAGAAGGACAGAGAAGCAATACAGTCAATGGATCTGTTCACCTAGAACACTAACAAAAAGTTTGCATAGCTATGTCTACGGAGGTTTTAAGGCACTTAATGATTCAAGGTCAACAAAGTGTTTGAAAATGTTTCCTTTTATCTGCTTAAAGCTTTTCAAGCTGTGTCTTAATATACTGACTAGCAAATATTGTGGGGCAAAAATGGGACAGCACTTGAAGTACTTTTTCTGAGGCATGGCCTCTGATGTTCAAGTTCTTAAACATCAAATGTTGTACAGGTAAGACATCTTTTAGCCCTTTCACTCTTACCGAACACTAGGTTAAATGGTGTAGTTAAAAAGTTATAATATCAGAGCATGTTTAAATTGGAAGGTTCGATTTGATATTGGCATAGATTTTTCTTTTCAAATTACAATTCCAGCAGAAGACCAGTTTTGTACGTGGAACGTATAAAAAGCCTATGAAATTGTTTCAAATTTTATGTATGTCTTTAAGTTTAAAGACATTTAAAGCAAATACAGGCTGAGAATTTACATCATGAAAAGGAAAGAAGTTTATATACTGGATCTTTTGTTATATTAGCCAAGTTGATCCTCGTACTGTTTCCGGAAGCAGTCTCCTGCTGGAAAGAAATCCCAGCATCTTTCTTGGTACATCTTCCAAACGAATGACTCCTGAAAATGATAAAGAACACTTATTTTAAGATTTATATTTAGCATTTATTTTTAACATTTATTTTAACTCCTTACAGCCAGTGCTCTAAATTGTAACAGTAAGCAGTTACTGTGCTTAATTTAAAAAAGTCAAAAAAGTGCAGGTAAGTGAAAACTAATCAGTCCAATTCTATCAGAGTAAACCTCTATAATCTGCATTGCAAAATGTGTTTTAGTTTCCTTGGAAAACACTGAATTATAAGGTACTTTCACAGTATTGGTGCAACATCTTATTTTAAATAAGGAAAATAAAGAAGATTTAATTATATATTATTTCCATTTAGGACCTAATAACACTGAACTTATGAACATATGTTCATATACTGTCCGTATATACATATAAATATATATATAAATATATATATGGGTATAGACTATAAATACAGTAATGTAACTACTGAAGGCTGTCTTCTCCAGGCACAGTACAGTAGTGCTGGATAGTGCACCTGTCCTTTTTTCTTGCTCAAAAATCTCAGGAGTGGATATTTGTCTCCACTGGTGGTACATCAGTTCCACCTGGTGGTACGTCAAGCTACAAGGCTGGAGAAGGAAGATGCAGCTTTTCAAGACAAATATTTAGCTTTTTTTTTTTTTTTTTCGACTCACCTGGCCAGTATGCTCAGTCTCATCCTTGTTTATGAGGTACATTAAGAAGAACCTGAAACAAGTGCATGGAACAGGTATTAATGCAGGATGTATAATCTCTCCCCTAACCTTTCCTAGAGTGGGATTTGATGTTTATGGTGGCAACCAGCAAAGAAATGACGTTCCTAGGCTTCTAGGATGTTTTAAAGAAGAAAATGCAATCCTTGGAGACTTCTGTGAAATTGCTAACAGCTGTAGGATCTGTAGAAGTGGAAAAATGTATTTCAGCAGTTTTTTCATTTCAGTGCTGATCAGTAGTAACACTTGACTTGGGCCTACATATATAGCTCTTTTATGCTCAAATTCTGTCATGTTGGAAGAAGTTCTTACAGAATTTATGCAAGAAGTATGATAGGTTATAAACTTGTAGATGGTAGATGGCTTGGAAATCTTGGTGCAACCAAGTAGAACCTATCTTATCTTAGGTACCACTTGTGTCAAATGTACAAAATTGAAGTAATTGGAAAGGCTGTAGAGTACTAACACTTGGTCTGTTTTATGTGACAGTGCTCTTGGATAGCTGGTTTTTGATGTAATGCATTGGGAGTTAAACTTAATATGTTTTCATTTTAAAAAAGGAAAATATACTAACTTCTAAAACCTTTTTTTTCTAATTAAAAAGCAACCTGCATAGAAAGATTATTCTCCATATGTTCTAATAATAAGAAAATGACAGTTTTTAATTTACAGTGAATGACAGGATCCCACATGCCAATCAAGTGATGCAATGTAGTAAGAGAAGCTTGGAGGCTGTAGATTGGTAAAAACTATGGATACAGAAGAAAAAACCTGACTCACGTAAGTAATGTGTATTGATTCTACAGAGTCAGTTACTGTGCAAGGAATAATGCAACATATATACTAAGAGGCACTGTTGTTTTGTTTTTTTTTTTAAGCTCAGATACAGTGTTGTATTCCAAAGCCAGCCTTTAAAAGAAGGACCAACCAGTTCGGCCTCCTTGGTCCAAGATGGTCATGTAGTTATCATTTTTGTCAGGGTGACTAATGCCACCAAATTCCCTTTTCAGTAACCCTCTTTGATCTGCTCTACACTCACTAATGAAAGTATGAAACCACTGTCTTAGAAGTCTTGGCTATAGACTGAATGTATACTAGTGCCAATTGTTTTGTGGTTTCAGAAAACTGCTGGTAAGAAACTACAGGATCAGATTTGTACATTATTTTTTGTAGCTTATTTTCCAGAAATGCATTTTTTTATGATTATTTTGAACATAACTCATAGAAATCAAACCAAACCAAAGACCTTCCTTTTGCTACCATAAGCTCCTGTAGATGCACTCAGAGGCACTGGAGGCAATGACAAGATCAGCAGTAACTTTCAGTGGTTTTAGTCTAGAAGACAGTTGTGACTTTCTTGGGATTTGGTCATACTGATAAAACAAAGAACTTACTAGCTAGTAAACTGTTGTTCCTAATCCTTTCCTATACGTGGCTTTCATTACAGAGGATTAAAGGAGATAAAAGGGGCTGATGTGCCTTCAGGCATTGTTCCACTAATCTAGCTCATGTAGAGCAAGCACTTTAAAGATAACCAACAGCTCAAACTGTATTAGGGAAAACCAGAAAGGAATGGAAATATTCCTCTGTCTTAGGACACACAACTCCTATATTACTTTTGAGCTGAAAAATCTCATTATAATAATTCTAATAGTAAAATATACTTACAGGTAGTTTGCCAAGTTGTGTTCCTGCAGAGTATGTGTTTCAAAGCCATGTGGGGTTGTGTCAAAATAGTCGTTGCCAATTCCACAAATAAAGCATTTGGTCTGGAAACACAATTTGTGTTTACAAATCAATTACAACTCAAAGATTCAATTATAACTGTAAAAATCTAGATTAATAAGACAAATGAAAAAATGTAATGTTCTTCTCATACCTCCATATCTTCTCTCACTTGTTCTTGCTGGTCTCTTAATTCACCAAAAGCATCAATAATAAGACCTATTTCAAATGGATAGGTTGCAACAGTTAAGTACTTAGCAATACTTCTCTTTCAAGTAGTGCAAAAAAAGTAGCTTTGGTAGACATCCTCCTTTCTATTTGAAGTTTGGCATGCTTCTGTACAGGTTGAATAATTCGATTTGAAATTATCAATTTGCAGCCATCTTGTATTCACTTATACTGGACCCAGCAGTGAGAATTTCTCTTACTTCCTCTTAAGGAAAAGCTTCCTTTTGTTGAGTAAAGAAGAATTGGGTTCCACAAGACAGTCACCACCCTCCAAACAGTTTGTGATGCTGCTTCATGTTTCAAGCATTATTCTTTCATTTCCGGTGCATTAAGAATAAAGTTAGGTCATTTGAGGTACTGCAACATTTGTAATATCTAAAAAATACAGACCATTTATATTTTTTCTTTGCCACTAGACTGCCTGAAAAATGTTTGCTTTACATTTTTTCCTTCCAACCGTAGGACAGTTTATAGAATGAGTGTTCAACACTGACAGTCAATCAGTATATGTCTCCTTCTCTGCAAGCCACAATTGCAAACAAATTAGAACTGAAAATCATCCTCTAAAGAAATGAGAAAATGGGTACGTGGTCATGGTGCCTTGTCAGAGAAAAAACCCAAGGCGAATGACTAGCTCCAAACTAATGCAGTGAAAAGAGTCTACAGTAATGCTCTCCAAGTTTAAATGGTATTCTTAGCAGGAAGAGCAATCCTCCACAAACGGTACAATTGCTTGTCATAAATGCTATAATCAAGGTAAGTTATGTTTCTAGTACTTTGTGTAATATTTGGTAGAATGCATTATTTGTAAATTAAGCTTATAATTATAACTTTCAGAATTAGTGACTTTATAAGCTCAGAAATAAGCCTTTGAAGCAATACCGCATAATTACGTCAAACATAAATGCTATTTAAATGCACTCAGAATTTACGTACACTAAATTCTAACTATTTCTGTTAACATAAGTGAAAGTACCTTGAATAATGGCCAGTAGGATAACAATGACAAAGAAGAAAAATGTGATGTCGAAGACAATTCGATAAATTTCATAAGGGTCTCCAGCAGGATCCTCAATTTCATCCCCAATGCCACCACCAGATCTTACACCCACATACATGTGGAATAGGTAACACTAAAAAAAAAAGTGAGAAATTTTATTTATCATGAATTATTTTGCCCTACTAAAAGTTACAGAAACAGAAGATGTAATATCATTCCTCATGTATCGCATGCTGAACCAAAAATCTCTTAACATCTTAACTAGTGTGGCTACATCCTCAAGTAAACTTACAAAGAGGTAGGAGTCAGCATCAAGTATATTACCCTCTTGTCATTCCCTATGTCTTATAGATTAAGATCTCTTTCTTTTCTTTGGTACTATTCAACAATATTATACCCATTACTATTAATTCCTAAGGCTCAGATTTGCTCTGAGAGAGTGGAGGACTTCTCTTAAAGTCTTGTAATGGAATTCAGGAAAAACTGTTATAAAATGTTGTTATATTATTCACAGCAGGTAGATCTGTCTGTGCTTAAGTGGTTTTTGGATAATTTCATTTTGCAGTACTGGATGTCAGTTTCAGTATATTTTACATTATTTATGATCTCAGAAACAGGCTCTGTTATGTTTGAAGTGAAAGAAATCACTTTATAGAAATGTTGCTATGTGCTTTATTTTCTAAACATAGAAGCCTTCATGGGATGATCTTTAAAAATGTGGATATTTAAACCACGTAAGCATTTTAGAATCTATCCATCTATGTAATGCTTCTGTATGAATCAGCTACAGAATTTTGTAAACCACCTTAAGAAGTAGAACATGAGTGAAAAACAATGAGAATTTCTGAGACTAACTAGGGTTCTGAAGTCACATTAGACAGCAGCTGTAGTGCTAAATAATTATCATGAAGTGAGACATCTGGTCTTTCACGGGCAAACACAAACAAAACTATACATCCTTTGTTAGAATGCAGCTTTACTTTTTACATGACACCTTTGCTATTTTAATCACAGTTAAATCAATTTCAGATTATGTTTTTTACCTCACTTGGCAAAGTGGTTTGAAATGTGACAAAGTTTAATGATTCCTATTAGTAGTACATCCATTTTATGACCAGAACATTATATTCAATCCACAGAGGGATCATTTCAAACAATATCACTAAGTTTTCGTACTTTGTATCATTTGTACGTGTGACTTACAGTGACTGTTTGATTGAAAGTTCCAGAACAGGGAAAATCATTAGTTGAAATCTATTGCAAACCTCTATTCTGAGGTATATCTCACTATTTTTGCACTTAAAGCAGGCAGCGAGTATTCCATGAAGGAAATGAGGTGTCCACAAACTCATTAGGTTCAGTTTCCTGAAATTGTGCCATGTTTCTTTACAAAAAGACCTGTAAAATAGCTTTTCTTATGACAGAAAATTGTTGTTGGTTTCTGTTGCAATCAGGTGGAAATCATAAGGGAAATTATTAATGATAGATTAACACTCCCTTTAATACTCCCTTTTGTACTCCCCCTTGACTTCTTCATGACTAAATTACCAGCTGTAAGCAGGCTGACACAGGAGTAGTGCTAACATATTTCATGTAAGAAGAGCTTACAAAACTTTGGATCAAACTGTTCTTTACGTATGCTGCAGGAACACAGCTGCTTTTTGTAGGTCTGACCAATTTGTCACAAAATTTGTTCCATGTGCTTTAAGCATATGCTGTCTCTGCTGGGGAGTGAAGAGGGAATTTTAAGACAGTAAACATTTTCAAAATAACTATATAGCAAGAAGAAGAGATAGATGGCTTTAACAATGAAAACATCCTTTTATGTGATATTGGACTAGATGATCTTTTGAGATGCTTTTTCAATCCCTGATGTTCTGTGATTTCATCTTAATTATCCATGTAAGAATTCAGAATGAGATTTGAAGCATGCTAGTGATGTTTTACTTACCGTCATCATGTCATCGCATTTCATATCTGGTTCATCTTCATCTTCACTCTTATTGTAGAATTTGCGGAAGAAGTTGAATGCCACAACAGTGTAAAGATACACTACTACAGCCAGGAGTCCTACAGTAAGCACCAGCTGTATAGGGAGACAGGACATGAACGTACGTTTCAATTTCATTCTGTTATAACTGATGAACTAGCTCAGTTTATTGCCTTAAATATGGAAAAGGTATCATATGGTGTGTTTCCCAAGAAGAGAACTAAAGAGAACAGTAATGACAGCTTTGAAATATATCCCCATTGCTTGGATCTGTATACAGGTTAAGTGGCCCTGTAAACTGCTTGCATGCAAAATGATATGGAAAATGGTCTCACAAAGAGTATAAAAGTTAAACTAAGGAGGATGCTTTTATGACTCTTCAAAATGTTACATTCCTTTATGTGTTTTTACATGCCTAACAGACTGTAAGAATAGACTTAAAATATATGCTGTATTTGAGAACAAATGAAATGTGTTTGTTTGAAATGGAATTTTTTGGAAGTTTTGTTAGGTTTAGGTTTCTCCACATTATTAAATGTTGAGATGCTTTTTTTTTTTTTTTTAATGCTGATCTCAACATTTAATAATGTTTAATAATTTAATAAGGTTGAGATCAGCATTAAAAAAAAAAAAAAGCATTAATGTAAAGGTTGCTTTTGTTGGTTTGTAATCTTATACAGTACAAAGATCAAAGAGTGACTCCCCATAGAAGTTTCCACAGTTAGTTTTTGAAGTGCATTTTAACATGATTTTTTCAGGATATAGTGACATATAAATAGATTCCACAATGCAGAATGTCTGTACCTCTAAGAACATTCTTACTAGCTAAGTATTGAAATCTCAGTTGTTCTCAGATCATTATTACCTCTGTAGCTAAGGAGAGATTGTGAATTCCTGTCAGTTATCACCAACCTATTCATCATAGAGCATACAGAAGGAGCTGGTTATGTCATAATTCATATATTCTTCTGAAATGATGCATATTTTTATTGTGTACAAAACACTTTTTGTTATCAGCACTCACTGATCATAGATTGTTATATTTTTATAGGAATAATCATGTACTAAATGTGCTGCAGAGGACTTGGAGAAGTCTTCTTTAATCTATTCATGATCAAAATGAATTGTATTGTAATATTTCCTAGGTACCCCAGGACTTTTTTTAATATTGGTACAAAATGCATTAATTTCAAACCTCTGTATGTAAAACCAACCTGTTTGCCATTGTGAGTTACGGAGGACAAAATGGTTCGCAAAGTCTTGAAACCCATAGCGATGTCCAGCAGATGAGCAGCAAAGAAGAAGTTGTTGTAGTGTCCAAGGATAGACATAGTTGTGTACCAAGCCAAATACAAAAATGACTGCAGAGAGAGTGAAATTTGAAATGAAAAATTAGTACAATGATCTGATTTTAATGTAGTACAAATTATGTAATGCAATCTGAATGTAGTATGTCTAGGACATTTGTTCAGAAAGGCTCTGTTTCTTACCATTCATTTAAAGTTGTGTTCATTTAGAATTGCTTATGCTAATGAGACCTCTCTATATTACATATTTAAATACAGTGTTTTCAGCATATATGTTATGAGCACTGAAATCCCCTACCTTAAAACTGTTTTGGTTAGGGAGCTTGTTACACAGCACTTAAAGTTTTAAGACCGATTCTAAAGGAGGCAAAATGCATTATATTATTTTTAAGGCATTTCACTATTTTTAAGTCTCAAGATGCCCAGAAGACATATGGTCCACTGTACAGCTTATTCTTAGTGAGTAGTGAATCTGAACGCAGTTTGACATGAAAGAAAATATCTTGTTTGTAAACAGTAGGTCAGCGTACTTTTAGTGCATATTGAATTTATGCTTCAGTTTATTCTCCTTGGTTTCCTATTTGCTTGGGCAGTCTCAAAGAGATGCAAAAAAGAATACTGACAAAAAAGGGTATTTTAATGTAAGTTTGAGGCTTTCAGAGAAGGCATGAAAGCAGAGAATTAACCAAACATACCAAGCAAATTCAAGAATAAAAAAGGGTAAGTTTCCATGTACTGTGTTTGATCTGAGAAAGGGCACCTTTGGTTGCTAATATGATTTATACACAATTAAATGAATGTACCTTTTAACTTCCCAAATGCTAGCATTGTGTTAAGGGTGAATAAGTATTTATTTCCCTTTGGAATCAAATAGAAAATGCTAATGCAAAGCCATTTGCTTCAAGGCAAAACAGAAAAACTATTTTAAAAATGGCTCTGTAATTCAATACTACTTGCGTAGAATATATTTGTTTAATATAAAAACAGGTAGTGGAAGACATACATTCACATTTAGAGTAAATCAAAGAATATTCTTCTAGGTTAACATACTTACATTATCAGTGAAAACAACACCAAGCTTCCAAATGTGGTACTTTGTATCAATGGAACTTAACCTAGGAAATACCAGATTTGAAATGCATTAAGTGTCAAAATGAAGTACTAAATTCTCCAAGTAACAAACTGTGTTAGCACTTCACATGCATGTAGTTAAAGCTGGTGATGTGTATTTGCTGTTTATTATCTGGGCTTTTTAGATGCTTCATTTTTCAGAGAGAATTCTTTAAGTCTTGGCACCCATGCAGAGTTTCTAACATCTGTAATTGGTGGAATGATTTCACTAGAATTGACGCTGGCCTATTCCAGACTTAAAAATATGCGTTAAAAGTAATGAAATATGGATCCTACCTGTTTTAAATTTAAATGGCAGGTGTTCTCTCTAGTGTAAAATGTTATATTACCAAAAGGAAAGTTAATAATTTTTTCAGTAACTACTAGAAAATAACTGCTGAGCAGAAATCCTTTTTCATGTCTTAAAGAATCCAAAATCATCAGTGAAATGTGACTGGGCTACTTTCAATCACTTGGCTTCCTGACTTTATCAACTATAGAATAGATATCTCTGAATTTTGTCTAGATATCTGACATCTAGATACTTGTTGTCAATACTTTTTCTTCCTTTTGGTAAGCTTTTTTTGTGTGTCTTAAAACATATTTGCTGATTTTAATTCTTCACAAGAAAGACTTATCCATTTGAATTTTCCATACAGAGGAAAACATCACTACAATTTCCATATAAAATCCATTTTTATCTTTGAAATGGAAGCTATAACAACATACAGTTTGTCCATAAAGCTCTGAAGTCATACCATGATACAAGAGAAGCTGCTTCTAGTTCGCTTTCTTCTACTGGACTAAAATCAAGGGCATTTTTGTCCAAACCCAAAAGTTCTGCTATACGCTCTGCTCCGTACAAGTCTCCATACTTGTTAATAACCTAAAAGTGCAAGGAAAGAGGCTTTTGGTCTGAGACTTTGGTAATTATTACCTTAAACAAGTAGCTGTTAGAAATTAAAAAAAAAATTAAAAATAAAAATTAAAAAAAAGGGAAACAAAAAATGTGAGCTTCTACAAACAACAACAAAAAAACCCCACTCTTTTACAATTAATGTTACTTGAACAGTGAGAACTCCCAAGAGGACCACAGATAGGTAGGGAGCATATGAAAGAAAAATAGAAGCATTAAATGCCATTATCTAAAAGCTTCAGTATAATTTACCATCGTTTAAGCTGACATGTTTTTCCTTTTTTAAGCAACGAGTGGGCTTTATCTCCTAAAGATGACAACGGCTGTAAAATGGACCTAGATGGCTGATTGACAGCACAAAGTTACTGAGTGCGTTTGACTCTAGGAACTGAACCAAAACAGCATTCTTTCTCCCTCCTTCCTCCACATAAACTAGAACTACCTGTGGTAAATCTGTCAGTGAACAATAGTGACTTCACAAAACAAATTTCAGTTCTCAATTGTTTATGTATGAAAAGCTCACCTTTCGTTTTACAAATTTATCCCAGTAATTGTTAGGAAATGACCTGCATAGATAAGGAAAAGTTTTCAAGTTATCCAGCTTCTTATAGAAAAGAAAAAACAACAAAAATTCACAGTCACTGCAGATTCTGGTACAATTTCATTCATTCACACTTTGAATTAGGAAAACAATTTCTTTTGGTATGGACAACACCTATCAGGACAGTCTCTTTGAAATAGTAGTCACTGCATATTTTTTCTCTCTTTTTTTTCTGTAGTTACAAATGTGATTTGCTACAAAAAAAGCTACATGCATGAAAAAAAAATCAGTGGTCATCTCATTCTCAGGTGTTATATTGTTTTACAGGGTCTGAATTTTCATAACAAAACTAGGTAAAGCTATACGTTCAGCTGAGAGGTTTTTCCAGCCTCTGTTTCTGAACAGCCATATTCTTCCTGGTAATTACAAGAAAAGCATACAAAAGAGAAAGAAATGGAGCAGTAAACTGCAAGCATGTTAGGTGTCATTCTTGAAAACTCCCTGCTTTTTTTTCAGAGTAGTGGGCAACCATGATGCTTCAGTAAGCAACTGGTTTTATCTAGGAGGTCTATGACAGACACTAAGAAATACAACAGCTGTTACCTACAAGAGAAAATGCTTTATGCTATCAGTGAAGTTTCCTTATCCTACAATTTGATCATAAAAATACTGTTCTTGAACTTAATACCAGTGGAGCTGCTATTCTTAAGCACTTCTTCATTCTGACAATCTTACTATATTTTATGTAGGTTTTTCTCTCTCAATTTCCTGGATGTTGCAGGAAACAATGTTGAGTTGCAGCTGTCAGACTGATAACTGTGGAAGAGGTAGGTTAGAAGCTTTTTTGCTGCTCAACAGAATGAAATCTAATACAGCCAAGTAAAGAAAAAAAAAAAAAAAAACCAACAAAATAACTCTTCAAGCTAAAGGACAATACTGATAAAATAAAGCTAGTTTTAAGATTGCAAGACTGAGTTCCTCCAACGCTGGTCCACTGTGAGTTTAGGAAAGCTTCCCAGCTACTACATGTTCAATTTTTGATTTTTCCAGACTGAATTTCTGAATGAAATTATTCCAAATGGACACTTTAGATAAATAGTTTCAGTAACTCAGCTGATATATTCTGGTTCAATCCTCTATACTGTTAATTACTTCTTTCTTTGATTTCTTATGCTTGTAAGCCAAGTTTGTCTCTATTGGAGTTTGTATGTATGTCTTTTACTGCAAAATGCAGCTCTGTTGCATTTAAAAGGGTATCCTGTCTTTTAAAATACTTTTTTAACTTATAAAAAGCACATCTCAGCATATTCATAGCAGCATGTACCCTCCAGCAGTGGGAACCTGATGATATAGTCATTAAACCTTATGAGTTAGTTCCCATCAGAAGGAACACTTTGTCAGCTTACGTTTAGCCTTAATCTTTCATTTAACTTAACTAGATAGTGCAGCATGCTGAGAACAGGCTGTACAGCATGTCAGTTGGAGTAAGCTGGCAACATATCATCTTATTAATTAATTTATGCTTATTTTTGCTGAGGACATGCTGGCTGGGTGTCTAGATAGCTTGCTCTCAATAGTTATAGGTTGAAAATGAGGCAAGAGCTCTTAGTTACCCAATAGAGAAACCATAGTTTCCACCATCACTAAAATTGCATTTGCTAAATTCAAGAGCATTCTCTTAGCCCTTGAGGCCATAGTGATCTATGAAGGTGTTATTTTTAGTAACAGATTCAACATGGAAGTCAGCTCTCTGAGAGAGATTATATGCTCATGTCAGGAGTAAAAGTGCGTGTGGCTTGGGTGCTCTAAGCCAGATCTAATCTCTGTTTTCAGTCTGTGTTTAGAATTTTTCTTTTGTACTTCCTCTGATTTTTCTGCTTGTGCCTTTTCACCAGTCAGCTTGATACAGCACTTTTGAAACTACGTTTCCCTTTGTTTTGGAATCCTCTGCTATCTTCTTTTCAATGGGGCCTGAGCTTGTGCCACTACTGGCTTAAAGGCATAACAAGGATCAGAAGAATAATGAACTGAGAGTCTTCCACTCATTCATGTTCAGGAGCTTCATAAATCAAAGAAGATATGTAGATATTATATATTCTGCAAAATTTATCTTGATAAAAAGCAGCTTAATTAACTCTGCAACAGTGACAGAAAATGAGGCTGGCTCAATACATCAGTATTGCTAAAGAAACAGATGACAAGATTTTTGCCACTTCAGTGGGCATTATCTGTTTCACTTAGCAAATTAGTAAGTCTGGCTAGGTCAAAACATATGGGATTAAAAGATAATGATTGCTGTGTTTTGGACTCTCCAGAGCAGCTACGCAGAAGAAAATATGAATGATTATTGCATTTTCATTCCCATGTCTTTGAAACTGGTCACATGCCAGCATGAACAGGGCCTATAATGCAAATTAGTTTCTTCTAGGAAGTCAGCCAAAAACATTTTACAACAGAGGTCCTAAGAGAATGTCAAGTCCAGGGTACCCGGCAAGGTGTAAGACTAAGAGAACCTACTTAACTGACTGATCTCTGTGTCCACATTATCTAGACACACTTCTAAAAGCACTGTCAATTTGAAATTGCTTGCAACAGCTTTTTCCTCATGGCTAGGTTTGTATCTGTAATGTTTTGCAGATGTATTGTGGTTCCACTGCCTCATATCAATCTATTATTTCATTGACTTCCCTGTACTTCCCATTACTTCAGATGTTTGAACTTTGCAGAAGGCTTCTCTGTATTTTTACAAAGATACTGAGTTGAAAATATTAAGACTGTCCTTGGAAAAGTATCAGTAGAACAGATAAGAGTTACACTGTTAGAATTCTCTACCACTCTCTATATTTCGACTGAATCAGGAGTGAGAAAGAAAAGATTCTCTGAAAAGGCCGGATGTTTTACTCCTGCCTGTTGGAGACAAGGACCCTAAAAATTATTAAATTATTATTATTAAAAAAAAAATAAACACAGAATTAGCAAACCAGTCTAGGATACTGAATTCAGATATGGCTGACAAACTTTTTCTGAGAATCTTTCTAAACTTTTTCTGAGAGCTGAGAAGCAATTGTATTTTTTTTACTACTGCTTATTTTGATTTTCTACGATTCAGCTGTCTCCACGCAGAAAATCACTCTGGATTTAACAATATTTTGTCACCATTGAAAAATATTATTATAATCAAGTGACCTTATATTGTAGTCTAAATTTCAAGCTAAAATAAATGAAAAATTCTTAATTCTCTGTAGGAAAATACTGCGTTCAAGAATTTTGGATAATATGGAAACTGTAAATTTAATCAGAGTACAATGGTGCTATTTATTACGTACAAAAATATTGTATGTCTGATAAGATGGATATTTGGGCAGTTAGACAGCATAGTGTAACTGATACACTGAGTTGGTGATTTTTGCTATCTTGTTTTTATCAAATACTTATTTATGCCTCCATACATGTTAGTAAAAACTGCATCATAGCTTTTCTAATGTGTGCCAAATTGATGGAACGTATTTATGCATTTTTTTGGTGAAAGATTAAAACCAACTATTTACCCACATTTTTGGTTATTATTAATTTGCCCAAGGGCTAATGACTGTTGCTTATAGAATTATCTTTAAATAAAAGCTCTAAAATTATCTCTTCAAATTAAATTGTGCTGGGTTTACTTAGAAATAACCTGTTTGACAGCATTTTGTTATGGCAATTTAGATTGAATCATGTATCCAGCTATTTTGGTTAAACAGCATCTGAAGTAAGGAAAGAAAATCAAGGTGGCCTCTCAGACCACTACTGCTCAGCAGGAAGAGCCTGCTGACATTTTTCTTTCTCTTGCCTGCAGTTTTATCATCCACATACAGAATGGCAGGTGAGTCTCCTAGAATCAGCATATGACTACTGTAGTATTTGCTAATGCATAGAACCCGACAGTTACGCCTGTTGGGCCTACTCAAATTCTGCAATTTCTATTTTACACTTAAGTTTAATTTCCTTGTCACTTATAAATTTTGTTAGCAAAAAATGGGAAAAAAGATGCAGGAGAGAATAATGCTACAGAGAATGAATACGAAATTGAGGCAGGGGAAATTCTCAATAGTGACTAACTTGTAAAATGTCTTAGGGAGAGAGATTATGAGAAAAGATGCACAATTCTTGCAAATAATGAAAAGGCAGATTTCAAATTAGAATCCACTACTATAGTATCTAATACAGAGTGAAAAACGCCTTTCTTTTAGACGGAGTAGGTGTTCATGAACAGGTTAGGTTCTATATCAGTGGCTTAATAAACTACTATATATATATATATATATAATATGTATATATAAACAATTCATATTTATACACTTAATTTTACATACGGTGTGTTTATAACCAGGCGATCCCATTGTCCTTTAATATCATCTTCAGATGGTTGTTCAGTTATGTATAATCCATCAAATTCCAGCTTCCTAGCTACCTCCTTCTCTCTCTTAAACACAACCAAAGGGACCTATGAAAATGACAGTGGACATCTTGGTTAAGGTTTACATATTGCTGGAAACTGTAATGGCCTATCTACATCGTACTCTATACTACTACTATATATATATACTATATATATATACTACTATATAAACCCAAACAATTCTGACAACTAGAGACAACAATCAGAGATGTGACTGAGGTGTTCTCATGCCAGTGATAGTGTTGATTTCTGTTACTGATAATCAAGTTCTTCCTAGCAGCTCTTAGAATATCATGAATAATATACATATGTATTCATACTAAATAATGAAATTAAACTTAAAACATAAAACAAGATTCAAGACACCGCTGCATTCACTATCTTGATTTTGTAATTCTGTTGACAGCTGACAGTCCTGCTGTTCTGCGGTGGAAATATTAACGCAGTATGACTTTGAACTCCAAAATGAGCAAGTCAAAAATAAGAAGAGGGACAAGGAACTAAGAAAGATGGATTGCCTTGGTGAGCTAGAATAGTTTGTTTCATTTGATTTTCTTCATAACCTGACATAAAGCAAGCTTGCGGTTACACCCAAAAATTCAAATTAGAGACTGCTAGAAGTATTACTGCCTTTCTTCTCCCAGGCTAATTCTTTGCATTACCCCTAAACAGAGGGTTTGATTAGCGTAGACAAAAAATTGGTTACCATTTAAACATAAAACCAAGGACTCTCAACTCTGAATGGTTTAAATGCTACAGTATTGCCTTATTGCCTAGTAACACTCAATTACCTATAGGTACCGAGGTGAGAACTAAGTACCCACACAGCTTCTTACTCACTGTGCCCCACTCCTAGTGGAACAGTAAGAGTGCAAGAAAACTTGTCTCGAGTCAAAAACAGTTTAAAGAGAAGAAAAACAAAGTGATGTAAAGGCAGCCACTCCCCACTTTCCACAAGCAAATTAATGCCAAACAACAGCCACCTTGGAAAAGAAGTTCTTCTACCAAGCCCAGCTTTTCTTATCATGCAAAACACTACATGGTATAAAACAGCTGCCTGGCCAGTTGGGTTAGCTCTCCTAGTTGTGCTTCCTCCCAGTGTCTGGTCACTCCCAGCATAGTCACTGGGGGTCACATGGAGTGGGTAACAAAGACAGAATGTTCACAGAGCACAAGCACTGCTCAGCAATAACCAAAAGTTGGATGCTACCAACATTGTCTCAGACTCAAATCCAAACACACACTGTGATATGTAAAAAGTTAATTCTATCCCTGCCAGACCTCGTATGTGAGGAAAGCTTGGTGTCATAGAACAGTTTTGGTTGCATCTACATATTAATTTGAAAAGAAGTAGATAAAACAGGTATTTTAATCTCAGCTCCAAAAATCACTTTGGAACTACATGCTTTACCAAATGTAGACTAGTAATAAGATTGAGAACTTGCCTTTAAGCAATAGTATCCAATCACACAGACAAAGGAGATGATAGTATGAATAACTGCCAGTGCTCTGAGAGTGGGTGCCATGTAACCTGTACTTTCTTCCAAAACAAAAAATACCATTCCTTCCTCCTCTTCCTCTTCTTCAAAAGAGTTCCAGAGATTAGAGTCTTCTTCCACTTCATCAAGTGGCTCTTCTGTCACCTAAGAGAAATTTAAGCACACTGAATACACACAGTAAACTTAAAAGCTTTTCCTTTATCATACTGACAAATCCCTAAGTTCTACCTAATAACTGATGTATCTAAAGCCTGCCCTTGTGAAGCTAGTAGATAAGACCATTAGCTTTGAACAGTAACATCAGTTCATTTTCACAGCCGAATTCTCTATGTAATCTCATTTCACTGAAAAGAAAATCCAGGAAAAGCAAGTACAGGTATATGACAATTTACAATTATCTGGCAATATCTGATTCTAAAATTATGTACAAAGTATTTCCTGGGGGAAAAAAAATAACTGTAGTCAGTAGGACTTCTTAGAAAAGGGGAAAATGTAATAGCTGATTATAGTTAAGCCTCTCTGTATCCTTAGAACAAATAAGATTTAAAAAAAAAAGAAAAAAAGAATTACTTTAGTTGGATTTTAAATTTCCAGTGTCAAAATAAACAAAGGAAACATAAACAGACTTAGGCAAATAAATAAAAAATGCCTAGAAACACAAATTCAGCTTGTCTTTTCATTCATCCCAAGTGAAGTAAAACCAAAACAAGTTTCACATCACAAATTTTAGATATGAAGCTTAAGATATTATTTTAACTTCTTCATAGCTAAATGCATTTAGTTTGTGTTTGAAAGAACTGTAATACTTGTTTTATTAAAACAGCCCTAAAGCCAACATTAAATACTCCTCTGGAAGTAACTGAAAACATTTAAAGAATAATGCAAAAGCTTACCTTGTAAAATAGCAGAATAAAGTTGATGGCAAATGCAACAAATAGAGCAAGAAACCGTAAGTTATAAAAGTTCCTTGCCAGGTAGTGCTGTAAATAAAGTGGAAAAACAAAACAAATTAGTGATAGTCTTCAGATAACATCAAAATGAGAAAGGTAAGCATTAAGGTTTCTAAGAATGTAAATACATAATTGTGCTGCCCTCATATGCCAGTTAAAATAAGCAGTGCATTTCTTGGCAGTCTGTTCTCCCATTTAATGGTAAAATAATGGGCATAGAATTGCAATAAGAAGACAAATAGAAACTGTATAGGAGGAAATCTTCAAGAGAAGTGCTGGAATAAACTACATGGGAAGTTTTCAGAGTTCTTAATTTGATATTTGTAAGAACAAATAAGGTGCCGTAGAACTATGGGCACTCCCTGTTCAAGAAAGTAGAATAAAAGATTCTAGAAACTAGATCACAGAAAACAGACTTCCTAAAAAGGAGCTTAGGAGGTTACCTAATCTGTCCTGTTAAGCACACACATATATATTCTTGCTATGTATATAATTCTACAAAGTATTACAAAAAATGAGAAGTAAATCAATACAGACAGTCTTTTGAAAACTTAGGCCTATGTTTCTGTTACAGTTTCTCCCTTAGAATTCAATTGAACATTCTATTATATGAACAACTGTTGAATAGAATTTAAGAAAAAACTTACAAGCATTTTTGTTTGATATATTTCCAAAGCTTTGAAGAAATTAGCCATAACAGCCACAGGTTTCTCAATTTTTTGTCCATGCCTTCGCTTCTTTTTCTTTGTTTTTCCCTCTTCTGGCTGCTCAGACTGTTCTTCCTTTGCTTTATCCTGTTTCTCACCATCTTCCATGCTAGAAGAAAAATCAGCTAAGTAAGCCCTGATGAACTTCTGCACTATAAATGCGTTAATTTAGAAGGAATCCGAATTCAGAACGTTTGGTTTTAAATGCAAATTAGTTTTGAAACTGCTACACGTTATTGTCTTGTAGTATTGACAAGCTGCAGACTTTTCTTCAGGACTGCTGCTCATTTCTTAAACGATTTTTTTGTTTGTTTTTTTTAAAGACAATGACCATGAACTTATATGTGCAGAATTGTCAAATTCTGCCTAAAAGTTTGTGTTAGAATTTTGTTGTCCACTGGGATGTACTGCTACCTCTTAGAGACTGCGCCGCTATTCAAAATATTGCTTAGATTCATTATGGCAAAGTTATCTAATATTAGGAAGTAGCAAGGATTTAAAGAGGAATTGTGTAAAGATAACTCACTCTGCCTTCTCAGCTTCCACTTTTCTTTCTGCTTCAGCTTCTTTTGCAGTTTCAGGTGTCTGTGAAAAACATTAACTGTCAAAATGAACCCTCTCACATAAATTTTTGATAACATTATTGACTGTTTTCTAAGAAATTAAATAATTGCCACACTGCATCTTTTATAGCAGTTTACTCTTGTAAAGACTTCGATTTCGTTTAGACAGTTCAGACAAGACTTTTAACTGTGAATGCTTTATATCTTCTTTTGATAAATTTTTTAAACAGTGTTATCAATACTGTAACTAGTACAGATAACTGAACAACCTAATTACTCACTCTTATCAGATGATGAAGGTAAGTAACAACATCCAGACTATACCCTGAAATATAAAATTCACTCACAAAGACTCAGTGCAGCTACTGGTTGTGCAAAAAATCAGTTTGCCTCTTTCCAAGTACAAAATGAAGAATAATGTACTGTGTCAGTGACAGCATCAAAAATCTGAAAAAGACCTGTGTAATTTTTAGGCATTGCAAAACTCAATGACTGTCAAAATCAACTAGTGCAACTGGAATCTGACAAAAACCTAAACTACTTTGATGTATGCAGTGTATCTTCTCAAACTATTTGTATTAGTTGGATAGATGATCCACTAAAATTGCACATCTCACAATCATTTAAGCATATGTTTTAAACAGCCTCTTCACATAAGGAAAAACCAATGCACAATTTTACAATTTTGTTAACTGCAAGAGAGAAGCTAGGGCCCAAATTTCAAACATCCTTACACTCAGCGTTGCCAGACCAAAGTAAGTTCATTTCAAAAGCAGTTCAAGTATCTAAGCTTCACTGAAAAGGCTGAGATTCAGGATCTATATTTATGAAAAGAATCTAAATTGTTTAAATTTATTACCATACATTTTTGTAAAAAGCTGCCTTAGCTCTTACCCTTTTCTGTATTCTTTCAAAATGCTTAGTTGCCTACTGCTGAACTGTACATTTCTCATTCTTTTGCATAATTACATTACCTAAACTTTTTCATCACTGGTCATCTGCTCTTGTACAGATGTAGTGAAAGAATTTACTAAATAGATCTTGCCTCGCTCATTTCAATGCTCTTATGGAACCTCATCTAAGTACATGCAATGCAAGCATATATAACTCTTCCCCCCAATGAGGTTTCCTGAAGTTCTCAAGCTGATGAAGGATAATTCTGGGATCATTTGTTTGCTCCTGATTCTTCCAAGGGGGTAGGGTGGAGAAAGAATGAATAAATATTCTCTATCCCTCTATCATATGCTCTCTCAGTTGTCTTCTTTTCAGGCTGAAGAGCCTTAGCCTACTTGATTGCATACACAAGATTTGTTCCATAACTGTGATAATTTTTTCAATTTCCCTGAATCTATTTCAGTCCAACATATTCTTGTTGAAATGGGAGACTCCATTTTGCAAGGTGCTGGTTTATCTTGGGTACACTTGGCATAACAGTGCTCTGTGTTATAAATCCTTCAATTCTTTTCTTGATAATGCAGAACTTCAGTTTGCTTCTTTGACATGTGTTAATTGATGATTTCATTGATATAATATTTCTGTAGAACTGTAATGTAGTTCCAAGATTTCCTACTGAGTAGTTATGATAATGTCAAAATCCATAATTTTACATACAAAATCACATTTTTTTTCTCTCTTATGCACTATTTCACTGACTCGCATCTACTATTTTAAGGTTCTTCTAACTTCTCAGTTAGATCTTGATTTCATTGCCACAAGTAGCAAGATTTATCTGCAGTCTTAGCTTACTCTTCAAGTATTTCCATATTTGTGAACCTATGTGACTCTTAGCACAGGCTAATCAAACTTTTATGTAAAACCTAACTCCTATTTATCTTCACCATGATCACACAATTCCATAAGTTATTTTGTAGTTTTTCTAGCTAGATGGTAATGCCATTAATTGCTACACAACTGTTTTTTTTTTTTTTTCTTTGAGTATACAGACACAGATTTTTGTTTCTATCCATTTGTGTATCTTTTATTATTGTGAATGGTTGTGCAAGACATTCTGATGGGAATTCCCGATTTTTGCATTGCTGTTTCTTTTCTGAGTTTTAGTCAATATTTATGTAATACTGTTATTGCTCTAACTAGACTACTTAAACTTTGCATATGCACAATGTGAATAGAAATTTATTGTAATATAGACTGTGCAAAAAGTAATTTGGTAGAGTTCACTAAATAACATTAATGTAAAAGACAGCTAAGTTGGATAACTGAAGTCACATTGATAACTGAGAGTATCTCAATAAACAACGGACCATTTTATCAATACTTACAAAGAAATCTGGGAGAAATGTACAAATCAAAGAAAATAAATATTGATTGAAGAAAATTTAAAACTATTTACTCTGACCTAAAGTCCTTAAGTTAAAAGTAACATTTTTAGTATACACATTAAAATGAATGAATGAATAAATAAATAAGAAAATAAATCTTGGATTAAAACATTTGAATGAAGAGGGAATAATGAACTAAAAAGTTGTATAATGAAGGTTCTTCTTGGATATTTCTGGAAAGCATACTATAAATAGGTGGGTTAAATCCAATCAGAAGAAAGAAATATTTCAATAACAATTAGAAACAAATCTGAAATATAAACATCCCTCCTAATCTGACAAAAGCATTTGGGTTTTGATGTTTAGCTCAGGTCCATGTTTAAACAGAATTATAAAACAAATTCATCTCAGCAGAGGAACAGAATAAACTCTTAATAAGCAATAAAAAAAAGTATGAGAACACAATAAACACTGAAGTAAAAGTAAATTCAAGGAAAATTACTTCAAATAACAGGAAAAAGGCTATTTTATTGTATATGAGTAGTGTGTGACTACTACACAATATAAAGAAAAGAAGATAATTATATATTATGGTATTATATACTATATTATTATAATTATATATTGTATAATTATACCATTATTATTGAGAAAGTAAATTAAAAGGTAACTGAAGTATACTACAGTATAAAAAAGATGAGCATGCAGAACAAACAATAACACGATGAAAATTCTTTTCTTTAAGAGCAGAGATTATAAAATATCTTCTCATCCATAACATCAGTCAGTTAGTTTGCAAATAATTCAGTTGCGACTAGAAAAGCCAGTAATATAGATATATTAGTATTTCCTGGAAAGAAATACAAAATCTCCTTCACATACCTGTAATCCTTTTTTCTTACGAACACTGTTTTCCAGAGAAGACTGGATATCAGAACCGAGTATTTCTGCAATATCTCCAAGTCCAGCATCATGACCATGTTTTGAGCCACCTTCTTTCTTAGTAGGAATGCCAAAAATATCTGAAATTATGTCAGTTTCTCCCTTTTCACCCTTTACGAACTGCACAAGTTCATCTCTAATGCCATGCTCAGCACCTTCAGTTTTTTCTGTTTCTGTGACATCATCATGGATTCCAAACTGCGTTGGATCAGGCATGTCCCCTAGTATTTTAGTAACTTTAATGTTTTTGGCTCCTTCAACCAGTCCACCCCCAAATACAGTGCTCCAAAGAATCTGGAAAATTCCCCACACTATACTAAAGAACAGTTGGAACACCCCTACAACTAGGATCCAGAAAAAAGAGAAAAACACTTTCACCATCTCTTTTAGTGTCATCTTTCTGACTTTCCTGTACTGTTTCCTTAGGTTCTTCACAGTAACCATTTTTAAAAAGTTGGCTATGTTCTTCTTGACTGCAGTACAGGCCATTGCAAAAGCTGAAGGAGATTCCAGGGACTTTTCTTCCTCATCATCTCCAATATCCACAACATAGCAAGGCTCTTCTTCCTCTTCCTCAGGTCTCTCAGCTGAATCAGTCTCAGAGATTTGGGATGCTAACTGCATTTCAAAGATTGTGTCTTCACAGAAATTCACAAAGAGCTCCATTTTTTCTTGCTCTCCACCTTCATTTACAACATCAAATATGAATTGCCTTTTGGATTCCTTCACCTGTGGCTTCTCCCACTGCATTCTACTGGATTCACTGATTTCAAAGTAAACTCTTTCTATTTTCTTGGCTCCACCCATTATTTCAATACGGCCAAGGTATGGTTCAAAGTAATTAAGAACACTTTCTGCAGGTTCAAGTAAGCTCTGAAGGCGTGAGTCATTAGGCATATGCTCTGAAAGGTTTGTTAGCAAAACTGCTACATTAAAGCCAATATCTTTGGCTGGTTCATGGAATCTTTCTACAAAATCAACGTAGTTGAACATATCATTTTCATCAGCTTCTGTACATGACAGCAGGAATTCAATCTCTGATTGTATATATTGTTTTTGAGCCTCCATTGACTTCTGGAAATCCTTCTTTGAAATGATGCCCTTACCATCTGGGTCATGCTCTTTGAAAGCATCCGAGTTAGTTAAATCTTTTAATTTGAGAAACATGTCAAAAAACTTCAAGATCAATTCTACGTTGCTAGATGATTCTACAAGCGTATCGACCATTTGTTTTCCAATCGTTCCATTTACAACGTTACCTAAGTAGTGTTAAAACAATGAGTTATTTGATGCCTCTGTATTTTAAATAAAGGAACTTCATATTCACACTGAGAACTGAACCAAAACCTCTATTTCTGTATTTCATAATTTTTTTTCCAACATGCTTGTCTGCAGAAGACCTCTTTTTTCATGGATATTCATATTTCAGACTAATTGTTAAATAAATATAAAGTCGATTTCAT
Source organism: Centrocercus urophasianus (assembly GCF_019232065.1). Lineage (NCBI taxonomy): Eukaryota > Metazoa > Chordata > Aves > Galliformes > Phasianidae > Centrocercus > Centrocercus urophasianus. Next base: position 23,451,036 of record NW_024884586.1, read on the forward strand.
CCTGGCATTATATACTATCAGAGGTAAATAAAGTTTACCATAATACTTGGACTTTACATTATAAAGCTGATACAATAATACTGACTTATAAAAAGAGAAATAGCTCGAACCTTCAAGTAATGACAACAACATCACAACCATATCCTTTAGCAGATCTAGAAGCTCTTTAAGCAGTTCAATCTGAGCAGAGTCCTGTATTAAAAAGTAGAACAAACAAAAAAAAGCAAATGAAACAGTACAGAGTATAGGGTTGTTTTTTCTTCGTATTTATATGGGATACATTCAGAGTAAAACAATATGCAGGACAGTCATTTGAAGTTAGTTCACATTATTCAGCAAAATTTCCTTGTAATTATTATGATTACTATCAAAGGTCTTATAACAATAGCATGGTAAGTTACTGCAGCAAAGGTATTATTACCATAAAGCTTTAATAAAGCATTATGAAATAGTGAAGTGCAGATGAGGGACAGTAGAAACTCACAAAGCTGGTACTCCAAATATCAGTCAGTATTCTCAGAATGAAAACATCCTTTTTCATTTCACAGGGAATATGTAGCGGCATCATGTACTGCCACTTAAAATAGAATTAGTACTTTGGCAGGTTTAGAAAATACAGCACAGAATTTGACAAAACTAATACGATTTCATGACTAACATTTACGTGTCCAGGGAATTGTGATATACTTTTATATAAAAAAACAAAAAACAAAAAACTTTTGTTTCGTCTGAGCAAGTCAGAGGGTAGCAAAGACATGAATATAGGGGGGAAATGACTCTGCAGCATTTCACTCAGCGAGTGTACGGGACTAAAACTGAGGCATGCGGTGAAGCCATGCACAGTGAAATGAACACCGTTTGTAGTCCTCTTGTCCAGTGGATGTGGTGAATTAACTGGACAAGGTGACTCACTGTCACATTCCCTCCCTCTTCCAATCCTTCCCAGCTTTTCTCTTGCCCTCTCTATCTGTAGCATAGAAACCATGCTTTTAATGGTGCTTCAGATGTAACAGATCGTTAGGTTTTGACAGCAAGGAGGGAGGGACTAAATTGCCGAAGTCACTAACAGAAAGGCGTAAATGAGTTGAAAGGAGTGATCTTGTGTAAGAAAAGACATGTGCACAGCAATGACTGGCAGATAAAAGGAGCGGTATGAAGATGTTTGTTGGAAGATTCAGTGTTGTACCTTTACATGGCAATTACCCATGCAGTCAACAAGAGCCAGTATGTTAGTTTATTCACAGCTTTCACTGTTCACTTGACTGTAATTTATAACCAGATACAAAGAAGCATCTCTTAGCTCTTGCAAATACCTGTGAAAGTTTCATCTGCATATTGGCAAATACGTGAAGAAATCCAACAACTGCATCCCACAGCCTACTATGAGCCAGACTCTGTTGGTTACCGATGCAAGGTCCCTAAAAAGTTAGAAGTAAGAAAAACATTTTTTACTTATATAAAATCAAAGTAACGCTTCACCTTCCTAAGGCTTGTACCTGAAAAAATAAAAACAAACAAATTAAAAAAAAAAAAACAAAAATACAAAACAAAAAAAACAAAACAAAACAAAACAAAAAAAAACCAACAACAAAACATCAAACAAATGTCAGGCTTCCATGAAGCTACACAAGAAAGTTTCTTACAATTTCTTTGGTATGTAGCATGTAAAAAAGAGATTTCATCATGTCAAATATGGAGCCATTATTTTAATATTAACTTTTCACTGGGCCAGTGATTCAATCTAACTGTCAAAAATAAGAAAAATAAAGCCAAATGTTTACAAACTTGCAACATTACATGATCAGATCATGTAATTACTGAACTTCATTGTTAATAACTTGGACAAAACCTTTCATTTACCTGTATATATTCAGTAAGGGAATTGAATATTTGTTTGGTGACAGCCAAAGCTTTAGAGAAGTTACGTTGTCCTGATTCATCAATAACCTCTTTTCCTGAATAGTACCAATAGAAGTCACTGATTGATTCCTAAGAAAAAGCACAGTGTTACATTTTCTAGTTTAGGATTTTGAAAGCAGTTTTTACTGCCTGCATGCTTATCACCAGAAGTTGAATCAGTTGACGTTCAGTTAATCTGTTTCTCATGACAACAGGTTCTTATGTTTTTATCTAACTATGCTGTCTACAGAAGTAAACAATGAAATCAACAAAAATGTGGTTTCATGAAGAATTCTGAAAAGTCATCTATCTTAAAAAGGAAGACAAAATAAATTAAATTCAATTCTTTTTATTTTTTATTATTTTTGTTTTATCCCGGATAGAAGAGAGGAACCTCATCTTTGATTCCATCAAAATGTGAACTTATCAAAATGAAGGAAAGAAAATTATGTTACGTTTCATTTTCTTCTGATTTTTTCCTCACCTGAAGACGCAAGAGGTAGTCAACCGTACTAATGATAATATTCACTGTTGTGGTGTTGCCCATCTGAGTACGTAGGTAATTTTGAAAATCTGAAGTAAATAAGGCATTTGTGCTTAGTTAGTATGGACAAGAAAGAAAAATACAAGATTGTTTTTATATATTCATGGAGAAGATACTCTTTTTCAGTACATTGCTGGGTAAGGATGCTCATTACCTGTGCTGGATATTGAACTACTGTATGCCACTACACTCACATAACTGTGAACCATATGTCTGTCTTTGTAAGAGATTTTGGTATTAATGATCTGCATAAAATCTGAAACTACATTAAGACTTAGAGATTCTAATTAACATCCACAATTAACATTTTTGGTGTGTCACTTTCCCTCAGAATACTAAATCAGGAAAAAAAAAAATATCTTAGAATGAGTTATAGTCAGTTATGTTTAAGCGTAGGGTTATCATTTGCTCTCATCATTTTTTCCCCAAAATTAAGTCTTCTTGCTTACCATTGTTATGCCCTTCACAGAGCAGTTGTAAAAATCTAAATAGATCTCGAGTGAATTCATCATGCTGCAACACTTTTTCACCTTTAAAATATATAAATGCAATGATTACGTGACAGCTTCCATTATTAAATATGCAGAACACAGTCTTACAGCATCCTTCAGAACTGAAGATTCTTGCTAAAAATACAGTACTATAAATGCTGCTTTAAGGCAATTTAAAGAAACAGGCTGATAATAATGAAAAGAGAAATGGGGTCCAAAAGCCAAGCCAAAGCATTTAGCACTCCAATGCAATGGAGGTGGTTAAAAAAAAATAAAAATAAAAAAAAATTAAGACAACAAACAAACTACACATTATATATCTAATAAGCAAATGGTTAGTTATGAATAAAATTGTGCCTTAAATATGAACGACATTTCATTAATAAGCATCAAACTTTTTCCAAGCTGAACACACAACTTGCTGCAGACCATAACGCTAAATCTGAAGATGTCTGAGAAGATGCAGTTAGAGATTTCTTTCTGCATTTGCAACAGACTTTCGGAACAATAGTATTGAAAACTGTACCCAAACATACCACGCTCACGTACGATGACTGTGGATTGAAGAAAAATAACAAAAATACAAGATGAGAATATTGGAAGTTACATTTTTGTCATCAAAATTATTGCTAAAGATTTCATACATGTAAAAAATACTCAGTTTAACAACCTACAGTTATTTATATTCAGTTTAACAACAGAAAGCTCAAGCCAAGTTTAATAAGTTCTATTTAAAGAAGGAAGCTCAGATATTTTAAGTGCTACTGGAATCAGTTTCATTGTACTTACGAGTTCCTTCTTCAGTAACCATTCCCAGGCCTTCTGCTTTATTTTGTCTCTCAAACGCATTCAAGTCAAGAACACTTATATAAAAAAAAATAATAATAATGAGAAAGTGCTGCAGTGAACAATGGAAAATTATCTTCTAAGAAATTTCTGGAAGCCTTCAATAACTGCACTTCAATAACTGGCTTGACCTGCTGCAACATGCACTATCACAGCACTTAATATAAGTATTAAATCAAAGTGCTTGGGATGAAAAATAAGGCTCCAGTGTCCATTTCTGTAAAATAATGAGTCTCAGATCAGGTCTGACTACTCTTCCAGTACAATTCTACATCTAACTTCTCTTCCAGTAACATCATTCATGGTTTCACGTGTAACTGAAAAGAAATCTGAAATTACTCTCTTTATTAACTTAAACCTGTTTGCCAAAAGAACATCACTGCAATTGCTTTTCAGTTATGCTGTTTTCCACTGAATTTCACTACTACTACACTGTTGTTCTATACCTTATACATTATTACATTATTTTTAAGACAAAAGTAGAATGTTTGATTCCATTTTCCAAAAATATGTTTGTAGATAGATATCTATATGGATATAGATATATAATCAGAGATCTGTACCTACTAGGGTCAAAATACACAGAAATCTATGCCTTTGTACTACTTTGCCACAGCTCGGCATCTGAAATATCAGATGATAATTTTTCTAAGTCTGAATACTTTCACTCAAACAATTCAGATATAATTTTATGATATATACTTCTTTTCAATTACACTGCAGTGCATTCACATGTTCTAAGTTCCTGTAACATTCTCAAAAACAAAATGTGAAGCATTTTTCAAAACATCATTTTCATTCTCTCCTCCGTGCTCAAATCATTTTATCAATAACGTTTTAAATCAAGTCCTGCACAGCATGCGTACACAGTTGTTCATATATTCACTGCAAGTCCTGTTTCAGAAAGTACTTGCTAAATTGTTTTACATAAATGTGAAAAAAGACAGTATATGTTATTTAATTAGGCTGCAACTGTTAAATAATAACTTCTGCAGTGCAGGTCATTGTTCCTTCCACAGTTTTTCCTTTTCTGTGATATCTTCTTACTTGTCATTCAGTCTGCTGTTTCAGAACCTTTCTGTTGCTCTAAATGGCTGAGGAAAGGAGTTTGTCTACTGTAAGAGCAATGAGATACACCAACAATTTTCCACCTTCTTTAGGAGAGTCTTTTACCTTAACTAATTGGACGTTCTGGTTTGTCAAGTGAATGGACTACCATGGATGGTCTCACTGGCCACATGCCACCTCTAACAAGCTTGATACATATGCAGAGGATTCAGGTGAAGAGATTATGTGACATGTCAGAGAGGTCCAGAAACTGATAGCTTAATAAAGCTCCAGTGGCCTGTCTCTCCTTCAGTGATGGCTTTTCTCCATCCTTAGAACCATCCAGAAATCTTGAAGGATCTGGGACCAGTAAAGGAGCTGTTACTTTTTGCTTTTCTGCCTCTCCAAACTAATGCTTCAAGTGCATACGTAGACTATGCTTTATTTTCTCAGTTGGAAAAATATTTTAAGATGTTAACACAGCATTCCTCTGATTCACAAATAGTTTCATTAAAAAGCAGAGTTCTAGAATCTGTGACTTGTGTAATTTACATCTAAAAAAGCCATCTGCACCAGACCATCAATCTCAATAAAAGAGAAGCTGTAATAACATGATCTTTGCTTTTACCTGCAGGACTGCATCAAGCCAGAAAGACTTTGAAAGAATCCAGCATCCTTTTTCTCCTTCAAGTAGTCTAGCATTTTCTAGAGTACACAAACACACATTTGGGGGAAAAAAGTCTAGATTAAAGTTATGTAAATTAAAAATGCCCTAAATTACCATTCAGAACTAGCAGGTCACTAGTAAGGAATAATGTCACTGTTATTGGACCAAATACTCCAATACAAATACTCCATGTATTCTGCATGGAGATACTCCACTCCAATATATTTTCATTGTTTAGCCTAAAATTAAATTAACAACAATAAAAATAAAACTAGTTTCCTTTACACAAGCAAGATTCAATAGTTAGAAAAGCATTACCTGTTGAACTATTGTATTCCCACCATTTAGAATAGCAATACCAAGTTTTAGTGTTTCAACAACCATGGGTCCTGTATGACCTGTCAAAATAAGGGTACTGCTGATAAAATTTGTAATTATAAACTAGTCAGTCAGAAAGACAGTTCAGAAATTTTACCTAACGTAGTCCCTATTCACATTTATTTTGCTGCGTTATGTATCATGTACAAATCAGAGATGACATAAAAAGTTGCATATGATAATGTGTTACGTCATTATGCATATGCATATGTATAGCATTATACATGATAATATGTACTTCAGTTCTCCTCTGAACATTACCTTTGCTTGCACTGATCATCTGAAGGACCATCTCAGCAGCTCCACGATCATGTAAGCGAGCTTGCTGATAAAGAGTTCTCTGCTTTTCCATTTCTTTCTCCTAAGTTTGGAGGAAAAAAAAAAAAAAAAAAAAAAAAGATACAGACTGGAACTCATTCAAACAACATATACAAATGAAAAACCTGAAGATGCTGAAGGCTATTTGCCTTCACACTGCCTTTCTTCTACATGAATAACCTAGTAAAGCTTCTCAATATACACTGTGTTATCCTTTTATTTATTCTTGTGCTTATATTTAAAATGCTCTCTTCTAATTTAGACAAGCAGAAACAACAAGATTTAAACTCTCACCTCAAGTGTCTTAAAAAAATAAGATTTGAACTCTCACCTCAAATGTCTTCTCTTTGTCTTCCTCCTCCTCCTCTTCTTCTTCCTGACAGCTCTTTTAATGTTAGAAACAAAAATCACAAAATTTTGCTTAGTATGAAACATGATAGCTATTTCTATAACAGTATTTGTATTATAAAAAGAAAAACATTACAAGAGTCTTTTTGAAGCAATAACTAAATGCAGTTAGATTTTAGATCCCTGTAATCCTCACATATTTGTGTCCATACACTAACAAGCTGATATTCCCTTATATATGAATACTTCCAACTATATATGTAACTTGTAACTGTAGACTATCTGTTCTCATGTCATCTCTCTATTTAAATCCATAATATTTGTCTTCGTAGTCAAACCCTCTTGACATGGAAGCATCAGTTGTAGTCAATTTGTTGCAAACTTTGACTCTCAACTTCCTTTTGACAGAATGCAAACTTCAAAATAATTTCTGAACATATCATGGATCTGCTCATATTGTTAAGCTTGTTCTCAAGTTAGTCCAGTGCCAAGTGAAACAAACAGGGTGGCACTTACTGGAATTTTATAATATCATTTGAAAGTAGGAAATTTCTTATTACGTATCTAACTCTTAACATCATTTTTTTTCATTAAAAATGTAGCAATTACTAGTACAGAGCAGTCCACATAAGAGAAAGGGAAAATATTTAAAAAGCATTGGGAACTACTTGAGTGAAGCAGTGGATGGAGCTTGAAATCATAGTTACCTTTGCCATCATGGCAGCATAGGCAATATATAAGGGATCATCTTCCAGTTTGCTATAAAGAAAAAGTATTTAAATATATGTAATGACATAGTAATAAAAAGATAATACTCCTGATAATACGTACGTACTATTTTGATCAATGGAAACATACATATGTTTATGTGAAATCCCATTATTCTATTGTAAAATTCTATTGTGTCTATGAGGGCTGCTCATAGTACCAAACCAACCAACCAAACAAAAAACAAACAAAAAAGTATTCAACCAAGGACAATACTAAATTGCTGTTATGTTAGATCACTTATGAAATTTTACTAGAAATTCAGTTTCTGGGTGTTTCTACTCAGTTCACTTTTCAACATGGCTCTTTCTTACCTCCTCTCTGTGAGAGCATTGTGACTAAAATAGAGGATAATCTGATGAAGTGGGTCAGGTTGTTCTTTCTCTGTATCTTCCTCTTCTTCTTCCTCTTTTTTTGGAGACGTCTATGTTCAACAGATTTATGTCAGAATATACAAATTAAGCTTCATGATTAAGGAAAAAGATGAGCTAATAAGCTTAGGAAAGGATTTCAGTAATTTTGTTTTGGCTAATTTGTATTAACTTCCAGTAGTTACCTTATTGAACGGCTTACCAGAGCCTGCAACACTATTTGCCTGTTTAACTAGGAAGGAATTATGAAGTTTGATACATTTGCTTGCATTTGATAATACCATTAGAAGTCTCTCATTTGCAAGGCATTGAGAATAAGACGAGAAAATCTTAGGGAAGCCTTATTCAGCAGAAATTGTGTGCATGTTTCCACTGGACCAGAACTGAAAGGAAGTCCAGCTTGAGCAGAAGAACCAATTGATAAATGGAACTAATTTTAAGATCATCAGAAGCACCTTATTCAGGCTGGTGTTCGCTAAATTACTTCCATGTGTCTGTTCTAGGTGACTTTGATATAAGAATAGAACTACTACTCTGTCAACTTAAAACATTTTTGTCAGTTTGGAATAAAAGTTAGCCACACTGACAAAGAGCAGTGTATCAACTTCAGCTTACTTGTGTTGTAACCCTTTAGTAGGATTTAATTGTTGTAAAATTATGGTAATTATGTTAATAACTGTTTAATTTACTAGTAAAACTGAAAGAACTGTAATCGCAGTTTTGATTAATGGTCTCATTCTGTCCTTTAGCAGAAAGCAGCAAGAAAATGAAGGAAAAACTATGACCGTTCAATTGTTCAGAATATGGGAAGAATATAATAGCTGTAGAATACAACGTTCTATACTAATTGGTCTTTAAAATCCAAAATATTAACTGTTTTGCTAACATTGAAGCATCTTCTGATGCATCTTCATTTGATCCATGGTGCCATATATTCATACGTATGGTGTTTAGGTAACACCAAACCCTTTGATAACAGTTTAGACAAACCGATTACAGAAGGGGAAAAGAAAAAAGAATTGTTTTTCAGAATCAATATTAAGTAACAAAATGCTCAAGTTTACCAAGCACTTCCATCAAGTACACACATAAACCAAAATTTTGCTGAATATGGCTGCATATATTTTCATCTCTTTATGATGTATCAACAAGAAAACAAACAAACAAAAAATTTGTACCAAAGCTGAAAATGTTAAATATTATGCATCAATGAAAATTGAAAAGGGGAGAAGCATCAACTGTGTCAAGCTTTAAAAACAAAAATAAAATATAGGAACATAGGAATTACCATAATCACAAATATAGTTTGATAATTGATCTAGACCATTTCTGTTCCCAAGAGTATCACATAATTCTACTGAAGGCATACAACACCTTGATGCATCTCACTGTGCATCACAGGTTGGATATCTTTTTGACCATAGCAGAAAATGACCTTATGCTCTGAAGCATAAGAATTCATACTTTATAAATTTATGCATATATATACAGTATATATTAAAATAAAATATAGGTCATAATAGATACATAAAATGTACACTAAAATGGGCACTGAAAAATATGCCCAATTACGTTAGTACTTACAGCCAAATCCTGAACTAGTTTCTCCTCAAATGAATATTCCTCTGTTTCTATCCAATAGTTCTGATAGCCATGGAGGAAGAGGTTAATAGAACGGTGCCTGGGGGGTTGTGAAAGTGAGATCAAGAGGGGTAAAGGAACATAGTATAACAGCTCAGATGGTTAATGATTAGTAAGGATAAGTGTTTGTACAATTCTGATCCTCTGATTGGTCAGTGAAATCAAACACAAAACATAATTAACTTTCAATGACAAATCTGCATATATTTTTGAACTTTTTTTTTTTTTTTTTTAAATACACACACATGCACACACACAACTTTTTCTTCTGAAGGCTTCAAGAATGCTAATATACGTTATGAGAGAAATTGTGTGATTGGTGAATTAATACAAGCATGGGAAAAATACACGTTTTAAAAAATTGATAAGAGGGTAACATATGCACCTACTAAATGTAAATTTAATTTCATGGATTTAGCACACTGAAATGGCAGATGCTGGCCATGAAGAACAAAATAATTATGAACTACTTTGCAGCATGTTATATGTGAACAACCATTGCCTAACAACCTTCTTTTTTTCACTTATAAATGAATTAGAAACACATAAAAGCTCTAGAAAAGAACAATTTTAGAAAACTCTTAGGTATATCAATTGATATTACACACTATTAACTAATTCAATTGGAAATTTTTCCACCCAAAATGCAAATAATTGCAATGAGACTACACATAATATTGGCCAAACTATTCCATTTTTGCATAGAATTTAAGGGAAAAAATATTTTGAGGTGGCGTACGTGACATTCTGAAGGTTGTTCCACATAGCCTTTTCATTCACTTTTATCCTGCACCAATAACTGTATAAACTGACTGTATTATACTATGGATTGCCTAGAGACATTATGCACATAAATTCTTATTTTATATGATACTGGTATATAGTCATCTCTCTATACTCTCCTGCTGTCATGGGTGCCTTTTTATTATCAGTTTTCAAAAACTGACCAATCAGAATCTACTGTGAAAATTGTACAAAATTCATGTTTTATGGCAACAATAAATCATGGCTGGGAAGGAATAAGTGTGTGCATAAGGAAGAGGCTCTCCACAAGTTACATTACCGTTAACTTGAGTATAAGCCTGTCATACTGAGTTTTTTCATGTACTTTTTCCAGCCAAACACGTTGAAAGGCGCTCAGGAAGAAATTGCTAATTTTGTGTCTGAAGAAAAGCATATAGGTTTTCAATGAAGAACTAACAACAGAAGTACAAGTTAAATTCAATAAAATAATCAGAAAGAATGTATTTGTTAACTCTGTATGAAATGTTGCCACGTATAACTTTGCTGTATCTATGTGCATATAACAGATGACAGACAATATGACAAATCATAAAAACTTTCTAAAGATAGTGAACCTAAAGACAGCTTATCTTAGAGAATGCATTTATCATCTAAGGTACTTTTTCAAAGTCATTCATTAAACAGAGAACAGAAGAATCAGTATTTCCAAACTTCAATGATGTTTTTTCCTTGGAAAAGAAAATTGTTTTAAAATACATCTACTATTTCTTTTGTATCCTGAGGTAATTCTCAGAAAATGGAGTATCTGGAGTAATTATGAAAGAGATTAAAATAATTTTTCTGTGATTTAACAAACACCTGCACATGAATAGATGTTTAAATTGCTGAAACATCCTATTGGAATTCCTAAAAAACAATACACATAAGAACACACTGAATAAAATTAGTTTTAAATAGATTAACATTAAATTGTTTTGAAAGCCACCTAAATCTCTAGAAAATTATCAAAAGAATTCATTATTCATTGCAGACATCAACATTTTGTAGGCAAAAATCATAACCGGTTTGCTTACTGCCCTTTAAATATAAAACCACATTTACAACTAACACCCAGTATAAAGCTAAAACTAAACTGAGGAAATATAAAGCGAACTTCATTTGAAATTGTGGTGCAAAGGGATATACATAGCTCTTAGAAATGATCACATTTCACTTTAAAAAAATCCCTAGGGTTCAAAGATGTCTTAGCAACTTTATCAATTTAAATGACAGAAGCAGTTATATCTGCAATTAGGTGTAAAATAGTGTGATAGCCTTATTTTCCTGTCAGAATCCTATGATTTATCTAGAAAACTGTGTCTATAAAATTAATGAAGTTTAAAACTTTGTTCTATCGAGGATTTCTCTCGCTCTTGCCTTTTTTGAAATACGTTTTGCAATACAAAATAAATAGGTAAAAATAGTTTTATCAGAGTTTATTTTTAGAATCTGAAGAAAGAAATGACTGGACAGTTTTGCACGTTTAAGCTCCACCACAGGATGTACCACAGAGCTTGAGAAAAACCAATCCCAGTTTTTACATTCATAACCCATTTGAGCTCTTGGCATGTTTTCCATCAATTTTGAGAATCCTAAATATATATTTTTAAGACAAAAACAAGATGGACTGTTTTTATCATTTGGATGCTCATCTATATTCTATGCACTTTATATCCATATTGTATTTATAAATAATTATTTTAAAATGCTCATAAAACTGTTATACTGAAATACCTACCACTTCATCTTGTTTTTCCAAAGACAACTTGTAAAAATAATGTAGCCAATATGTCAAACTTAATTGATTTGGATTCATGTTGTCTTCATGCGTTTTCATTTTTCTCTGTCTCTATAAGGACTGCTTTGTAGCAATGGGAAAGTTTAGAGAAGCTGCTATAATCTAGAACTGCTAATTTCCACAATTGTTTCACTTTTAGAGTAGAATTTTATGTCTTGTGCAAAGCTAGCATTGTTGTCTGTGGCAAAGCTACAGATCTATAGCTAACATTAAGCACGTAAATAAATCACTGCATAAAAATATTAAACACAAAAGGAGCACAAAAGAAGTTAAGAAGCAAATCTAATTAGTGACGTTCTTAGGCTCTATCTGAATATAAAGCAGATGTATTGAAAAGGAACAGGGTAAAGGGAAGGACACCAAGGTGCATGGTATTAACAGTAGGTTTAAAGCAGTAAACGGACATAGGCACGGGATGCGCTTTCTCTCAGACTCTGTGGTACCTACATTCAACTGAAGTAATAAGCCAAGCAAAACACATGTCCAGAATCTCACTCTGCACAGTTCTGCCCTGCACAGTGCCTGCTTTAATGCAACATTCTGGCATAATATCTAATGATAACCTTATATAAGCTATGCAATAGAAAAGACATACAAAAAAAAAAAAGTTTTGTTGTTTTTTGTTGTTGTTGTTTTCTTATAATAATAATAATAATACAAACACAGGAGATTAAAACACAACCAATCAGAGGCAAAAAAAAAAAAAAAAAAAAAAAGACAGAAAAAGCAGTGACATCTTAACATCATTTTTACAGAAAACTTGGGGAAATACAGAGAATAACAGCTGACAAAAATGAAGCATTTTGTTTCTGAGGCAGTGTAATTCCGGTGGCCTTTTTCCCCCCTGGTTGTCTTGAGACCAGTATTTTGCTGCTGTGAGGAATTAACTGATACTTAACCAACACTTTTGTCTCTTAAAGTCTATCAGATAAACTAAACAACTAGCAAACTTGTAGTTATACACACAAGTGGTATTTCCACTTAGACATGTTATAAACAAGTTCTGGAACAATAAATCTTTCAGCCATTTACCTGGGTAAGTTGTATAACGGTGCCATTCTAAAACAAGCAACAACAGCTCTTTTGCGTTGTTTTGACAGAAGTTTGTGCCAAACAGCTTTCTTTGATCTCAGTGGTTGTTCAACCTATGGGAAAATACTTTTTAATGCATACAATAGAAACTCTTCACCTTTTATTCAAAGTTTTCTTTTTATCCACTAATTAACATAGCTAACAAGTTAAAAAATGTCACAAAGTTCTACTTTATTTGGAAACAGATATGGTTTTTTTTTGTTTTTTAAATGATCTGAAAAAATACTCTGGGCATTATTTAAAGTACCTCTGAATTTACACAGAGAAGCTTGAGAATATCTCATGGACGGGGCTCCTTGCTGTGAGTGTATTTGTAGAGGCAAACATGTCCTGAGTTTTCTCTGAACCAAAATTGAGGTACTTAGCAGATGTCATTTAAAACTTTGCACATATACACATGGATGTGTGCGCATGCACGTGCAATAATTACTCTTTTCTGGAAATGTTAATAATGACACTCACTTAATTGGAAATTATTACTATAAGGTAATAACCTCATTCTACTTCAAAACAAGCAGAGTACAGACATGTAAATTCATACCTGGTCCAGATGATACAGAGCAGCTGATATCCTCTGCACACGTTCCACATTTTTCTCAGGGTCAGGAGGCTCATCACTCTTCAGAATGTCTTTATATAGATTTAACTGCCATTTCACAGCTGGATCATCAGTCTAAAAAGCAACATATTTCATACTTAACGTGCTGAATGAAGATAGTGAACTTGACTACCACCACTACCACTATTTGTCTTATAGAACCATATAGAATAGCTGCGTAGGAAGAGACCTGAAAGCCCATGCTTCCAGGGTTTTTTAGAACCCAGTTCTAACCCATCTACTGTGGGGGCAGGGCTGCCACCCACCAGCTCAGGCTGTCCAGGGCCCCATCCAACACCATCTTGAACACCTCCAGAGATGGGACACCCATAGATTCTCTGGGCAGCCTGTTCCACTGCCTCGTGGCATAATGAAGAATATTATAGATGTACCCGTTTTATCTATCCCTTCTAGTCTAAATTAGCATTTGCTGGTTGCTCAGAAAAGCAGCCTTAGATTCTGAACTCAGTTTTCAAGTAAGGTTCTATATTTTTATTTCATAAAATCAATAAAGTGCACAGAAACATCTGTATCGCAAATAAGGAAGCACATTTAACACTGAGATTACAGGACTTCTGTACTCAGTACAGTATAAAGCTGGTTTATAGATTTTTATTAAAGACAGCTGGAATTTCAGTAGATGAAGAGTCACAGCCAACTAAAGGCCAACAGTTTGGGCTTTTTTGCAACACTCAGGAGTAAACACCAGGAAACACATTAGAATACTTAGCGTGTCTAATTTAAATTTATATAAGCTCAAATTTATAGCAACAAAACAACCATTCTCTGCTAAAGAAAAATGAATTACTTGGATAATAACGGGCACGATTTTTGAGCATAACACATTTGACAATATATTCAGCATCTAAACAGTAGGAACATATATGTACTTGCAAACTGTTGAGAATCAAGATGATACTAGGTTTTCTTATTTCATACATACCTTCTTAGAGATACTATTTCCTTGTTAGAGTAGATTTCTAGGAGTTTCATATTATTTTCTTCTTGGATATTAAACTACCACTACCTCTTTCTTTACACTTGACTGTTTCTACAAGACATCCTGAAACTTGAAAACACCAGCCAAAGCCATCAAAAAACCTCTTATTGCCACGAAAATATTATAAAGAAAAAGGATAAAATGGTAATTTTTATAATAACTTTTCATTTTCTGTTTTTCAGTACCAAGATAATAATAAACAATCACAATTTCCATGTTTAAAAGTGCTATCCCACACCTGCATCTTTAAGACAGATTTTTTTATTATTATTATTACCTTTTCCTGCAAATGTAAGTTGTTACGTATATGCTCTTTGACTTCTTCATCAGTGTCCCTCTGTAGAAAGGTACAAGTATTTTTCAGTTTGTGATTATGATTCATCTTAAGACCGCGCACAACACCAAACAGTTACTGTTTTAATCCTGAAAAGTACATGTATTACCAGAAGGGCTTGGGATGAAGGCTTTCTTTAATTGTGACCACAAAACTATTGCTGTCAAGCACCTGCTCCTTTGCTTCCCCTCATGAGTAAGTCCCAGGCAGGAATGAGTCCTGCCCTCTGCCTCTTGTCTTCTGGGTTCAACAAACCAAGAGACCTCATATGTCTTACCCTCCAGACCCTTCCCCATCTTTGTTGCCCTCCTTTGAGCACTTCATAATAGTTTTATATCCATAGTTCTATAGTTTATGTCTAGAATACTTTTACATCCTTACACTTTTGTGCCCCAAACTGCACACATTACTTGAATGTAATACTGCACTAATTCTGAGTATTGCGGGACAGTCATTTCTTTTGATTAGTTTGCTCTACTGTGCTTAATGTACCCCAGAGTAAGGTTGGCCCTTGGGGTTGCCAAGACACATTGTTCATTCATATTGAGCTTACCATCACCCAAAAGCCCTAGATCCCTTTCTGTAGAGCTGCACTCTAAATCACTTGTCCACTTGCCACATATGTATTTAAGTGTACATTGTATAAAAGTGGAAAATGACGTAGAAACAATGGTAGCTGTCTCCGCACACCACTTTGCTTCACAATTGCTCACAATTTGAAGCTATACTTGCTTGCAGTGCATTGACAGTTTTACTATATTAACTGCGTAGATATTTATGTCTCAAGTTATTAAAGTTCTGTTTATTCTTCATTACTTACATGGCTATATCTAGTCTTAGCCAAGGAGATGAGCTCTTGATCTCCTGGAGTACACATATTCAAGCCAATAGGAAGCATCTTTTTAAGTGCAGCCACAATCAGGGATGTTTGTATGGAGTACAAATCTCCCCTGCGTTTTGATTTTTTTCTCTCTTGATCTTGTCCTCCAGACTGTAATAAAAGATATTAAAATTAAATAAATAACAGAAAGGTAAACAGATGTAATTATTCTCCAACCACACACTTTTTCAATGTGTTCTTCCCCTAATGGTCCAAGGAACCTATGTTCCCAATGTAATGTATACACTTAACTAAAAATGCTGCATTAGAGGAAGAGCATACAGTCTTCAGTAGGAAATGTAAAGGAATGCTTTTTATATGCTCCAGTGCAGAAATCACTGTAAAGGTAATATTTCAATAGTAGCGACATAGCTTTTTATGCATTCATGTATATGAATCCCTATATTTTCTGTACTTTTCCTCTCAAACCAAAAACAACTTTAGAATTAAAAGCTGGGTCACTGGGGACAATATTATTTTGCAAAACTATAGAGACAAATTCAAGATGCTTATATTTTTCTTAGAAACTTACATAAAGATACAGACAAGTAGGGTCTGAATGAATGAATATTGTCTGATTTGCCTCAAATGAAAAATACTGCTATCTAAAAG
Source organism: Centrocercus urophasianus (assembly GCF_019232065.1). Lineage (NCBI taxonomy): Eukaryota > Metazoa > Chordata > Aves > Galliformes > Phasianidae > Centrocercus > Centrocercus urophasianus. The sequence continues at coordinate 23,467,451 of NW_024884586.1, forward strand.
ACTTTGATTCAGTGTAATAAAATGCCAATGAAACAATGCCTCTGGGAAAAGCAGTGCCATTTGGATTTGGTTAATATAAGTAAATCTGGAATGAAAAGTAAATTCTTTTTACAGCTTTGCAGATCATGAATAATAGGTAAAGAAAAACAAAGAGACATAGAAGTAAACACAAAACAGAATAACATTTGTCTAATTTTCTTACAATAGACAGTGTACAACGATATTTCACACAACTTTTAATTTATAAGACAGAAAACCAAAATCTTTATAACGGATCCATATATTTAATGAACATATGGTAAACAAAAACAACATAAAAATAGCCCAGTTCTGAATTTTGTGCCTAGATTAAACTCCTACTACATACAAGGGGAGTTTTGCCTAAGACAAGATTTCAGGACTAGGCCTCCAGGCTGATAAAACACTACAAAACAGCGAATGCTTGCATTTAACCCTCCACATCCTTTTCCCTCTGTCAAATTTCACTGGCTACTGTTTGCTTATTATATCGTGTTCCAAATAAGGATACAGCAGAATTTATTGCAATTAATATTTACCAATTATTACCACACTATTATGACAATAATCACTGAAAGGAAAAAGGTAGCCGTACATAATCTACTTGGTGGTAAATTTTGGCAGGTTCTGTCTTCTAGACGGTGAATCCCTGTGTATGCAGCTGGTGTTGAGAGCATTTTGCAGGTCAGAGGGAACTCACAAGGGATGTGGCTTCCTTTCTTAAGGAACTTGCAATTGCAAGAGAGTACTCTGCCTCAAAGCTTTGCTTTAAAAGTGTGGAAGTGCCTTAGAAAAAGCAATGATGTAATGGCATTATTTGTACTCTACATTGACAGCAGACAAACAAATCCCACAATGTATCACTATATCCAGTGGCGTCACTATGCATCGTAAATTAGGAATACAAAATTATACACATGCATATATGAAAAAAAAAGAAAAGGACAAGGTTTGTTTTACTTTTTTTTTTTGCATCTTTATGCCTGGGGATGTTTTACATATCTAATTTTCCTTATTTTTGTTTGAGATTAATAACTGGGTATGTAGAAGATAGGTGAAAAAAAAACTTGAACATTTTAAAACATAAAAAAAAAAAATCCATTCTGCCTTTGCCATCATATTCTGCTGTCTGTTTGCAAATCTTTCCAATAAATGTTTAAGTAGAGTCACAAAGAGAAATAACAATAAAGTTACAGGAAAGTTTGACAAAAACCAAGATCAGAATCAGGACTATTTACCACAATGGCTCAATTTTAACTTAGACTTCCAGTTGAGTTAATTAAGAACTCTTTAAATCGCAATCAAGGCTTCTGCTTCTCAGGACACAGGGAGAAGGGAAAGATAAAAGGGGAAGCCATTCCAGCGGATGCTAAGGGATCCACCTTACTTTTGATTATGCATCACTAATGAAGAACACACCGTAAGCTGAAAAGTATTCATCTGTAGTATAAAATTTTATTTAAAAACAAATGATGCAAAGATGAACTATGGTTCATTAGAGACTAAGGAAGTCTTGAATACAAGGATTACTCAAAGCTATCCTTGCTCCTCACATGATTACTTCTGTGAAAGAGTGGTCAGGCACTGGAATGGGCTGCCCAGTGATGGAAGAGATGGAGTCACCGACCCTGGAAGTGCTCAAGTAATGTTTGGATGTTGTGCTGAGGGACATGGCTTAGTGAGAACTGTTGGTGATAAGTGGACGGTTGGACTGGGTGATCCTGTGGGTCTTTTCTAACCTTGGTGATTCTATGATTATGAAGAATTATTTTAGTTTTGGCAAAAGGTGGCATTTGAACTCTATATCCAATTCGACATAATTCATTCTAATGCAATCAATCCTCTATTCATCTGTAGACATGGTACAAGTTATAGCATGCCTGTCCCATGTATTTTTCTTGAATATCATAAGCCAAATGTATATGTTTCTGATGACTCTACTTAGGCATCATATTCACAATGTCTGCTTCAATATATTAGGAAAAAAAAAAGAAAACCAAACCAAAACCAAAACAGAATGCAGAAAGACAGCAGAGGAGGAATGTACATCTAAATAAAAAAGTGTAACTTTGCTGCATTTTATAGTAAATAAACATCTGGGTGTTCTGAAGGGAATTTCAGCTGCTCTGGTCAAAAATCGCCACTTTTAACTCCAAGATAATTTGTGGGACAGGGGCCTTCAAATTTGTGACGCCACTGCTATGATCAATGGAAAGAATGCTTGGAGCCTGATCATCTCTAAAGCTAAAACAAAGACACATCATGCACTTTGACCTGTACCTTTACTTGCATGGCCTGTATGAAAGAAAAATAAAGGGAAAAACATAAGTAAAAGAGATGAAAAGATGACAATTTACAGATTAGTAATAAGGTTATTCAGCTCTACTAGGACAACAAATATTGTAAATTTGTTGCTAAAAATAAACAAACTGTGCATGTATAATCAAATGAGGCCTTGATGAAATAATTTTTGTTCAGCTTAATTGTTAATAAATGATTGAGTTTCTAAATTTATCTTGCTATTCAGCATGAAATTATATGCTAACATTTGAACATCTAATAATTAAGCACAACAATATGTAATCATTGCATCTTTTCCCAGTATTCTTAAAAAGAGCCATGTCGTTGGAGTTCTAGATAATACAATAATGAAAAATATTTCACCTATATTTCACCTTTTCTACTGCCTTCCACAAACACCACTGTGAAGATGCAACATTTCATTAACGTGCACATTTTTTCCACTGTGTAAGATGTTACTGCCTTGTAGATAGCCGAGAGAAAACTTGAATTAAGCCCATATCTCTCAGCAGTACCTATTTTGAGATCACTTTTTAAAACTTAGCTGTAACTCATACATATACTTTTTTTCCTCTGTGTTATGTTAATAACATACATGTATACAGTTAAATAAACCATGTATTCTCACCTACAGCTAGGTTATCACTGTGTCATGTAATCTCAAAAAGATAACAAGACTAATTTGTTACAATAAAACAGCACAAAAATTCAACTGTTACGTAAAAGAGTCCTTGACTGGGTGTGGGAAAATACTATAGGAAATACTGTATTATTTTTAGTTTAAAAGTAAAAATAACAACTCATAAAACAAGTTTCCTTTTTGGCTTCAAAACTTTGACATCAAGCTATTATTAAAATCTCTTTTATATCCCACTTTTTTACGTCACATAATAAAGAAGATAACTTTTTTTTCCTGCAAGTGAGGAATGACAGACTAATACTCAAATTAAGTGTTAAGCATCTTAAAAATTTTCAAAACCATACTCAGGAAAATAAATTTTAACTGAAAATGTGTGAAATATGTAGATTCTGCACATTGCTCATCAGATACATACTAAATGTAAGTAAAAACAAGATGTTAATTTATTTGAAATGACCATAAAAGTAATCCATTCACAACCTATCACAATATAACTAAAGGAAATGTTCTCAAAGAATAGATCTCAAATTCTTGCAGAAAACACTTAGTGAAATTCTCCAGTAATCACAAATTTGTAGATAACATGCCTTGCCTGTTGCAAATGGGCACAAGCACAATGCTGGTTCGTACACAAACTTGACTTATTTGACAGCCTCAGACTTCTACAATAGACCTATCCAAAGACTTCTTAAAAATAGATACAAACTAATAGTGAAGGTTGATAAAATAAAACTTCATTAGGAAATTCAAATATTTGGTAACTGAAGTATATCCAGCCACATTCATTTAAGATTCCAAAGCTTACACACAGAAATTGCCAACGTACATATTACACATTTAATACGTAAAAGTGAATGTCAACATTTAGTCTTTCATCCCAATAAGCTAAAAAATACTGTAGGGAATTATTACAACTTAATAAAAATGCTATTTTATCCAGAAATCCATGAAAACTTCGGAAAAAAAACAGTCAAACAAAAAACGACCAAATAAACAGGTTAGCAGCTGAAAAGAATGCGTTCAAATTCTCTATTTCAACGCTTATTTCAATGCAGTCTGTGTTATCAGTCCCTCTCAGACTGAAAGTTCTCTAACTTACCATTCCCCTCCGAGCACTCTGCTGCCATTTTTTTTAGAAAAGAAAGATTAAAAAACTTTCTCAGCTGTTATTATGTTTAAGAAAATATTAACAAGTTTAGTATAATGAAAACACAATGGTACTTCACCCGTTTTTAGAATTTTATTTTAATTGCACACTGCTATTAGCTTTGGAAAAACAATGTAATACTAATTTGTTCACTCACTGCATATTTTTTTTCTGCATATGGCATATGAAGATATAGAACTTGCTTAAAGCAGCCTGAGATCATCACAGATCCTTTCTCCTTTAAGAGGCTAAACTGTTTTCTTGGACTGATTGCCATTACCAAAATTCATGTTCACATTTATCTATAGATTCTCATGCCAGATAAACACTTTAAATAATTGCAGTGTTAAACATAACGTGAGCAAAGAGGAACTGCTAATACGAGGAAAGTGCTAATTATTCTGTTGTCATACACAAAGTAGTAACTTTCTGAACTGTCAATATTCAAGCAGAAAATCATAAAATATACTGTTCCTCTAACATAATGTGTACTGTCAATTACCCTATGAATATACCAGTAAGTAACCTTGTAGCATATCCTGAAGTTCGGGTACTTAAGGTATTTTCTTGCTCATTCTAAATTCCAGAGTCTTAAAAAAATAATTCAGATCTAAATGTATGTATTAATAAATGCACTGGCGTTTAAGAACACTTTCATGACATATTATAAAATGTTATCAATTTCCTGATTAGAAACCATATATATGTAAAACCAATACAACATATCTAAATGATGCCTCATATGTTGTACCATGGCGTTTACATCATTATGAAAAAAAATGCCTAAATGATCAATTGTTCTGCAGTCACTCACACAGCTGTGCTACCATTTTAGCAAAATACCCAATCATGAATAATATTGTGTTCTATTTCTCTCCCTATATTAGCAATAATCATGTGTAATATCCCTGAACTCCATGAATTTTACATTACTATACTTATAAATTTATATGCATGTAAAAAAATTGTATAATCTATACTCATACAAAGAAAAGCACATTTACACAAGCATCTAAATCTATATGTATAAAAATATATTACTTAAAATATACAGAACAGGTATTTGAATATCTAATCTCAAAAACAAACCCTTTCAAATATGGGTTATATAAAGTCTTGATGCTGTATTCCACTGATTTTATCAAAATCAAAACATTATGAGGGATACTTTAGCTGGTTTTGTTGGTTGTTCTTTTTTTTTTTTGCTGATTTGTTTTGTCATTCCTGCCATGCCAGACTGACTGAAGTATGACAACAGTTTATGTCATGTTACCAATACTGCTGAGAAACTCAATTTAGATTGAATATTAATTATCTGATTCTAATTTAGCATGAATTGAAATTTTAAAATTACATCTCATTTTTATCTCTTCAGGCCAATTCTAACATAAAAATGTCAAAATATATGTATTATATTTATACTTAAGTGCCATATTACAGTTTGGTGTTAGCATGTGATTAACATCACATAGCCTGGAACTCGCCTACTAGCACTTACTAATACTTGCCTCTCTAATGAGGTTATACAGATACCTCAATTCTAGCTTATAGTTCCTTGGAGCAGTATTTTGAAAACAAGAAAATGAATTATTATTAAGAAAAGGAATATTTCCTCCAAATACAGAATTGTCTACATAGTTTGAGAACTGCTGTTCAGTGTCATTTGTGATCTAACAATGAGAAGAAGATCTGTTTAGTTGTAAATTTTCCAACAACAACATTTGCCTGAACTGGATTTCAAAATGTAGAAAAGAAGCAAAGACTTTTTCAAGAGAATTTTTAAAAATTCAATGAGATTTTTTTTCTGGCTCTGTATTATATGAAGTTGGACTTAAGCAGTAACGAAGTTACATACAGAATCAAAATATACAGAAATACAAAACAATACAACTTACTCCTTCTCTGGAATACTTTCATAAGAGGATTTCTTTAAGCACATTATAAATAAGAATAAAATAAAAGGTTCTTTGCTACGGTTACCAATACTAATTTGGACTTAGTTTTCAACTGACTTGTGAATCTTGTTATGAGTAAGGCAGTCTTCCTCAGCTGTCAGAGACACTTTTTACCTTGACGTTTTCTCTATTATGAAGGTAACAAATGCATTTTCCCATCATCATGTCAGCATCTTATCATATTGAAAATGAGTAAAAAAGAACTGAATGTGGTTATTAATAAGAAACAAGAAAAACAGTGCACATATGGCACCCCATATATATGAATACTGATATGCAGATACAGCACTCCTCCCATCAGAGCTGACAGAACGATACTGAAATTCACAAGAAAAAGTTCAGACAGTCAATAGTTCTTCACTTATTTTTACAAAATATTCTGTTTTTATTTTTTTAATGGACCAACGGCCTATATCACAACCTGTGTTGTCTTATATGTGTATCTACTTCAAATCAAGTTCTATGTTCTAATCTTCTGTTTTTGAAAATGTAGCTGATATTTAATAAATAACTCTAAGAGACTAAACCTATATTGTGCATATCTGTTTCCAAGTCTGTCAACAATAAGCAAGACTATTTTTTGCTTCTTCCATCAGCCAAGAAGCAGCAATCTAAGCAGATTTTTAGAGACTTCTAACACATTAAATGTATGGTGGAAAATTGAATTGATCCAAAAATTGTTATTAACTTACTTTAGACATCTTGCTTTTGGTATCTCCTGTTAAAAATGCCAAGTTGTTGATTTCATTCTGAATGACAAAATTTTGTTCTTCTCTTTTGAAATTCTATAAAGAAATAAATAAACAAATAACTACCAATTCCATTCATCCGCACGTACTTCGTTTAGATTTAAGGATATAGTGAATTGGGGAAAAAAGAATGCATCTTATCTTACATGTGACTTGCACCACAGGATAAAAACTTCAGCTACCATTCGAAACAGTTCATCAGAATCTGCATCTGGTTTCTTTAGCCAGTTGGCTCTGAAAGAAAATAAAATTAAGAAGTTTAAAATGAGGATCTTAATAATAGATATTGCTCTGTTTAAGAGATTGGGTCACTTTTATGTAGTTAATCATAGAACTTAACAACAATCACTTCAATTTTCCATTCCCACAGCCAGAGAGATCATTTTTATTGGCAGCTTAACTAATTTCCAACAGAAACCCTAGTTCTTGGATACTTATTTTTGCCTGCCACCCTCCCCCTGGTGACAACGTTTTTGTGCATTCTATGAACTAGAAAACAAACCTTGCTGAAACCACTTTTACTGAGTATTTCTCTTCTCTTTTTTCCTTTTTTTTTTTTTTCTCCTTTTAATAAAAAATTTTTTTTTTTTTTTCTTTTTAATCAAAACTTTGTGTTGATTGAAAAAATAACACCATAATGGGGTGAAGATGAAGAGTTAAAGGATTTGAATGAGTGGATAGAACTGTAAGGAGTGTATGCTTTAATATTTTTTCTTTCTACTGCACGAACTAATACAACTTCATTCTGGATCTGCTTGTACACAGATGCTCAGAGAACCTGGGCAAGTTAACTAACAGATGCAGCTCTCTCTAAGTTAAAGAGCACTAATGTGCCCATAAATACATGGTCATCTTTCAGCCTCCATGAAAGGAATTATTAGATTATAATATCCTCATTAATTTCATCCTCATCCGACTCTGTTGGTGGATTTCCAGACAGCCAAGTGAAGTCTGTGTTTTTAAAAATTAAATGTTCCCTTGTCAACAAGATCTGAATTAGTAAAGTCTAGTTCATCTAGAATTACTAAATAATTTTTAGTGAAAATTGGTTCACAGCATGAATGAACAAGTCTGCAATTAATAATGCTCCTAACTATCCTGTTATGTACTTACACCTAGCAAAATGTAAGTGAATACTGATTGCGTACTTTAGAACAGTGTTGTTAAGGATAGTGTTAAGGTACTGTAGATACTTAGATAATACAGATATTTCAGGTACTCTTCTGAAGAGGATCTTGAAGGCATGTTCTGGGATGAAGAAGAGAGAAAGTGCAGACACAGAATAACCTTTAAGTAAATTGTTGAGTAGAAAATCTTCTAGTCAGCCCAAAGGCAAAACAGTATTGTCCAGATGCTTTTATCACCTTCTTAAAAAAAGACACACACAAAAGAGGAATGTCTTTGTGGCATTATCTATACATACAGTGATTCAGTTGAAGCAAAATAACTTTCTGATCCTTCATTGTTTGAGAATTTTAGCCATGCTTTTGTTTCTGAAAGGCATACTCTTGTGGAATAACATTGAATTGTTTAATTGTTGAGTTCAATTATTAGTTTACCTGTTGTTGTCTACGTAACGTATCAGCATTGGATAGAAGGCATAGAGGTCTCTGCAAAGAACAGCAAACTCATCGAGAATAAGCAGCTCAGCTTCTTGTGTGTCACTTTTACTGTCTGCTCTCAGTTGCTCCTCTTCCATCACAATCTTTACAGCTTTCTTCTTCAATTTCTCCAGTGTTGGAATAAAGTGAGTTTTCAGCAGATCAGGTCTGGCTTTGCTGATGATAGGCTGAGCATAAACTATACATAAAAATATATTTGATCTTATGATTAATATACAATTGATACTTCTGATTGTATTACTGTGAATTTTCTGTGTTACAGAAAACCAAGGTCATAATGCTCCATGTATTTGTAAAGCACAGTGAAACTATTAATTAAATTATGAATACAGCTTTCTCAACCATGCGTACTGAGAAATTAATAGCCAGTTACTGGGAATTCAGATTATATATTTCAGAATTATGTAACAGAATCATAAGAGTATCTTAATTTGGAAGGGATAATCGTGTCCAACTCCTGACAGTCCTTCATATATTGTGGTGTCCAAAACTGCACACAGAGTGCTGCACCAGCACAGAGCAGACCAGGATAATCCCTCAGCTAACAGTGCTGAGCTTGATGTAGTGCACCCCACAGTAATTTTGGCTATCAGGGCAATTTAACTACCATAGTTTTGGCAAGTCAGATATCTCTAACCCAGTCAAAGCCTTGATATAATTGAGATTAAGACAAAGAGTCCTCAGTAAAAAAGGTGTTTTTGTTGTTGTTGTTGCTTTTGTTTGCTTGGGGCGTGGAGGGAATGGATTGCATACAAAGTTTAAAATAGTACACCAAAAAGTTCCTTTTTTGACTAAAGCAAGCTAAAATGCTAATAAGATAATGTAGCTGACTAGAGTAAAAAATTTTTGCAAGAATTACACTCTCTCTTCTTGCTGTGAGGCTACAGTGCATACATAAAAATAATACTGAACTTTGAAAACATAAGAGTTATTATTATTCCTTATCTGCTTTTTACCTAACCATCCTTCTACTTTTTATTTTAAAAAATATTATATAATAGGGTAATATGGTAAATTGTAATTTAGTAATTACATATTATTGGATACAAATACTCTTTAGAAACGTTGACAGTACCTGCAATTCTTTTCATCCAAGATGCTTCATCTATTCCCAGATTGTTGTTAATGATTTTCAGAATATTTCCCAAAATGATGCTCAGATGTTCAGATGTTATCATCGTACAGCAAGGCCCAGCACTTTCAGGAACACTCTCAGACCCTCGTTCCCACCAGTAGGACAAATAGTTGCACAGCATGGGTAAGATAACCTCAATTACATGAGGCATTTCAGTATACCTTGCTCCAGACTCTGCTAAATTATTAATTTCCTTTATTAGTCCATCCAGCTGAGGGATCTCTGGACACATCTCCTCTACTGTATCAGGCATACCTAAAACTGCAGGCAGAAAAGGAAAGGGTAGAATATGAAAAGGTTAATTAACAAAACACAGGGGGGACATCTGCATTCATTTATGTTTAAATCTAAAGTACAAATAACAGTTTTACTCTATTTCAGCATACAAACCAGTTTTGAGTAATACAGCTAACAGTTTAAGATTACGGGTAAAATTAAAACTCAAGTATGCCTTGTTTACAAACTCTGCACACATTTGTCTCCCACTTGAGATAGATATTGGAATCTGTCAAGACTAAGTGGAATAGAAGCATGCAAAGAAAAACTGTGTAGAAAGACACCTGTTCCTTAAGGTTTCATGGAATCAGAGTCACAGTCTGTCAGAATTTCCCTATGTAGAACCGCATTAGCATACTGGTAAGATAACTAAGCAGGAATGATATTTTTCTGTTCACATAAATTAAAAAAAAAAAAAAAAGAAAAAGATGTCTGCTAGAGGAAAGGGAACAATGTTAACAGTCTTACCAAAACAGGGCAAGGCTACAATGACAAGTAATCTTATAGCAATGATAGGAATTTTCTCCTAAAAAAATAATTACTACTATTTGTTTCTAATATTTGGATAGGAGTAAATAGCTTTCCTCCCCTCCTTCCCCCACTGAGGAGTAGTACTCACTTGCTCTTTCTCTTGCACTTTTTGTGTTGAAGACAGACAGTGGGTTGTAGTGGTTGAGAGAAGGTTCAAGGAAAGCTACTGGAATGGCTGCTGCAAGAGATGCTAAGCACTCACCAAGTGCAGGACGTTGCCTGTATATGACAGATACTAAAAGTCATCAGAGAAGAAAAGACTTTCACTAGGTTTCCTGTTTCTAGCATGTGTTATAGAACCGCAGTAACATTTATTGCTAATATGGCTTATCATTCTAATGCAGAAACTATTTTGAAAAATTTTATGTCTCACATGAAGAAAATTTACTGGTACAGGAACCAGCTGAAAATAAACCTCAGCACAAAAGTAAATCTAACCAAGACATGCTACCAACGGCATAACATCATCATCGTATAACTGCATAAATACTATTTACTAGAAAAAAAAAAAAAAGAGAAAGGGGTGGAAACGTATAGATGAGGGTGCCTGAGAAATGACTTAGTTCCTTTCAGCAGAAGACTTACACTCGCTTAAAACTGAACCTGAATTATTCTGAAGTTCTGGAGCAACGTTTATACAAGATTTTGTCAAACATGATATACAGATTGCTTAAATGTGACACTTTTCATCTTTATATATACACACACACATATATATATTTGTGTGTGTGTGAAATAGCTGTGAGAATTGAAAATTCTTAGCAGTGCTGTTTAGCTAGAGATGTTCTGAGGGACAATAGCATAAAGTAATTTTTGTAAGCATATGTTTATATATAGATATACCAAATGGAACTACTCACTTCAACTTGAAGGAATAACATGCCTTATAAGATTCTTTCATTTAAAAAAAACATTCCTTGTTATCTGACCTGAAGTTAAAGAAAAAATGGCATTTTGATCCTAAAGTTGAGCACTGCTTAATTTCAGTAACAGTTTAAGTCAGCTCAACAGCTAACACAGTTTTACTGAAATACTGGGCAGTGTGTTTGAAATCCTGTCACCCACCTAGACACTGATGCCTGCCTACAACCTTATTTTCAGGTTCTGAGTGAGTCTAGTGAAAGTTTTGGAGACTAACTCATTTCCTGAGATATATCTGACCTGAGACTCTTCTAAGAAGGCAACTGGCATGATTCTACAGCCATATCTAATGCAACTGTCCTGTGTTTGTTGCCAATGAAGTAGAGGGGTGCTCTGTGAGCTCTTCCTATCTAAAAGCAACTTAAACACAATAATCTTTAAATTCCTGTGAGATCACTGTCCTCCCATTACCACTGCTACCACAAGCTACTAAATGAGATATGGTTTAATAGCTTGTGGTAGCAATGGTGGGGGGAGGACAGTTAGACTAGATGATCTTGTAGGTCCTTTCCAACCTTGTTATTCTATGATTCTATGATCACCCTGGCTCCTAGTTACAGTAGGAGTGAGGCACTACCTGTCTTGCCCACAAGATCTGTGTCAAAGCATATTTAAGATTTTCAAGTCAAGAAAGAAAAAGAAGAGCCCAGTTTTGTGGGTATATAAGTGATTGAATATGTGCATATATGTGAGAATATCTTCACACAGGAACACGCATGCAGTGTGGAGAGAAAGAATTGTCCTGCAGAAAGTCCTCGCAGCTTGCATGAAAGAATTGCTAAATAAGCTCTGGAAAGAAGTAAGTGAAGACCAGCATTATTAGGCTAATGTAGGTAAATGTTCCCCTAACTGGACAATAGAGCTGAATTTCCTTGGTGTCTCTCAGAGTCTGTGAATTTTGAACTTTTGACTATATGATCATGTAGAGTGCCTAAACAAAAGCTTTCAGAAGCATAAGGAAGGGTCAATGCTTACATCTGTTTCTGTCTTGTGACAGACCAGCTATTAGGGTCCCCTTTTCTGAAGCAGTACCTATGGATATAGGCCTCTTCTAATGCAAAAATCCCAGTTTTGGAGTATATCATAGCCACTAGATTTTTCAAATTTTAATACAGTTTAAAAAATGCAAGTAACTGGTAAATGAGCTTCCTTTGTAGAGTTAAAGGCTGTCAGAAGCTCTACCTGTGCTAAGGATTTTACAATCTAGACGCGTATTTTGAGAACTCTATTCAGAGTAATACTTGAGACAGACATTAATTACTCGACCTACTTACTACAGCAGCATGTCTGGTAACAAGCAGTAACCAAACTTTGGGAAGCTTAATAATGGCCCATGGAAAAAATTAGCTTTCATTATGGTTAAACGAAAGACCCTGCAGATAAGCCACAATATGCAGGAGGAGTTGTTCAGCTTTTGTTTAGTCAAGCATTGTGGGAACTGAATTCTTAAGGTACATGCAACTACATTAAACCTAAATTCAATATTAAACATTTTCAAACTGTTTCTGATTCAATTTTCATTCAAACTGCTTTAGTACATTAGGAATATGTTCCTAATTTAAAAAAAGATTTTCACATGCTGAGTTTTTCACTCAATACCTTTCAACGTAGATGTTCTTCCCAGTCCCAAGAGAATAGAGGCTACAAAGAATTCTGTAACATGAAACTTGTACATCACCCACTAGAGAAAAATAAGAAGCAGATAGTAAGTATTTATTTGGCTAAATACTACTTCCTAAATATAAAAACAATGACAGGTCATCAAACATGCCAAGAGGCGAGCAGATATTTGTTAATAAAATAGTGCAGATTATCATGTTTGTAGAATATAATTTCAATCTAAACCACAGCAGTCTATGAGCGTAACCTCTAGGAATGTGATCTAGAGCCTTCCGTTCTAGAAGCTTTTTCATTGCTTTCCACCTTTCAATCATCTTCAGGTCTGGAGCTGTGGTCTTAAATACATATAAGAAACTTTGGAACAACATATTGTTGCATCTCAAGGAATTTTAAAACTAAAATACAGGAAAAAAAATAAAGGAAACTTTAAAATAAAATAATGAAGAAAAAAATGTTTTTCCAACATATGGAAACAAAATGAAAGCTTCTCCTTCAATCTAATAAGGCAAAAAAATGGAACAAAATTAAGCAAACTTATCTTCTGTGGGAAACTTGAGTAGTTAATTGTTAAAAAGATGTTTGTATTATTGTAACATAATAAACTTCAAAATTAAATAAAATACTTACAAAGTAAATCAACTCCAAAATGATACTGTGAAATATGCTCAAAAATTGACGTCAAGACAGGTAGCAATGCTACTGTAGTATAATTGATATTCTGTGAAACACCTTTGATTTGTGTTCGTGAATGGGTAAATTTTCCAAGTTTAAGATTTTCTGAAGTTTTTTCCAGATCTTCAGCTGCATTTTCAAAAAAAGCACGTAGTCCAGCTTTAACTAGCTCAGATCCTGATTTCATAACAGTTCTGAAAAATAACAAGGGAAAAATGTAACTGTCCCTGAAAACCTCTGCTATGTCGATACAGTTCATAATTGTTATGAAAATTTACAACTTACCGAGTGTCCAGAGACTGAGCTAAGATGTGCAGGCAGCTCACCATTGTTGTAGAATCACTCCCTGTTTAGAGAGACAGAGAGACTGTGAGAGTACAATAACATAGAGAATGTAGGATAATCTACTGATCCCAAATGTCACTACTGAAAATACACAAGTTAAATAAGACATGGAATACATCTCCTGCCCCCATGTCACTGCATGGAGAGTTACAACTGGTTCCAAAAATTTTTGCACTTTTGTGCTTGTAAAAAAGAATGAAAAGAGTAAGTAAAGTCTACTTAGGTTTCATTTTTATTACTTGACCCTGCAGTATTCCAAGCTTTGTATCTTGTGTCTACATTTCTTTCTTCGTTTTCTTACCATTACCTTTGAAACAGGTATATTTTATTTCCCAACATCCCCCTAGCCTAACTAGAAATTAACCCATCAGATTCAACTGTCAGATGATGGAAATCAAATTAGTTAGTGTATGATGAGTCTTGAAAAGCAAACAAGAAACAACCACAAAAGCATGAGATTTTAGAAGTAGCTGTTGGATATTCTTCAAATTTTTAACTTTATCAAGATCTTTCTTAGCAACTTACCAAAAATTGAGATCCTATGTCTAACAAGAGCAGCTAGTTTGCAGAACAGGCTAAAGTAGAAAAGAAAAGAAAAGAAAAGAAAACAGCAAGACAAGACAAAGATTAAGATTTGTTTAGAGAATACTAAGAATATGAAAGAAAAAACATGTGATGTGTGGAAGGTGTACTTAGAATCACATGTGATGGTAGTACTCAGTAAAATAACTGCATTAAGCAGCACAATCATAGAAGCTTCTGCATTCTCTAATTCACTAAGCTTCTTTAATTATGAAATGACTTGAGGTATTAAATTTTCTTATAGAAGTTTCCAACAATTATGTAATATGTGGTTGAGTCTAGGAATTTCTAGGAATCATGACTAGGAATTATTTCTGAGTAAGAAATTTTGATAAGAAAAATTGAGCAGCATTTTCTTATTTTACTTCATATTTTGTGGGAAACTAATGTTACAACTCTTCTAAGAAATTCAAACAATTTGAGAAGGTATTCTTTGCCAATATTTTGCCAACTGTGTTTGTCCACTGCTCATTATAAGATTAATCCTGAAATATAGATTTCTAGCATGTATGTCAGGAGCTTGGTATGTCTAACCTATCTATCAAAACAATAGGATAATTAAGATAAAGGGCTACCTTAACTTCTAAAACTAATGACAGCTTGGCAGACTTCTTTTATGGTCTGTGATATATTTTACAAATGAAATTAGAATATAAAAAATAAAGCAAACATTCCTTAGAAACTGATGTGTTCTCTTAATAATAACAAGAGGTTGTCATTGTGATCTTTGAAATAGGAAGAAAAAACTATACTTCCTTTAAAATACTGATAGCTAGTTTTCTCAACTAAGAATGGAAAAGAATTCTGAGATATTTCTAAATTTCTAATGTTAGATATCAAACTTCTTTCACACGCCTTTATGAAGACATTTTGCAATATCTCTCTAGCTTTATAAATCTGACCTGAGTGACCTTAGGAAGTGATAAGATCATTCACAGACTGATATTAAACGAAATTAAATGAAAATTCCATCCTCCTAAACCTGAGTCACTTCACCAGCTACTGGAGGACCATCTTGTATTCTTACATAAAATATACCTGACAGCTCCGTAAAGCAGTATATTAGGAATGCTGTTACGTGAAGCTGCTGTATAAAAACCAAAAATAAAAGTAAAGATGACAGTAAATAAATTATAAGAATAATTTAGAAAAAAAAAAAAGACCTGTTGGAAAATAAATGGAAGGATGGAGGCTAGTAAGTTCAGTTCTAGACCTGGACTTATGTAATCACAAGCAAATAAACTTTACTTTTAAAATCTGTGTGTACTGAAGACAAGTGATGAGTGCTGTCCAGCGGAGTGAAGGAAAGCAAAAGAACTTTGACAAACCAACAATTAAAGAAAGCTTAAGAGTAAAACAGTTTGAAGATTATAATACAAAATCTCCCACAGAAAATAACCTGTAGTACATCTTGAACAGAGAGCAAAAAAATAGGATTAAAATATTAATTACATTCCTACTTAAGTAACATAAGTACTTAAGTACTTAAGTAAATATTCAACTTTATATGTTGATTGTAGAAAAATGAAAGGCAGCATATTATAAATTAAAAGGAAACTGTCTCCTCTGAATTGAGTTTTCTAGAATAAAAAACTTGAGTCAAATGGTTGATTCTAACTAAACCTGATACAGTACAGTTGTCTAAAAAATTACTGAATTCCAGAAATCTGGGACAGGGAAGAAGTGAGCAATTGTGTAGAGAAGATAGAATCCATAATTACCCCTAGAAATTCACATCCTGTATTTTCACATTCTCTGATATCTAAAATTTAAATGTGAGACCATTTAAATCACCCAACAGTGGGATAAGCTTTGATCAGAAACCGATATCACCAATGAAAAACAAATCCAGCAGAAACTAAACCTTATTAGTTCTGTTGCTCGCTGAATCATTTACTAAAGGTTTTGATGCTATCTCCCTTATGAAATATTTGCTCATGTTGGAAATGGGGAAATGTATCAGCACTCTGTAGCAGCATCTTTTAGGCTTCAGAATATTTCCAAAATAGAAATTCAGTAATGTCTGAACTGAATGTAAATAAAAGCTCTCTTAAACCACAGTGTACTGCTTGAATGTTTCAGTGAAGAATATAATTGATATTTTCTATAAAAGCCTTGAAATCTACCTAGGGTGGGACTAGAGGTGTATTCCTTTGGATGTCCTTTATTTCAGACTCCATCATAGACATATAACAAAGGTTCACAGGACCAGGGTGGGATTCCCTGACTTTGTTCCTTTTAGGTATCATTCTAATGATGACAGAAGCAGAATATCTTCTCAGTGTATCCAACTGAAAAATGGGAGGGAAGATGAAGAAAAGCGACAAGCTGTTTGTGAATTCTGACACTTGAAGTAGTGGAATTTCAAACAATAGTTCAGTAACGGGAATGAAGATCCTTAGGAAACAGGCAAGCTAGAATAACAAAAATGAACCTATGAAAATGGTCCAGGATAGACCTCTAAGGACTCTAAGAATTTCCTGACAATACTATCTTGCGTATGTACCATATATTTGCATCAGTCAACTCTTCATCATCCTCTCGTTTGTTCCAAGCTTCATGAAAACATTCAGAGGTAAGATAAAAAACTCCTTGTGCTGTTCTCTAAGGACATTCTAGCACAAAGCCATTAATTCTATTCTTTTTAAACTAAAGGCCAGACTCCAAAATCAGTTAGTAATCCTCAACCCCAAATAACAGACTGGAATTGTTCTCTGCTTTCACAGATGGTAAATGGTGCACTATAAATGTTCTTTCCACCACATGGATAATGGTGAGAAATACAGAATTTCCTTCAAAAATAGCCCAGATTTTCCATACCTAGGACCGTTCACAAGGGGCAAAACTTTTTTGTGACCAAATCTGTAGTGTTAGTCTACTTGCTAAATAGCCCTGTTTCATAATTTCTGATATACAAATTCACCTTAGGGAAGTTTTAGGTCCAGAAAACTATTCTTTATCCTATAAAGTTGGCTTAAATTTTGCTGAAATAAAACTTCTGAAAAGAGTTTACAACAGCAGATTTTTTTTCATATACTGTTTACAAGATGAACTAATTAACAAGTATTCTGATGAGAAAATATCTAATTGTAAATAAAGATACATAGGTTTTGATCAACAAGTCACAAGAAAACAGTTTATCTGGATTTGATATAAGTGAAGGACAAAACTCTGAAACTACTGTTTCTCAGTAACTTGCTCCCCAGTACAGTCTTCAGCTTCAAATTTTTCCTTAAGAAAAAGATTTTTACCCAACTGGTAATTCAGTTATTCGTATTGATTTGATTTTATGTCATTTCAAGCTAGACAACAAGCCATGAGCATGAGAAAAAATAAGTAAAGTGCATACGCACATGTCAGTGTTTATGAAGCATACATGACAAAGCTAGCATAAAAGTCATTAAAAAAATATAAAACTACATTAATTTTCTTTTAACTGTACAATAAAAGAATCAAGAGACATAACCCAAGTAATGAGGGCAAGACTCATTGAAAAGCTGTTTTATTCCCTGCGAACTAGATACGAGCAATTTAAATTTTACCATTCCATTCTGAGTTCACAACCTAAAAGTTCCCTAAATAGATTTTCTATTCCTGTGTATTATTTGGTATTTAATATTTATTTCACTGCTAGTGGAATATCAGTTGCATCACAACTGAAAGCAAGGGTGCACGAAAACAGATAAGTTTGGGACATGATGTTAAATTAACATCATGGACAACTGCTATTAGAAGTAACACTGTACTGTGAGAAAGATTTAAATGATTTTATAAATATTGATTCTTTTCCTCAAATTCTTATCATCATTCTGCCTATACTGAAGAAAACACTTGCATTAAATGACATGTTTTATATTCCTAGTCACGTTTGTGCTGTAGTCTGGCTATGACAGCTATGACAGCTGTTATCTGCTGAACATTCTTTCACACAAGATGACTTCATTTTGCAAGGCTGTTAACATTTCAATGTGTAAAACTTCAAGTCTGTAACCTACTTCTGAAGCTCACGTGCAGAAAGTGCATACTGTACCCTTTTGCATATTATCATCATTCTTGTTAAAAGTTTATTTACAACCATACATATGAACGTGCAAACAATTTTAGTCATTTTTCCCACTCCTTCCTCAATTATAGATCTACAACACACTTAGATAAGTTTGCATTATTTACATTCTTTTAGGAAAATAATCTAATTTATTGTATCAAAACTTCATGTCCTCTGTTTAGCAACTGAACTGAAAATAGACAAGCTTCTGTGTTTTTGAGCCCATGTCAAACCAAAGAACACTGGATAACGCTACAGGGAGCAAGTAATAACATGGTCCATAGCAATATGAAATGATTCGTTATCTTCAGCCTACAATGAAGTCAATACAAGGTAATGCTAAGTAGAGTTGCTTAGTAGGCTGTTGGCTATGGCATTAACAAGATTGTTACCATCCATAAAGACACGTTGTCATCACACAACCTAAGACAATAGAGAGATATTCAGTGCTATCTATTTTAAACAAGAATACTTGTTAAAAAACATGTAACTTCATAATGCATAAAATTTTTTAAGTAATTGAATATTTACCATTGTTTCTACAGGAATACTAAAAGAATAAAAAAAACTTCATTGCAAGTGGAAGTGATGGAAATGATGCAGAAACTTAATTTTATTTATGTATAATTAATAATACACGTAATTAATAAATTGTAATATGTAATTTAATTCTTCAGACATATATTAAATAATAGTAAAATAAGGAATGCTATTCAATATCTGCTATTCTGCTAAAAAATTATATCTGAGGGAAGTGAGATTTTGAACCATCCATAAAGCAAGCTATATGAACTATCCTTTTAAAGTTTTTGCTGTTTAGGTAGAGCCCTCCTATGTGTATTTTAATCTTCTACTTACCTTGCTACCATTTCCTTTTCCTTATTTGATGCATATCCACTGCTACTGAGTGTTTTTGTTGGAGAAGACAGGAAGTACAAGCAGTGATTTGTAAAGTACTGATCAACTAATGGTAAAAGAACCTAGCAAACAGAGATACAAAATGTAGTTTTTGCAGAACACAGAATGATAACCATAGCAACAATTACCTGATTGGGGAAAGTTAATGCAAAGTATTTTAGAAACTCTGTAATGGTTGTACTTTCTCATTTCAGAGACAGAGTCATATAAATTAAAATCTAAAGTATTTTAATTAAAAGTTAACAATTTTAATTAAAAGTTACATAAATATTACTTAGTGTAACACAGATCTATTTTGGATCTAATACTACAGTGTTACTCTTTTCTCATTCAACACTGATAAACATCAATGAAGAGGAATTTTCCTCTCCACTGTTCACATAATTCCCCAGATATAAAAGGAGAGGGCTTTTTTTTTTTAAGCTCCTAAATAATCCTAAAAATCTGTTTACTGACAGCATTTATCTTAGTATATTTACAACAAAAATATGTAAGAAATAACTAAGCAATAATTCGACAATACTATGACTTTAGTGACTTTAGTGTATACTAAGTAAAAAAAATCTGAAATTATTTATACATTCAGCATTTTTCATTTCATCTAATAAACTAGCTGCTTTTAACTTCTATGTAAAAAAAAAAAAATGGGAAAGATATATTTCTGTTATCTGAAAAGCAGTCTTAGATTACAGAATTCCACATTCTGTACAATAGAGTGTATATCTACATTACTTGAAATACTAAATCACTTACTTTGGCAAAGAATTTTATTTCTTGGTCATGTGGAGATTTTTCAGTTTTTCCACTGGTAACAATGGCTTCTGCAAGGATACAATAAAGACACGAATAAGAAGCAGTCTAATAACAAAAACAACAACAGCTCTTTGATATAACTGTACATACTTAGTTTTTAAGGAATGCGATCAAAACAGCAGAAACCATTCTGTTAATTACTGGCTAAGATGTCCAAGAACTCAATCTACAAATTAACAGACAGAATTACACTTTCTTGAAGGCAATAAAACCAGTAGTCACTACAAATTTAGACACAGCAACTAAAATATTTAAATATCAACTTGAATTATTTTCAAAATAAAGTTGGCAACTTACCCAAATGTGCAATGAACTCTTGAGCAGAGTCAACATATTTTAAAATTTTCTTCAGAAACTTAAAGGCAAACCTCTTTTCCATGGATGAAGCATCCAAATCCATGTCATTCCGACCCCTATATTAGAAAGTATTAAGATAAATTGCATTGATAAAGATTATAGTATGAACTATCATAGCATTATGAAGCATTCCATTCCTTATAATCTTCTACATATGGTAAATTTTCATTAATGACATAAAATGACCTCCCAGGGCTACTCTTCCTTATCAATTGTATAGCAAGAACCATTAAAATCAGTGCACGTTTTTCTAAGAGATTTGATAGCTGTGGATATATATATCTAAAATATAAGCGTTTTTAACATAAGAACTTTGGAGAGATGTTGCTGCACAAATGAAAACATGGTACATTTCAATCTAACAAAGCAATGTACTGGTAACCTCATTTCTGCTACTGGCAGTTTAAAATACCAAATGCTTGGGATGTCTGCAACTACAGCTTAAAAAAAACCCAGCCTGTCTACCACATTTTATTTCAACTTTTCACTGTCACAATTTGTTTTTAATGAAAAAAACTGAAGTCAAAATGGCTTAAATTTTTGAATGAGAACATAAGTGACAAACTGCTACCTTAGTCAAAGTTCCTGAAAAAATTTCAGCAATACGTGATAATTTCTGGGGAAGCATATATTGTTCATTCCCTGAGATAGATTCATTACTTCAATCATGACTGGTGAGTGCAAGATTGAAAAGAAATAAAAGTATTTGTGGTTAGCTGTGCCTAGTTTTACAATATCAGTTTTTCCTGTAGCTACAAATGAAACCTACCTCAATGGAGTTCTAACATTCTTTAGGATCACAGAAAAATATAATTATGAAGAAACTTCTGAAAGCCACCTAACTTACAAAAAAAATTTGCTCATAAATACATTGTAGATTAAAAAAAATGCTTAATGCCAGCAAAATTGTAATTTTGCATGTGCTGAGTTAGTTTTATGTATTATAAATAAGTGCTAGTTATGGTACAGTAAATTAAAATTATCAAAAAATCAAAAATACAGCACATTAATAAACTATTTTTATTTTGACAGAATAAGCCCCCATAGGCTAGAGTACTTTCAGGTAATAACATTTAGTGTTCTATTTGAACAAGTTAAGGAGCAAGTGCCCTCAAAACAGCCACTCTGTCTTACTTCAGGGAACTCAGAACGTTTTTCTTAAGAACCATGTTTACGTAGGCATTTTCTTACAGTATCAGACCTCAGATTTATTTTCCCATAATCAGACTAACAGCTGCTAGTTGCTAATTTAAAAGTTTTGAATAATCTATTTGTTGAATAATAATAGTGTTGCATGTTGTATTTACTGTGATCACAGACTTATTAAAAGGGTTACCTGTCTTCACTATTTCAGATGGGTCTTTCTGAACATAAAAGTAACAAGGACTGTGATGTACAGAAGACGTGTCAAACAGTAATTATGTTAATACCTAACAGAATGCAGTGAGATAAGGAAAATTATCATTGTTCGTGCACTGAATGCAAGCAAATAGTTCAGGAAAATAAGAATGTTACCGAGATATGATTATGCCATTCACTTGAAGAAATTTAAACAGCTCTTGTGCCTTTTCACGGTCCCGTGATTTCTCCTTTGCTGTCAGTGTGTCATAAGGTACCAATAAAGGATGACTGCCCCCACCTGTGGTGAGTAGAGAGAACTGTAAGGTTTTTTTCCCTAAGGTTCATCTTTCTTCAAACACAGAAATTGTTCAATTTTGATTGTTTTACAGTCTTCTTTCAGACTTCTCCTGCCTCATTTTGTCTTTTCTGCGTGATTCATAGGATTCTGACTTACCTTTGCTTTCCAACTCCATTTTCTTCTTTTTGGCCCATATATTATGGTAGTTTTCTGCCATTACCTCAACCATTCCCTACATTGCCATCAGGAAAAAGAAGATGATGCAAAATTAAAAAATTATAATTAAATCTGTAAATTCACTTAAGTCAACAGTCTTGAGTATAGTCTACGCTCTTTGGTAAAGGAACATCACCCCATTGTCCATTTGGCTGACTTGGTCCATGCATTCAAGAACTGACCTCAATAAAGTGGGGAACAAAAACCCACAGATGCTTTCAAATAAAGCAGTGGAAGGCTAAATTAATAATAATTATTACCTTATTCTAGCTTTTAAGTGGCTTTAGTCATAAACTAGTTTTTATTAAGCTAGGAACTGTAATGTATTAAATAAAAGGACCGTAAGTATTTGCTAACTGTATGACACCCAAGAGTTGAAATAGCATGAAAAGAATCTATTCTGAAGGTAGGAATTAGCCATCAATCCTCCCCAAAAGCTATTTTCAATGACAATGGGAAGACAGTATACAGAGAATAGAAAGTTAAATCTTTCTGCACAGATGATGACACTAAAGTAAATAAAAGCATCTTTTTCAGGAAATACAGACTCTTTGCACACAAATACTCTAGCAGGCTCTTCTAGTAGTATTAGTCTTGAGTCTATTCGTATAAATACTGAAGTAGTGTTACAGCTACTTATGGATAGCAATAATGACAAGAGCAACAATTTATCATATAGGCAATGTTTGGTAGCATCACAGTCCATCAGACATATGAAATGTTGACTTTTTATATAACATATGAAATAAGGGAGAGTCAATGAAAAAATCGGAAAGTTAACAAAGTGATATGAAGTACATTTCATTTGTCTCAGTACAAACAGAGAAACAATAAATTATATGATAATATTAAACGCTGGCGTTTCCTAAGCAAGTTGGGAATGACTACATTAATTAAGAAAAATAAATGGTGAAGAAATCAAAACATAAGACAACAGAACCTCAAATAAAACTTTTACTTGTAAGGATCAGGCTGTAGACCATATTCTAGAGCTAATGTTCTATAGAGCCAGGATGGAAAATAACAACCTGCATGTCTAGATGAGTACTATGACATTTGTGTCAACTACAGTTATTAATAAATTAACCAAAAAGTCAAGATCTACTGGAGGAAGATCTGAATCAAGGACCCAGACTCAAGATAAAGATAGAAGGAACATATTCAAGAAAGATAGCATTTGTTTTGTAAGTGTGTGTTAAGAGTGTATGTAATTCACACTAATTAAAATTTTACTGCCTGGCAAAGAAAGGTAAAAAACAGAACTAAGACTAAGCAATATGGAGCCTTTATAAAAACACACTTCTAGTATATTTTGACAGTGATAACAAAGGTAGGAAAAGAACCAAAAGAACAGATAATCACAGGAAAATAAATAAATAATCAAAGAACGACATAATCCCTAGAATATCAGTAGGGAAAACTGCATCAAGACAAGAATTTTTGGAAAACTAGTTCTGGGTTTTGGCTTGAAAATTACCAATAATGGTGTGTCAGTACAGCATAGGAACTGGTTTGTATGCTAATCACACTAAGATTCAAGAAGAGTGTCAAAGATTTATTGTAAATAGTGAATTCAGTGAGCTTTTTGATGAAAGAAGACTGGAAACAAAAGACAAAATGTGAATGAAAAATGGTATTTTAATAGTAAATTAAGAAAAAAAAACATAAGTAATTTCGAAGCAATATTCTGATAAACTGAAGTAGTAAGTCTTGAGTGCTGTCTGAAACAAAAACAACAGTGAAATTGTACTATTATAAACTGCAAAAGTATTAATTCCCTTTTGAGGAAAGGGCATTCTCATCCGTGAGACCATACAAGAATAGGGAAATGGAAATCCCTTCTTACAAAAGAAAGCTAAAAGAGTTATAAGGAGTTAAGACTTCTAGCAAAACAGATGTTGAAAGAGGGCATCAAAGAGACAAAAGGTGAAAGCAACCATCTTTAGCTTGTTGCACATGTATGTCTACAATACACGGATAATGAATACATTCAAGCTAGCAAGCTTCCGAACAAATAGAACTCTGAAAAAGTATATAATAATGAGGAAAAGAAGAGGGAAATATCAAGTTGTGGTACTAAATGATTTATGCTAATTGAAGTAATATATTGCCATGAAAACATAAAGAGAAATAGGCTAAGAAAAAGAAAAACTCATACAGTGGTTTCACTTCTCACTTGGAAACACATACTGCAGGAAAAAAAGCAGAAAGAGGGCTAGCATTGAAGAAAGAATGCTCTAGATGTCCCTATTCGTTACAGAGTAGTTGGATTAGATAACCTTTAAGGGTCCCTTCTAACTCAAACAATTCTATGATTCTGTGAATATGGGCAGATGACTAAAATTAGACAACAGTACATATAGTCAAGAACAAAGAAATCTTACTGTAGAAGACAGAAACTCTGACATTCAACTTTCTGAAGACAGTTCTGCTACAGGTGCTGATCACTGTGACTTGGAAACAAGAGAGCACTGAGAGAATAACTTCAGTGAAATGGAGAGTTAAAATAAACAGAATGAAGAAAACAACCAAGAAAATAGACAGCTCTGAGATTGTTAAATAAGATGATGAAATTACCCCTAGAATGAGCTTAGGAAAAAATAAAGAGAGACTAAATGTAAAATCATAAAGTAAGAGAATATGCAAGTTTGAAGAAAGACAGACAGTATAAATAGATATCTATTATACATTTGTATATAATTTATATATATCTAATATCTAATCTATATATATCTATTATATCTAGACAATAATTAGATATCTCTTTATTCTTCAAAAGATTTGGAAAAATAAAGGTGGGAAAGAGGATGAAAGAGAAGAGTTTCAAAGTGTATAAAATAAAAGAAGACTAACATACCAAAGGGCACCTTAAAAGTATGTATTTGTAGGGTTCAATTAAGGAGAAGCAAACAAAAACCCAAAACACCTAAGCAAAGGCAGTCTCATTTCATAGCTTTCTTTCTTTCAATGAAGCTATCTGGAATAAATAATATGAATTCTTTCTGTCAGGTTTTTCATCATATGGACAGCAAAGCAAGCATCTTTGCATAACATTGGGAGTATCAGTTCAAAGTAAGCACAGCACAGGTTAAATATATATATAAAAGCTGTTTAGAATCCCTTCCCTAGCTTCATGATAACTCTTCTAGGATCTCAGGAAGCAACACTGAGATAAAGAATAGAAATCTGTTTTTTAAATTGTAAATATGGCAAGCACCTTACTACAACAGTGAACCACAGCTGAAGTCACATATACACTCATAAAACTTGGTGAATTTCAACTCATCAATGAAATGTCTTTCCAACGCAAAACATCCAAAACACAAATACAAACCTGAAGTTCCCTAGAAAGTACCACGTTAGTGAGATCAAGTGGTGTTGGGCTATATCCATTTCCCTGAGGGAAAAGAAAAATAATTATTTTCAAATAAGAAGTTTTTCAGGTATATGTGTGTGTGTATATAACTACAATGTCTGTTGTTGACCTAATCAGAGTGACACAATTCACAATTTTTAAAATTTCTTTTAGAAATTGTGTTCATCTTTTGTCTGACAACGTGATGAAGACACACAGGAAAATTAACAATATATTTGTTGATATGGAAATGAGAAGGATGCAGATATTTAGATGTCTTTTTGTTGGGAAGAGATGGAAGCCTGCTTTTAAAAAGTATGCTTCTCAGACTAAGAGGAGACTAATTATGAGACACTGAATGGATTTTCAAAACATGACAGAATAGTGTGACAACTTCAATGAGCCATATACTAAAGGCACCACTGTGAAAAGTGAAAATAAGATACTGTCTATGGGAATGCACAGACTAAGAAAATGATGCAATAGATTTATGCAGTCTTAGAATGTTTCTATTGTGAATGCTCCAATGCAGCAAACCTACTCATGAGACTAAAAGTGAAGTCACATACAAATCAATAATTTCAAACAAATTAAAGATTTTGAAATCCTGTACCGAATCACACCATGCATTTTGTTCATGTTTGTTTGAAAACATTTTTCAATTTATTCTTGTACTTTGGTACTATTGAGGCATCATATGAACTTCTAGAAACATAACAGAATCCATGGTATGTTTTGGTATGACTTACTAACACACATTTTCTGTTAGCCACACATTTGTGTTGCTCATCATAGTTTTAAACAGCTTTCTTTATCCTCCAAGATACAGATAAACTGAATGGCAGTTTCAGTATGTTAGCACAAATAACTGCAAATGAAAAAAATAGTCTATATCACATCAAAACACTAGGCACTGTACAATTACCTGAGAAATATGCAAGTAGATTTAACAAAAAGTATTATTATATGACCAATCTTAATATCTATCTGATTATAATCTTGACAAAAGTCAATTTTGGATTATTCTGTTTGATAAAGTTTTTTTAAATAATTTTTAACAATCATTAAAAAAAATGAATTAAATACTCTGCTACGTATTCTTTGAATGACTATACAAAAACTCTCTCCAGTAGATTTGGTCTCTGAACATTATTGCATTTAAAAAGTTGGGTTTTTTTTTTCAATCCCCTCCGTAGTGTTAAAGCTTTTTTTTTATTATTATTATTATTATTGAGACAAAACTTCCAGACATGGAACTCTAACATTGTAAGTTACATTCCATTAAAAAAAGAATCTAAAACAAATGTGATGTATAATCTCTTAGTAAGTTAACAAGCAGTCCTTTTTCATTCTGAATTCCACCATACCTGGCTAGACTGAGATATGCTGCGGAGCTTTTCATTTTCACGCTGTTGTAACGTTGCTTCTCCCCCTTCCTTGGTCCTCTCGAGGCTCCACCCGATGGCCAACATGGTTTTCAGTGATTCTCTCACAGGCCAACGATAAATTTCTTTTTCCTTTGAAAAAAATAATTTTCTTTATTCAGCAGGTAGTGAAAACTCAATAAAAGCAGGCTGTCCTTCACTACAAACTCTTACACTCTACAATAGCTGAAGAAATTTCTATATTATACCTACAGACAGGTTATGATTGACATGAGAAAAAAGCTTTAAAGTAGTCACAGGCTTTTTTTTTTTTTTTTTTTTTTTTGGATGGGACATATGTTTATTAAAAACTATCATATCTCAAGTGATTTGCTCTAAAGCAGTTAGGGAGTTTGTACCTGGAAACCAATTAATTAGTTTCTACAGCCCAAAATAATTTAAAAATGTTGATGGCAGTATGTGGATTAAATTAGCTGAGCGATAGTATATATTTGAATATAAAAGCATGAAGCTTTTTTTTTTTTATGTTCCTATATTTATATCTAGTTATGAATGCAGAATATTACTGATACATACACTCTTCATACAAAAACAGCCATCAGTAAAAAAAATTAGGAAAGAGTCTGTAATTTATCAGACCTTTGAGAAGTAAACATGCTAAGTAACAAATTTGAAAAGTTGTGGAAAAGAAAATTAAGAGCATCATATAAAGACTTTTCAAATCAACCTAATAAAAATACTTCAGGTCTTCCTATCAATCAGAATTTTTGTGATACTTAACATGACAAGGAAAGACAATTTTAGAAATGGTTCAAAGCTTTTAACCTAAGATCATTTCAAATATTCTCTTTAAATACTCTTTTTAAATGGCTTCAATAAGTATTCACCCAACAATTCTTTAGCTCCTCTCTGAAGATTTCACAGTAACTTATAAACCTTGTGAAATTAAAATTCTTGATTTTGTCATCTCAGTTTTCTGAATGGAAAAAGAGTTGTCAAGTGGGACAAATGTAAATGTTACCCAATGAATGACTGCAAAAATATGTAACAGAATGCAAGTTCAGTTCTGTGTTTTGATGACTTGAAGACATTTGTGCCTACTTAAGAAACTCAAATAAAAGACCATTTAAAAAATTTTGAATGTTTCTTCTCCAACTTCTGTAGCTACTCTGGAGGAGTAGCATCTCCTCCAATTTCTTTAAAATTTTATACTATACTTCCTGAAAACTGAATTGTCTTCAGATATGTTAGATTACACTTTAGCCTAGACCACAAAAATTACTGCTAGTGATTTTCTCACCCACAACAACCTAAAAACTCCATGCTATCATTGTCTTTAGTACAAATTATCTCAGGCCTATGAAAACATCCTAATGAAAGCATATAATGCATGCAGGGCTCTATACCTGGCTACCTATGTCTGTAACTATGTATTTCTCTATATGTAGATTTCTATGTGTAGATCTATATAATCAGTGTAGCATATGGATATTACTGTTTTTAACCATTGGAATTATAGTTTGAATCTCCTTTTATATTATATATTTGAAACTGAATTTTAAAAATACAATACACAATCAAGTTACTTTCCATTAATATAGATGAAGTATTCTATTACCTTCTCAGTTAAAGTTTTGAAAGGTCTTATTAATGGATGAGTCTTTGTATTTTCATCCAGTGAAACACCGTATTTCCACCCATTATTAGTCTGAAAAAAATATATATACTGAAATGAGAGCAGGACAGAAGAATAAATGCAAATTTGCAAGTTTACTTTCTTATACTGAACTGCTGATCTACACTAATAGCTGCACTGTGCCAGAAATTTGTAGTAAACAAAATGCATGCACCTGAACAGAAGAAAACATTCTTTTGCACAGACCCACACAATAGCAGAATTGTTATTTCTATATATCTGTTCAGTGCAACTGCCATGATGAGAAGTGGTGTCACCACTACAAGCAGGGGTCAAAATGGCAGTCCATGCAGTGGCAACGTGTGTATTCCCATTGAAGAAAAAGTTGAAGACGCAGCCCTCACCACGTGAAGCGATAAGGGTTATCTTTTGGAATAGCAAAGACACGATTCTTCTAGACTTCCTTGAACTCAGATAAACCATCAGCTCTGACTGCTACATCACAAAGCTGACTAAGCTGAAGCCTCAAACTTCCAGAGTCAGTCCAGAGAAGACAACAACTTTTCAGTACTGCCAGGCTCCAAAAGAGTTTGAAGACTGTGGAGTATATTGCCAAACGTGGCGTTATTATCCAACCACATCCACTGTACAGTCTAGATTTAGTGCCCTTCTAACCTCCATCTGTTCTTGTTGATGGAAGATGGACTGAGTGGGCGACATTTTCCTAGCAACTACATTTTCATAGCAGCTGCAAAACATGGGTCACACTTGCTGGTGCAGATTCTGAGCTTGGCATACAGGCTCTTGCTCATTGCCGGCAAAAATGCATAGCTAATGGTGGTGACTGTGTTGAAAAACAGTGTTTTGTAGCTGAGAATTTTATTAGATAGTGTTAACGTGCTCTTTGTATCTATTTTACTTTCCATAGAAATAAATAGGCATTACTTTCTACAGACTGTCATTTATTGCTCTATACCTCTTTTGAAGTGAAACAGAGGACACAGGAGCAGAGAAGTTTGAAAATTATAGGCCATAATAACCTTAAAGTTAGGAAACAATACATAACATAACAATCTTAAAGTTAGGAAAGAAAAGCTCTAACTATATATCCTGAAGTAATAAAAGACATTTGACTGCCCAGATACTTTGCCATATCACAGATTTGCTGCAATAAAATTGAATCTCTGACATTAAAAGAATATCATTATTAAAGCAACATCAAGGTAAGGAACACAAATTCTTAGCATAAAAAATAGAAACAGAACAAATTAGTCACCCCTTATCAGACCCTATCAAGTTTTGTCCTAATAAATTCAGGCCACTTTGAAAAAATGGTAAGCATCAACATACTTTCTTGAGGAAAAGATTTCATACAAATATCCCAAAAGAAATATGTGGGAATTAATCTGAACAAGTTCCTATCATTTAACTATTCTTTTTTTTTTTTTCACCAATCATCCCAGATATTACTTCGTAGCCCTCTTCTGACAGTTGCCAGCATTAAAATAAATCCTACCTTATCAAAAGCCCATTTATCATGAGAATGCTCAGCATATTTGCTGACAATATACTCCAGCTTTTCAGGAAGTACAAGGCTGTAAACAAAGGAGCGTTTGGTCATTCAACTGTACCTTACTGTAGTCTGATTTATGATAAATATTTAGTATAATTAAAATGCTACATTCTCAGATGAAGGACAATATTAATATGGACATTTTCGGCTGCATAATTACAGGTGATGCAGGGGCTTGATTTTAACAGCAATAATCAATTAATAATAATCAGTTACTGAATACAAAAGTATTAGAACACTTAAGAAGCAGAAGAATTACTTAAAAGGCCATTTCTCTATCAGTAGTAGCGTTACTATGAGTACTATCATTACTGTGAGTAGTATCATTAAAATTCAATTACCAGCCAACTTCATGTGCAGAGGAGAAACAAGTGTTAAAAAGGAATAGTATAAAAATATATAAGGAAAAGAAATCGTGATGAATTGCATAACTCACTTTGCTGTGTTGACAGGTTTGGGATCAAAATTTCCTTCTGGATCCACTGAGATCTGCTTTTCCAATGTTGATCTAATTCGTGTATCTAAATAATCAGGAGGCAAAGCCCCAGCTATAGCACTTAGACAGGGCAAGGCCATTCTAAAGAGCTCTGGATCATACTTCTGCAGGAGAGATAGGAACTGGTTGGAAAACCCAATAGAAAAAACATGCAAAATGTTAGTGAAAACCAAGCAGCCATACATACAAATATTAGAAGATGCAAATAAACAGTAAAGCACATTTAAAAATTACACATAGAGCAAAATTATTGCTGCATAATGTGTTTTTCTCACTATCAAATTGACATATTTTAAGACTACTTAGATGATTGTTAAGAGTATGCTGTCACTTGTGTAAACTTAAACAATTTACATATGAATCTTAAACTCTCCTTGGGCCAGAAAGGCCTACATAGGAAGGATTAAACATTATTCACCAAAATATAAGAGGATAAAGGCTGCTCCAAAAGTAATGCTTCCTATTTTATTATGTTGGCTGATGGCATCAGAAGTGAATGTTGGTGGTATGGCAGTAGAAATTGAACTTTCCTGCCAATATTCCATTCCATTTTGTTGCTGTGTGACACATGGCAGCAGAGGCACGGTCTGACAAAATGACATAAATGTGCACACAAAGCAAAGGTGAGTCACTGAATTTCTTCATGTGGAAAATATTGCACCCATTGACCTTCATCAACACTTGCTGAAAACTTATGGAGACCAATAGTGGCTATTAGTGTAATGAGGCAGTGGCTGGTGCATTTCAACAGTGGTGACAGCAATAGGTCACCTCTGCTGGTGCAGATTTTTATAAGCATTTCATGTAGGCTGTTGCTCATCAGTGGCAAAAATACATAGCTAATGGTGGTGACTATGTTGAAAAAGCATTTTGTAGATGAGATTTTTTTCTGTCAAATAGTGTTACTGTGCTCTTTGTGTCGGCTGTAGTTTATTTATATGGAAATAAATAGGAGGCATTACTTTTGGAACAATCTAAGTACAATTATTCATAAAATTCTGTCTTTGCCCTTCTAGAAT
The DNA here is from genome assembly GCF_019232065.1 of Centrocercus urophasianus. NCBI lineage: Eukaryota > Metazoa > Chordata > Aves > Galliformes > Phasianidae > Centrocercus > Centrocercus urophasianus. The sequence goes on from NW_024884586.1 coordinate 23,499,417, forward strand.
TACTAATTCCAATTTTAACTGCAGAAGCCATTGTCATTTCTCCCTCCTACCCCCTAAATTGTTTTCAGTTTAAATCATGCCAGTCACAAAAAGATTGTGTTTTACTGTAGCATGTTACAAGGTGAACTAACACCATCTGAATATTTATTTAAATAGTCTAATTAGCTCTAGGGATAACTATAAAAACACACAGTGCAGTTACTTTTGAATCCTTAGTAACTTGCCATGAAACAAGTTCAATCGCTACATACTGAAGTATAAAAAAAGAAAAATGGTAGAGGAGAAAGCAGGTCATAGGAGGTCTAGATTCTACTTCTAGCTCTCAAACAAAATTACTAGTGTGCCTAGGAAAAATTATCACTTCACTTCTCTATGTTTCAGATTCCCCATCTGTAAAAGGCACAAAATGATGTACCTTTAAAAGGCTTTAAGATTTACCAGTGAACATCATTGCGCTATTATAATTATTTGATAAACAGAAGAAATATTTCTTTTGTTAAAGAAAGAGAAGGACTATATGATATTTTAAATTGTAAATTTGAACAATGACTTTGTTTAAGAAAATGTTAAGTTTCATTGAAGATATTTGCTGATATACACCACAGCAAGTAGAAAGCTCCTCTAGCTTTGTTGCAACATTCTGTGCTTAGGGCACAAATAGAAGAAGTGAGATCATAGAATGAATCACTTCTAGTAACACAATTAGAAGCCATGAAAATACCAAGCCTGTAACTACCCCAGCACCAAATGGAACAACAGAGAACACTGTAGCTTAGCAGCTTTACCACAGTGCTCACATTGGACTAATACTCATTTACAGAGAGATGCAAATACTACTGTAGCAGGCCATCAATGCTGGCAAAAACACATGGTCTTCATTTATTTGTAAAATACTAAGACGAATCGGAAACAATTAATTGTGATCTCAGCCTGCACCGACGCTCTTTGCACTTGTGACAGCATAAATGTCATTAAAATCAGATAATGATTTTTGAAACCAACTAAGTACAAAAAGCTTTTAGTAAGGTGTCTCTAATGTAGGAAATGCAATCACTCCCTAAATATTAAAAAAAAAAAAAAAAAAAAAAAAAAAAAAAAAGGCATTGAAAACTTCAAAAGATCACATTTTGGGCAATAATATAGGAATATATTAATTTCTAGAATGGTGGCTCATACTTTTTACACTAGGCTATGACCAGCAAACTGTCAAAATAAAAGCGTCTGTCTGAAAACAACATAGATTTATAGTGCATACACCAATTATATGACTCACATGTACATGCATTTCTTAAAATTATTGCTATTTTCTGTCAGTAAAAAGTATTATAAAAAGTTTAGGAGGGCAGACTAGAGCAGAGTTGAGTAATTAATATGTTAGTGCAGCAAGCAGTCATCAGTGGAAACATATCAAAACAAAAATCATACATTACATTGGTTTAGAGAAAATTCTTCAAGATTCAGCACTTGATTTTCCATTAGAATGGTACTTCATTGCTAGCACTCGTTGCCATATCTCCCATATTACATGAAATAATTGTAGAGACAGGCATTTTCTGCATTGGCACTGCAAATTACCATTGGAATTCTTTTACAGTCATCCCATTCTGGAATGTGAATTATAGTCATTACCTTATGAGACAAGGAATCAAATATTCCCCAAAAAAGTTTTTCAGTTAAATGTAATTCATCTTCTGCTGCAATTCCATAGCTTCCCATTCCTGACGGTAGACAATAATATTTCCAACACTGTTCATAGTGATTTGTCAGAAGCTAGAATTTCAAGGAAGAAAACGTGTATGATTAACTGGTATTTAGTGATATGTCATAGAGACTCATGCAGTCTGAATGTCTAATATTTGTTTAAATATTTACATATATAATATTATTTATGCCCACACCTATAATTTATTTCTCTACTTTGAATAACTCATAGGAACAGCATTTTTTGCTTCATTTTTATTTTTTTAGAGAGCAGTGCACTCCGTTCTGTGAAAGCATAAAGACCAAAGATAAATTACTGTGAAGTAAGTTTTATGTTGAATGCATTTACAAAAAAAAAAAAAAAAAAGTACACTGTTTACCTTGAGTGGCATTTTGCAGTATTCATTGAGTAAGGGCACATCAAAAACTAGCCTTCTCAATAACTGTTGGAGCATAGAGGGACGTAAGTGGCTATAATTAAAAAGAAAAAAAAAAAAAAAGGAAGATCTGCTTAGTAAAATCATTTTGCATGTTAGAATTCAAACCACTTTTAAAAGTATTTTGAAAAACTTGATATGCACACAGACATAATACCTTAGGAGAATATAATCAAAATAATGAGAAAGGAAACACTAGACTGGTTAAATCGAAGCTTAAAGAATCTCACCATGCCTCATCTATGTAGAAGGGTAAATCACATAGCAAATTTTTGCACTCCCTTTATGTGATTGGACAACAGGTATGATTGTGCCATATGACAGCAGAGGAAATGGTGCTGGAGTAACACAGCTTGGTCACTTATTTCATGCAAGAATAAAACACTCATCTTCCTACATTATATGCAGTATATATACATAATATATGAAAATAAAATGCATATTCTTATTTTCAAACAAAAGAATGAATTTGTACATAGGTATACATACTGGCAGATAGCAAGCAGGCATTCTTCAATAGTGTCTCGTTGTGCTTTTGTAAGGGAACGTCCTTTGGATAACCTATATATTGTATGAAGCATGGAGTCAACAAGAGAGGCGTGATGTTCCGTTCCAGAAAAGAGGGGAGCACATCTTTTGAGTAAAGGAAACACAGCTGTGCAAATATATCTGTTTAGTGCAAGAGCTGCTTCTGTGGTACTTAGAGAAACCTGTATGAAGTAGAAATTGATATCTCATGGAATAAAAGTTACTAAATAAAAATTTATAAAACATGACAGAGGCATTATCCTGAAATCTGCTTAGTGGCTGGATGCTAGCATAGCATTCCCTATATATACATGATGATGACAGTCATTTTATGAACTTGAGAAAATCCAAGTCATCCACTTCTCTCATTAAAATAGTTCTCTCTGAACCAATCAAGAAAAGAAAAGAAAAGGAGGAGAGAGAAAAGAAAAAAAACAATTAGAGAAATGAGAAAAGAAGCAGCTTGCTCTTTAAAACTGGTTAGGGAAAAAAAATCACCAAGCATTATGTAGCATTTTTCATCTCAATTTTGTCATATCTACAGAAGTATGAATTTCCAGTGTAATATGGAAGAACGCATGAACTGAAAGTAATCGTTAGACATATTACATAATAATATTCTAAGTACTTACGACATAATTAATGCAAGCCTTCATTAACACCTATACTCATTACAAGTTCTGCATACACTTCCAGTGGTAGTGAATGCTTATGACCAAAACTCAAGCACTACCAATGAATGAAAATGTAACTGAACTGTTTCTCTTTGAGTTTATAGAAGGCATATACTTACCCTTCAAAAAAAAAACATTTTTACTCAACGTTATACTTATTAAATTAATTGAGTCACTTTATCCACCCACTGTACTCAATCTCCATAGCAAAATACTTACTGTATCCAGAGAGGCAGAAGCTCTTAAATCTGGTAGAAATCCAACTTCAAGTAGGTGAAGGAGGAAGCTTTGGTCCTTAATGCCATACACACGGTCCAAAAAGAGTACCATTGGTGCCTTATGGTCAGGACAGAAATGTGCAGACATGTCTGGCTCATTTACAGTGCCATCTACACAAATATACATAATTGCTTTTTTAATAGCAGATAACTAACTAAAAAAGAAACACCAAAACAGTGAAAGACACTATCATCAAATTTCATGTCTAAAATCAAATGCTTATAGTCATATTCTTGCTTAGATTTCTTGTGTGCTGAAAAAGAAAAGGTATTTATTTCAATTTAAAAAATCTATTACTTTACAAGTCATTAATCTTCTCATCTCAAATAAAAGCTTAAGAATGAGTAATTATTCCATTTGTTTCATTACCACTATATAGAATGTTTGTCAGGTAAAACTAAAGCAAAATATTACTGCAAATATTAAGAATATATAGTAAATGTGAAGTTTTTTAAGCTTAAGAATTTTAATTTTTGCACCATGTTAGGTAGACTAGAAAAAAATATGCTTTTATAAAGGAAAATAACAGCAACAGAAGTTATTATATAACTGATAAACTTCTTTAACTATTATGAGTAATAGACAATTATTGTGAAACAGAAAGTACAATGCAATTAAAGGAAAGAGGATAATGTTATTTTGCCCTAGAAGAAAATGATAGACTGGTAGTTCATAGCCTATGGAACATGCATAAATTAACAGTAAAGATGACAATCTTGTACCGTAAAAATGTCCTCCTTTGCTGAATGCAAGTTTTTTAGGTATTTTCAGTTTATAAGGTTATCTTGAATGTTATTTTTTGAAAATAACATCCACTCTGAATAACCACGACTGCTTCCGGAAAAGAATCAGCAGTCACATAACAAGAAAGAGCATCTCTTTTTGTCCTGAAATCTCTGAATTTGTCACATTTTTAAGTTTCAGAGCAATGAGGGTGAAAATTCAAGAGTCTCCATGGAGTTTCCTTTAGCAGGGAGTATCAAAACTGTCAGCTTCAATGATAAAAACTCAAGTTCAACTAGGTTCAATCCAGACACATACGGGGAGCTACAGAGTTTACTGCAGAAAGTGAGAAGTCTGTGCTCCAGGGTTCGGGTTTTGAATGTATGCACAAAGTAGGTAGATTCAAGATGTGTGAAAGGATTCCATGGTAACTTGCCTTTATCTTATGGGTGGACCTTACGGAAAAAGAGATTTTGAGTCTCAAAGCAAAGGAGAGAGAGCAGCATTATTTAGCTAGATTGGGAGAATTAGCTAGAAAGGGAGAACATTTTAAGACAAGATGAATATGTATGAAGGTCGGTGTGCACCTGAATCAAAACCAAATCAGGCTTCAGACCTTGAACATTAGAGGTCAGAGTGGAACGTTATATCCAGAAACTGGGAAAAAGACAGTAGATGTAGAAGAGCACTTTGGATCAGGACAATCCCAAATGCAGCTGGTTTTCATTTCCTCAGGGACGAAAGAAACAGTATAGTTTCCTTTGCCAATATACAGAATAGGCAGAAAACTAACTAACAAATAAATATGATATACACATGCAACATTTTAATCGATCAAACAGGAATATACCCTGAGTCATCAGTGACCTGCAGAAGAAAGTAAACAAAAGAGCCTAAAAGCCTGCATACAACAGTAATAAAACTGAGTGACTAGAAAAAGTAGAGACTGCTGAATTTCATGCAGACAACTCTAAGCTGCTACTTATGCAGAAAAAAGAAGCCATGCCTTTATGATGCTGATCTTGGAACTGAAAACACAAGCCAGGAAAGAGATCCTGAAGACCTCACTGAAATTCTATGAAACCATCAACTCACCATGAAGCAGAAAACAAGCCATCAAGATACTAGATACCAATAGTAGAAGTCTAGGGTGTTCATTAAAATTAATAGAGTACAAGGGTGGGTTTTTTTGTTTGTTTGTTTTTTGTTTGCTTGTTTGCTTGGTTTTTTTACGATGCTTAAAATGTATTTTTATGTAGCAAAATAGCAAAATTCTGGAACTTAGTGCCACAGGAGTTTGAGGGTACAGATATTATGATAAAAGAATTCAATAAATTCTTGCATACCAAGTCCAGAAACAGATATTAATTGTCACCCTTTCATCTCTCTAAACAAATGACTGGATGCTGTCGAAGAGGCTTTGTTCAAACTCACGTGGTTCTTCCTAAACGGACAGCACCTCTATAATGACTGCTATACAGCACTAGGGCAGTGCTCCAGTATGTTATTTCATAGGGTTTTACACTCTCTGATCCATGGGACCAAGAATGAATTATATGGGAGCAAGTCTAATTGATGCATGTCCAATTAAAGCCTAAAGAAAAGGTACCTACTTATACTCAATTCTAGTAAGATTGTTCTATTTCACATTAGAAGGCATATGTGACAACAGCATTTTATAAAAATTGTGTTGGCCTAGTAAAAAGATTGAAATTACCTTTGTTAACTGTTGACAGCTTTAGTGGTATGCTTATAATCCCAACCAAATCTTCAGTTGGCACTAGAGATCGAAGGATTGATCTAATTCGAATAGCTTCACCTTTCCCACTTTGAATAAGCTGTTAGAGAGAAGGTTTATCAGTTAAGAAATTTAGTACTGAATAAAATTGGAATTTTTTCCTCAAAATACTGATATTGATGCAATTGTTTTTGAAACACCATACTACTTAGAAAAAATGCAAAGAAATTCAATGTATTGCAGCACAGTGAAGGAGCTGCAGATTTTATCTTTTACCTTAGATCTTTTTTCATCTTTCCTAATTTTGATGTCATCAATAATGTAATGGTATTATAAATTCCTAAGAAAGGAAAAAAGCCTACGTGGCTAAGCTTCCTAAGAACCCATTAGATAAAGTGATGAAAGTGTCATTTTCTAAAAGACTCCTGTTACTTGCAGAATTATTCTTACAATATATGCAGATAGTGTAGATGCCACTTTCCAAAAATGCATAAGAAATAAACTTTTTATGGCTTTTTAAGAGTACAGTAAAGGGCCAGATTCAGAAATTTCCTTGGCTGTGTAAAGTGCAATGCTATTTGTTTGTTTGTACTTTAATCCCATAGTCATACAATTTCCCAAATCTTTAAAAAAAAAAAATAACAGAGAACAAGAAATCAAAAGTCAATTTTTGTGAACAGATTGTAGGGAACACATCTGTATAGGCAGAGTAAAGCATGCAATAAAGTCCACCTCCTGAAGGCAGAAAGCCTTTGAAAAAGGAACAGCTTACTTAGATACGTATAGTTCTGTTCAAATATCTCCCACATTTTCTGAGCAAGTGACAGAATGAACTTACGTGCATTTCTGGTGCACAGCGTCCAAGTAAATCTATGAGAGCAGAGTAAAATGACATGATTGCATTGCCCATGTGTACGATCTCCTCCTCCTCCTCCTCCTCTTCATCACTAAAAGGCAATCAGCAATGCCACTAATTATGCTAGTCTAAGTTTATAGTTCTTCTCTGAAGCGAAATCCATGATTCAGAGACTATAAATCAGATATACACATTTCTGGCTACAGATTAAATATACTTTTTTTGTATCCCTAGAGCTAGGATGCAATTGAATAGTATAATAATAACTGACTTATATCAGGCCATCCTCTTTCACATTATTGTTGCCTTCGTGTCATTCCACAGTAGCCTTCCCATTTAATTTCTCCTTCAGACTTTGCTTCTGTAACTAGCATTCCACTTCATCTAGATCATACCTAATGAACTTAATACGACAACTGATTGTGGGTGTGAATCTATTATGTTCTGTGTTTGTATAATGCAGAATCACAGAATGGCCTGGGTTGAAAGGGACGTCAAGGATCATGAATCTCCAACCCACCTGCCACATGCAAGGCCACCAATCTCCACATTTGATACTAGACCAGGCTGCCCAAAGCCCCATCCCATCTGGCCTTAAACACCTCAAGGGATGGGGCATTCACAACCTCTCTGGGCAGCCTGTTCCAGCACCTCACCAGTCTCATAGTAAAGAACTTTCCCCTGACATCCATCTAAATCTTCCCTCCTTCAACTGAAAATCGTTTCCCCTTGTCCTGCTGTTGTCTACTCTTTCAAAGACTTGATTCCTCTCCTGTTCATAGGTACTGAAAGGCTGCAATTAGGTGACCCCAGAGCCTTCTTTTCTCCAGGCTGAACAAGCCCAGCTCCCTCATCCTGTCTCCACTGGGGAGGTGCTCCAGCCCTCTGATCATCTTCGTGGCCCTCCTGTGCACCTTCTCCAACAGCTTCCTGTCTTTGTTGTATTGGGGGCTCCAGACCTGGACACAGTACTCCAGATAGGGCCTCACAAGGGCAGAGTAGAGAGGGACAATGCCTTACTTAATAGGGTCAATTATCCACATACTTCTAGCATGATTAAACCAGCTACTACATCATCGTTTTCCAAACTAGCATTCACATTTACTTACCCTTCTCTTTTGTATCCTTGTGAGGGAAGGTCACGAGTAGGATTCTCAGAGATCCGTATAGCTTCTTGCATAGCTGCCAGCAAACCATTTCCTCCTTCTCCTCTAAGCTCTGGTCCAAAGCACTCTGGTCGTCGAATAAGAAGCTTTACAACAACACTTGCATTTTCTTCAACACTTTCACCTGAAGACGAAAAAGAAATCTTAGCACTATACATGCTTTCTTTTGAAAGGTATCTTTTAGTTTGAAGATAACTGCATTTTTTCCTAAATTATAAATTTATCATATGTATAATATATGTGTTATTTTATATATATATATACACACCCGCATATATATATTATATCTACATACTTTTTTTTTTTTTTTTTTTTTTTTTTTTTTATATTTAAAAACACCCAAAAATTTTTTTTATATAAAAATAATTTTTTTTTTTTTTTTTTTTTTTTTTTTTACATTTGAAAGCAAAAAAAAACGTTTGTAACAACAATGATATGCATTAACCTCTCTCTGTCTGTTAGTATATTTTTATGGATAGAAAAGTAATTAAAAAGAAACCTTTAAATTCTCAAGAGATTTTACTTACTGTTAACAAAAACTGCAAATCTTAGGAATGACAGGTAACGTTCACCCTCAATTGGATTCCACCCAATGTCTGGATATCCTTTAGCTAACAATACTGGACAACTCTGCAGTCCACAACCAGCCAGGTAAGTAACAACCTACAATACAGAAACATTCATTTACTCGTGTATGCAGAAGTTAATTTCTAAAATTACTGTCAATGCATTATTTTTTAATTGAATAATATAGCTTTAATGTACTAGCTGTTTCATTTGATAAACAACCACTAGAACTCAATATTGTGTCAATCTTAGCTTCTAGTCTTCGCTTTTGAGGATGGCAAAAACAAGAATTCAAACATTTCATTTCTGAAACCACTACAACTTAATACAACAATATGAAAAAATTTCATTTGGTATGTATAAAGGAGAATAACATATTCAGATTTTTTTATTTTATTTTTTTTTACAATACATTACAGCAAAACAGTTAAAATACTATTTAACAACTTTATCACATTGATAGCTATGTATGATTAACTTGTTACAAGAGCAAAGTAAATGTTGCATCAGAAGCTTACTTAGTATATTAACACCAGTTCTAATAGATATACTTTTTTTTTTTTTTTTTCAGAAGATTGATAAATATCATTAAAAGTTCTCCAAGTGTGGAGAACCATAATATTTATTAATATGTAAATTCCCAACGCAGCATTTCTTTGCAAAGAGAATACCTTTAAATAAGACACATTTTGAAAAACAAGAAATGTGGTAAACTGAATTTCTAAAACATGAATAAAATGGTTTCTCAATCATTTAAAAGGAAACCTGGAGGTAACAGCATAGATGTGATTTTCATATTTTTAAATAAAAGTACGTAAATAACATATGAACATGGTTTTTGTTCTGAAGTAGATTTTGAAATTGGTAATTCAGTGACTTGCCCAACAGTGCTATCCATGAAAATACAACCGTCACTGGTGATGTTCTGACAGTCACTAATGGTGTAACCCAGGATCAAAATCGTTTAACATCTTTATTAATGATACAAGAGTGCATCTTTGTCACGTTTGTAGATGATACAAAATTGAGAATTGTTCTCAATGCTGCTTATATTTAATTAACATATTCCTGTGCTCTCAAATCCTTTCCATTAATATTCCTCCCGTTGTCTTTTCCAAGCTATCCCCATCATACATCCTTTTATTTACTCTTACCAATTTTTGCCTCTCCCACTGCATATTCTGCTGATTAAATATATCACAACAACCCAGATACCCTCACTCAATACTTCCTTCATGGATTTTGACATATTCCACAGAGGTTTTGTGGATGCTCTGCTATCATTTTAAACACAGTTTTCTGGTTTCTGTTTCCCACTGATGCATTAACATGTATTCTGTTTTGGTATCTTTGTACCCACCACTCTTATTTCATCCCTATTCTCCTAAAATTTCTCTTTTCTCCTAAACACTGCCAGAATCTCAAATGCTGGATTTCATTTCCTTCTGCAGCTAAACCTAATATTCTCTACTTTCCTTCTTCATATATTTTCTCTTCTGTTCTCTGAGATATTATCTCCATCTCTTTCAATCTCTGTGATTTATGTAAGCTATGAACTCAGTTTGTTTCTTTATCTTCTCCCTCTTCTTACTTCACCTGAATTTGTTCCTCCCCTCAAACTATGTTTCTTGACATGCATTTCTCTTTTTTCATGCCTTCATTCTTGTTATCTTTTCTACCTGATAACACTGAAAGGCTACAGGAGACAGGAAAACACCTTCTTGCACCTTCTTGTTCTCTTTTACTGTGATTCCTACTAAGTGTTAAGCCAAAGCATGAAAAACATTGCTCAATCAACTTTACTTTAAGACAGAACATATCTAGAGCAAGTATTTCTGAAAAGACCATATTCAAATACTACTATGATCAAACTTGCCCTTTTCCTTCTGCTACAAGTATACTATTGAATAAGTAGGTCAGAGCGATCACTTGCTTTATCAAGATCTGGTTCTTCCAGTGCTAGTGCAAGCTCATTGTTGTCCATTACAGAGGCTGCTGCAACATCTAGTGGTGTCGAACCTCTCATTGAAGGAAATGCTGCAGAAGAACGTTAATATAGATAAATTTAAGAAAAGAAACTCAGTTTGCAGTAACCACAGTTATGCAGCAGAGGGCAGTAATCACACTGGAATCTAAACATATTAATAGCATGTTGTATGTACAGCTAGCTGTTCTTCAACCAAGAACATGCTTAGTTTTCAAATAGCGTTACAATAAATGCTGAAATCCTTTCCTGTCTTGACATCCACATCCACAAACAATCAGAACTACGTTATTTTTAAATGCAGATTAAGAAATGATTATTAACAACATGGAAAACTATAAGCAATTTTATACAACAGTTTCTTTAGCTGAATAACGTTTCAGCTCTGTAATTCTCAGAAGCTGCATAACCCTATCATTTCATTATTTTATAATATATCCTATATTCAGGTAAAATAGTCACTTTCAAACTGCAGTGTTGCCTGTTTTATTTCATTAATTCTTGTTCCATTTTTGGTGTTCAATATGGATAAATATGGTCAGAGAAATAATAGCTATGAATAGCCAAAACATTGTAAAAATCACATGCTGACTTGTCTTACTACAGCTAGCTAATATAACCATCTACATAGCCAAGAGAATTTTTCTTGGGCTACTACAAACACATCAAAAATCAAACACCCAATCAAATATCCATTCCAAATTATAAATACGAAATTCATATTAGTGGAATAAATTTTAGAGGAGAAGGGAAACAACTACAGCAAAAAAAAGAAATTAATATTCCTTGCCCAGATGAAATAGATCAGCATCAAAGATCGTTAATTTCATCTTAGATTTCCAATGACAGTTATACCAAGCGTAACAAATGTAGATTTGGTCCTAAATTTTTCTATGTCAAGACTGCTCAGATGAAAGGAAAACAGAGAAGAAGGTGAAAAAAGCAAGACTTCATCACACACTTTGGATTGCTATACAAATTACACAGTTATTCCTTTTCTTGATTTTAACTATTAAGCTATATGACATACCCAACCCAACGCTGCTGTTTTCCAGTAAGTAACTGAGGTGCTCAAACATGGCTTTTTGGTTTTGACGACTAATTCGACAGAAGTAGCACAGGAATCGACAACAGCTTGCCACCATCTTAGGAAAAGCGATCTGCTGAAAAGAATGTTGACAAAGCAGTGAAAAATGTTAATTACCAATCTGTTCTAATTTTTCTTCCCACATCCCTAACAAGGAAAGCATAGCAAAGTAACCAAGGTGATAAGCAAATGGCAGTTGCTTTAGTTTTAATTTAAGAAAGGATCTGCATTTCTTTTTAACCTTTGTATTCATTAGGCCCTTGGGTTTAAAATGTTGGAAAATCATTTTGCAGAGAAGTATAGAGAACATATAAGAAAGAAAAACAGACTTATTTTTCTCAACTCTCTCAAAAGCAATCTGCAGACTAGCAAACAGGGCTAAAATGTGTTTTATATATACATTTTTATATACATACAAAAATGGTTAAAGCAACAAGCTCGGTCACCAAAATACTAGATCATAGCAGAATAAAATATTTGAAAATCTTCTTTTTATCCTCCCATACTCATTACAGTAAGAATACACAGTCCCTATGAAAAAGATTTGTACAAGTCTTCTACATTGCTCAATGAATAGGCCTTGATAATACACATTAATATTTTATCTTTAATGTACAGTTCTTTTCCGGTGTTTTTTTAAGGTTTTCCTACCAGAGCTATTAAAATTACCAATATATACTAGATGCACTTAAAGCATCAAGCTCAGCTGCAGATTTGCATCCTAAAGATATTCACAAAATCAGGGAGAAAATTTTTTAAATAATCTGACCAGCATCCTTTGGGCAAAAACATTTTTTCTTTCTTTGTCTCTATCATCTAACCATGTAATCTACAATATTATACATAATATTTTATATTCTCTAATATCCGTGATGATAGCTAAATGGAATATTGTGTTTTCTTCCTATGATGTCATGTTTTCTTCACTTCATGCTTTGCAACTATAAATAACAGTATTTATATTTCTTTACACAATGCATAATGTGTACTGCCTCTCTTACAACACAATTCTAATTCTAAGTAAATCCTTTTTACTTGAGACAACAGGTTTCTGGGGAAAAATGATAACATAATTAAAAGCTGTATCATATGAGTTATCTATTCAGATAATTTTTGTGGAGTTGATTTGATTAACTGTAGTTTTATTTTTACACAGGTCTTTTTCATAATATATGTCCCATTTGTCTATTTCACTCATGAAGGTACTATTATGTGCAAGAAGCATTTATATTTTTAAACATAAGATATATGAAAATTAATGAAAATTATTTATTCCCTCATGAAGACATTCAACAATGCTTCTATGTCCATAATTTACAGGGATACAAAGTGTGACAACCTAATTTAGAGAATTACAGTAAGCAGAACGAATGTAAAAAAATTATTTTAGAAATTGCTTATAATTGAAGGTCATCTGAACAAAAACATAGTATAAAAGTTTCCTAATATGAAAGAAAAGATTTTCAAGTAATTCTGAGAGTCAAAAAGAGCATTGCTTGAAACTGGATGAAGAACCAACAATAGAAACCAATGTTATGGCTCCAAAATTCTGAGAACAAAAGCACAATCTTTAATAATAACTATTTTAGGCTTCTATCCACTAAAACTTAACTGTGATGTAAAATGGAAAGTTTGCTTGAGTATTTTCACCAACCAAGTACCTTTCTGGGGTTTGTAAGCGGATACTATCTAAAGTAAATATTAAAGTATTTCTAAGTTACCAAGAAACCTTCAGCTACACCATATTCCACAGATTTCAGATGTTTCTGACTCATTTATTAATAGCACAGTTGGGAGGAAGCCTGGCATGAGTTTCCTTCTGTTTGAACAGACAAATTTTTACCTTCTGACTGTTCCTCTAGAGAAGCAGTGAACTGTAACACTCTCATTACGCATCTCAATACAGCCTCATAATAAAACCATTTAATCCAGGAAACTAGAAACATGACTTAAAGCATCTGCTGTTGCAACTTCAGAAAATGCCCAGTTCCTAAACCAGAGATGACATTGCATAGCGTCTCATTCCTTGTGACTGTCATCTACAAGACAGGTCATAAAGAGGATCCAGGGAACTACAGTTCTGTTAGCCTAACCTCAGTACCAGGAAAGATTATGGAGCAGATAATCTTGAGGATGATCACACTGCATGTGCAGGACTGAGGAATCAGGCCTAGCTGGCATGGGTTCATGAAAGGAAGGTCCTGCTTGACCAATCTGATCTCTTGTTATGGCTGAGCGACCCACATGGTGGATGAGGGAAAGGTTGTTAACATAGTCTACCTAGACTTCAGCAAAGCCTTTGACACTGTCTGCCACGATACTCTGGAGAAGCTGGTAGCCCATATCTTAGGAGTATACACTCCTCACTAGGTAAAGAACTGGCTGGATAGCTGGGCCCAGAGAGTGGTGGTAAATGGAGTCACATTCAGCTGGTGACCGGTCACAACTGGTATTCCCCAGGGGGCCTGTCCTGTTCAGCATCTTTATTGAAGACCAGGATGAGGGCATTGAGTGCACCCTCAGTAGGTCTGCAGAGGACACCAAGTTGAGAGCAAGTATCAATCTGCCTGAGAAGATGGTAGGAAGGCTCTTCAGAGGGATCTGGATAGGCTGGATAACTGGACTGAAGCCAGTGGGATGAAGTTCAACAAGACCAAGTGCTAGGTCCTGCACTGTGGCCACAACAACCCCAGGAATGCTATTGGCTTAGGGCAGAGTGACTGGAAGAGCATGGAGAGGAAATGGACCTGGGATAATTAGTCAGTGCTCAACTGATGAGATAGCAGTGTGCCAAGGTGGCCAAGACGACCAATGGCATCTTGGCTTGTATCAGAAATAGTGATGCCAGCAGAAGTGGGGAAGTGATCATCCCTCTGTACAGCAGTGGTGAGGCTGCACCTTGAGTACTGTGCTCAGTTTAGGGCCCCTCACTTGCAAGAAAGACATTGAGGCCCTGGGGAGTGTTCAGAGAAGGGCAACCAAGCTGGTGCTTAACAATCACCAGCTTAGGGAGCTGGGATTGTTCAGTCCCGAGGAGACTCCAGGGGTGATGCTATTGCTCTCTACAACTACCTGAAGGGAGATTGTGGTGAGGTGGGACTCAGCCTCTTCTTTCATTTAACTAGCAATAGGAACTAGAGGGAATGGCTGCAAGTGGTACCAGGGGAGATTTGGATTGGACATTAGGAAATACGTCACTGAGAGAATGGTCAAGTGTTGGAACAAGTTTCCTAGGCAACCTGTGGAGTCACTGATCCTGGTGGTGTTCAAGAAACACTTAGATGTTGTACTGAAGGACATGGTTTAGAAGGAAATATTGGTGGTAGGTGGATTGGTTGGACTGGTTGATCTTAGAGATCTTTTCCAACCTTAGTGATTTTATGATTCTATATATCTCAGTCTTCATTAAAAAAAAAAAAAAAAAAAAAAAAAAAAATTGGTGTTGATTTTCTGCAAGTTTCCAAACTTTGTGAGGAAATTATGTACCTTGAGATTGAAATAGATCAAATTCTCAACACAGTCAATTTCTTAACCATATTTCTTGATAAGATTCCTCTTCCAATGAAGATTCCAGATCAGTGGGCAATCTTTTTGGATTCCCCACACACTTCATAGAGACAGGTACACAAAATAGGATATTCTGGATGGCCAGAAACGTTAAAAGCTGTGACCAAGTTACCAACTAATTTTTTTTAGATCTGCATTGCTCACAAAAACATCACAGTAAATTCTGTTACGTATTTAAGTAGATTTGCGTTATAAAATTCTTTACAACAACATTCTTACATAGAACTAGAAGGCACTGCAGTGTGTAGTTTTGGTGGGTATTTTTTGTCACTTCTGACTTCATGTACAAACATTACAGCAAAAAAGGTTGTGATATCTATGAATTACACTATTAATCAGACAATAACTAACTGTAGCTTGCCTGGCCTGGAAAACAAAACAACACAAAACAAAACACAAAAAAAAGCACTGGGAACAGAGGATAATCCTCTTATTGGAAGGGAGGCATTAACATTAAAAATCAGGCATAAATGAGAATAAAAAAGATAAACCCACTTCACTTCTAACTTTCCTCAGGTAGCTGAAGGAACACAGTCATGCTACTGTACCTTTAAACAAACATACAGACATTCAAACATAACGCTAAGTACAACTTTGCAAATTATAGTTCAGCTCCAAGAAATTGAAATTGAGCACTCAAAACAAAGTTGGTGTAAGTTAACTAAGTATGTGGTTTACTGTTAACAACACTTTATCTAAGATGAAGACATTTTCCTGGTAGACCTAGACCTCCCACATATGAATCTAACCTGTATATTTAATTTTAAATAACAACAAAACCTTTTAAAGTACTATTAAATAAAATGCTTATAACATTTTACTTAAGAAAATAATAATAATAATTCCTAGAACACTGGTGATGTATTTTAAGAACTTCTCAATTCTTTATGTTAATTAAGAATTGTTAAAACTAGACAAGCAGTATCAGGCACATAAAAGAGATCTATTTATCTTTGGATGCGTCCTCTTTAACATCCTTTTATACCTTTACAGAGGTTAAAGATGCAAAACTAACAATATAATTACAGTGAAATTACCTGAGATGTATCTCCTCCAAGCACATTCACCATCACATCCATAACAGTCTCGTGCATGCCCAAGACTCTCATTAAGTTAGGATGCTGATAAAAAACCTTGTTGTTCATTATATCTCTAAAGTGGGAGAAAAGGCAACATCATTAAGAAATACTATTTTCATTTATTAGAGATTTTAGAAATCTGCATTCATAGCAGTAATGGGATTTTAAATTCTCAGATTTCAGTATAAACCAAAAACATCTGAAAAATAATTAACATTAAACTATGCTGCCATTCCTCTTTCACAAATTCTATATAATAACAATCTAAACTTTTTTATTATTTGAAAATGGCATTTGTTTCCTCTTTTCCTCTCCATCTTTAAATTCCTCTTACCGCCTGTTCTGTTTAAAGAAAAAATATATTGTTATGATCTAAGTGGAAAAGAATATATTCTGTTATGCTGTAAGTAGAGAACGGGGATCAATAAATCCAAATCTAATCTTGTCTCTGCAGAAGCACTGCTTACTTCATTTTCTCAGATCATAAAGCAGAAGATACTAAAGAGACTTATTTTTCAAGGATATCAGTTACACATCTTTCATCAACATTTCCAAAATTAAGACTGAGAGAAGAAGTAAAATGAAATAAGAGATCTCCTAAATAGGAATATTTTAACAGCTGCATTCTGCCCACTCTCCTATAACATATTCTGGAATTCTCTATTTTTGTTCAATAATCCAGAACACTATTTATGTGTTTTCATGGGAATACAAAACGCAAAGAACAAAAAATCATGCCTATTTTAAATGAACACGGATAACTGGTAAAGGAAACAGAATTATATTACCTCTGGGAAGGGGGCTACAGACACACCCAGTTTAGATGAAAGTCATCCTCAATCCCATTAGAAATCTCAGTAATTTTACAAACTCAGCAACAGAGACAAATTAGGTAATGATGTCACATACTAATTAATAAGCTGTTTCTATGAATTGCCCAATTCAACTGAAGAAACTATTGTTTTCAATTTTTACAAAAAAGAACCCTGCAATTTCTACAGCAAAATAGTAAGAGCAATGCCAGTTCCTTACAACTGTTATAAAGGAGATAAACTGTTCAATGTTCCTGATGAAAGACAAAGAAGTGTAGTTCTTAGATAATCTTACAACGTTTTCTTTGTAAACACTCTATTTTAATTTTAGGCAATTCATTTTCTGTGAATTTATTTATTTATTTACTTCCAACATTGAGTGTTCCAATCTTCACATAAGAGCAGTAATAGGCATACACAAAACTACTTACTTCAGAAGAATAGTTTCATAACAAGAATGGAGAAAAATATTTTCATACCACAGCAGGGATTACATAAAGGTAAAGTCTTACTACTCTGAAGTTATAAAAGATAAAATAAGTAGTCTTTTGCGTTCAAATACTTTGACTTACAATTGATACAATTCTAACCAGCTTGAAATATTTCAGATCACAATGCTTTGCTGCTTCTGCCTAGCTGCTTGTAAAAACTCACCACTTATGAGGATAGCAACAAGTCTATTCACTTATACATGAAAAAATAACGTGAGCTTTAATTTAGTGTGGTATTGACACCAATGAAGACATAAGTCACCTGTTTACTCTAGATCTGCTAAAACATGTTTGTCTACCAAACATCAACAAAAAAATACTCACTGGGCTTCACTGTTGCAAAAACAGTCCAGTTTTTTAGGTGAGCAGATACTTTGGTTCACAGAAAAAAAAAGCCATACTAAAAAATTCTGATACACATCAGTATTTCAATACAGCAACAATTTTCATCCAGGATCTAAAGTGGATGGATTTACCAGTATAATAGAAAGCATTATTCAAAAATAAAATGATGTTAATTGCATACCCTAATCCATTAATCATTAGCAGTTCCTCTTCTTTTCCCATTCTTACACTGAGAAGCGAGCGAATCTGGCCCAGTGCAGCAAGCAGATTAATGGTATCCTTCACAGAAGCATCACTAATAGTGTATGCTTTCCTCAGAGCTTGAAGTAGCTCACCAATGCTATCATATTGCCTACGCAGGAGAGTGTACATAATCCGAACCAATTCTGGATCTTGAATCTGATCTTCCTGGGACCAGCGCACCATAGTCTGAGATATGAGTTCCTTCAGTGTAGCTGAAATAATAACATTATTTCAATAAAATACAATAAAATATAAATACAATATAAATACAATACAATAAAATACAAAAAATATTACCAGCTATTACAAACACAAAAATTCAAAAACATACATTGCAGTAAAGTATCAGATAACAATAGACAATAAGAAAGTTATAGGAAAGCAAAAGGATATTAGCAGAACAGAATTTTCAACAGGAAAAATAACATTGGCTCTTTCATGGTAAGTCTGATGCTTCTGAGAGATGGAAAATAAGAAACTTTAACACAGTGTCCAAGTTAACACATCACTGTTAACAATGAAAAGTTCTTGGCTTATCTTGACCCTAGACATCATCCTGGTAAGTGCTAAATTATTTTTTTTTTTTAATTTCATTTATGTATTAATATTTATAAAACAGCTTTAATTGCAGAGCTTCTTCTATCGCAAACTTTCTCATTAGGAATGACTCTTACATTCTTTTACAGTGGCAAAGAAACATATTTTTGATGAACATCAGTCTAGGTTTGGAATACAAAGACTGATCAAGAAATTTTCAGTAAAGAATTCATTGTCTGACAAGTGTGCTTCCAGCTATCCTAGAAATATTCATTAAAGTGGGCTCAGCCAGATAATTAACTCTGCCGGAAGAATACGTCTGCTCTAAGTTTACAGAACTGACAGAAAAAAAAGAGAATGAGACAGCCTCCTCCCCCTCCACCCCTCCCAGGGCCAAGATAAGATGCCTTATGAAGCTTTTGGGATTCATGCATCTGATGAATGTTTAGCTATTTTGTTGCTCAAACAAGGGAACTCCACTGTCTTCAAAATATGACAACCTACCTGGAAACATCTCAGAATTGTATGATGATGCACATGCACTAACAGGAGATGCAAACTGACTTCAGAGAGGGAATTTTAACTGTATTTCCCAACTATTTTGAGAAAGTCACTATCACTTCAGAATGTATTTTCTAAAAATTTGTACTGTTTTGAAGCACACAACCCATATTGCTTGGAGCAGTTCTATGCTGGATACATTTCCTATAGAATGGCAGTGAATACAATCTTTCTAAGCCCTGAGTTTAAGAACTTTACCTGAAAACTAAAAGCACGTTCCCACCCTTATAAAAAGTATGCATTGTTTATGCTAAGTGGAAGAGGATATCTTTACAATCACTATTTTTTCTCTCTTACAATTTACGCAATGATGTATTAATAGAAAACAATCATTAGTTCCCTGATTTTGTTACAAAAACAGGCTGTAACTCTGTGGGAGACAGATTCTAGTAAGGCAGCTCTATTCGTAAGGGCAGTTTGGGAATAAAAATATAACAAGCATTTTTTGAAAGCACTACCTTTCTTTAATCAAGACAGTTTCTTCTTTCAGTACTATGGCATATTCTCCTAATTATTGCACCAAAATCTACCCCCATAGAATAACTAATACCCTCCAAGAACTTTGCAATGTAACTTTGAATGTTACTCATTTCAGGTGACATAATAAGTGTAACAATGATTATAAGGAAAAACAATGAAAGCAAGAAATATTTTATTGAAAATAATGTAGCATATGGGAAAAGGAAAATTTATTTGTAGAAAAAAGTTCCTTCCACATGCCTTGATTAAGAATACTCATACCCTATGCCCATACATGACCAGACGGTCAAGTACAGAGAATTTCAGCCTTAGCAATACATACACACAACTCACATCACTTCTCCATTTATGCATGAAAGTATTGGGGTACTTCATATTATTATTTCTTTTCACTTTCTGAATTCCAAATTTCCTGGTGTGGATAGAGGAAGGAGGGATAGAGGGAGAGAGATGACGGAAGTTCACATGTGGATTACATAATTCAGTTTTCAGTTACTTCATTATAGTTTTCCATCATCCTTTGAGTGTCTTCAATATGCATATGAATGCCCATATGTACACTAATGTTATGCATTATTTTAAGGAGGACTTTCAACCCGAAGAGATTATCTGAAATATCTAGAAATACTGAAGTATCTACAAAAACAGCTTCTGTAGTACCCCTTGTCCAATTTGCATTTTTTACTATTCATGGCCCCAGTATGTATTAAATACATAACCTGTTGTTTCAGAAAGCAAACACCACATTTCCATGGACTTTAAAGACTGAACAGGCAGATCATGTAACAGATTTTCTGAGTTACAGAACAGCTTTATTGTCAAATCTTGCACAACTCTTTATGGAATAATTGTCTGAAATGAAATTAATGGTCCAGAGTATGTACAAAGATCTGCTGTCAAATTGCAAGTAGAAAAGAAGCAACTTCTGGCATTGTTAATTGAAAGACCAACCTCAAGTCATTCGCATAGTTCTGCACATGATATTTGCTGGATATTATAGAAACTTAGAGCTAGTAAAAAAAAAAAAAAATAGAACAACTTAATTGAAAAAGGCAAGGAGCAAGCTCAGCAAAAATTTGCATTCTAATGAAAGAACTCATTACTCACGATATGTAGTCACTGCTAAGGAAAACACTGGGAACAAGTAAATATATGAGAAGAAAACCAAAAGTAGACATAGAGATTCATACCATGTATAAAATTCAGAGGCAAAGTATAGAAGTGAAAAATCAAATGACCTGCTCAAAGCAGCTCAGAAAAACACTTAAACAGTTGAGAGGAACAGTAAAATAACTATCTTGCCAATTGAAGAATAGGGCATGAGCATATACATAAAAATGAATACAGTTCAGAATAATAAGTCTATGATTCCAAGGGTTTCAGAATCTTTCTGTGAATGCATGTATGTGTCTGCGTGCACATATACCCTGGGATGTGGGAAGGAATACATACACTTCAGTTTCTTCCCTGCCAGCAACAGAACCAACCATGGTAAAGAATTAATTAGGAAGAACTAGAGACAAAAAAAAAAAAAATGTATTTTCAAAATGGAACATAAAATATTGCAAAGATGAAATAATGACAAACTGCCATTCTACTAAAGCAAACAGAACTTGAGATAAATTAGCACGTAGGGCATTCCTATCTGCAACTTGGGGAGAAAAATAAAAAAAAAGCTCCATTTTGCTCCCAAGCAGCAAGGAAGTGGAAGTAGCTCCTGTAACAAATGCTAGCAGAAAGTTATCCCAACCATTTTCTTATTTCAGTGCTTCCTTTAATTAAACGCAATGCATCTTTGAGACACTAGTCGTATATGCAATAGGCTACTTTCTGCTTTTAATCAACTGCATGCAGTTATCAGTTCTTCAGTTAATACCAATCATTACTCCTCAAATTTGTTAACCAACTAAATAACATTCTTCCAAACATTCTGAAGAATATCAGTTACTATGACTTTTTTTTTAATTTTATTTTTTTTAACTATTATGAACACGCTCTGAGAATCCAGCATTTTAGAGAACCAAAAATGGTTTGCAAACACACGCTCAGGTCTAGCTGGGATGGAGTTAATGTTCCACACTGTTTATACAGTGCTGGGCTCTTTACTTGTGGCTTGAACAGTGTTGCTATTGCACCAGTGTTTTGGGTATGCCTGAGTTGTGCTGGCACACTGTTAAAAGGCTGCATCTCCAACTCTCTCCTCACAAAAAGACCAATGAGTTGGAGGTGAGCAAGATTTGTGGACAGGACAGAAAAAGCTAGGGAAGCAGATCTAAAGTGACATTTCATACTCTATCAATTCATGCTCAGCAATATCTGATTCAGCTACAACTTCTTTTTTTCTTTCCACAGGAACTAACTTGAATTCAAGAGTAAAAACATTCAACTTTTGAACTTTGAAGTTTGCTTTTAATAAAGCATATAAAACATATGCATATGTTACGAATTGATCAACGCTCGTCAACCTTCACAGTGCTTTGCAGCATGTGGTGTGAACGCTTTTTAAAAAGAAAGTTCATTAACCTATCTGCTTTGGTGCGATTCAACAGATCTGAAACTGTCTGGCCTACAGGTGGAAGTTCATAAATATATTTACGTATCTGAAGGGAGGATGTAAACCAGTTGGAGCCAGGATCTTCTGAGTGGTACTCAGTGAGAGAGCAAGAGGCACAAACTAAAATACAAGAGGATCTGTCTGAATGTCAGGAAGCATTTTTACTCTGACAGTAAGATAGCACAAACATAGATAGTCCAGAATGTTAACAGAGTCTCCAACTTAAGAGACATCCATACTGATGATATCTAGACAGAATTTTGCCTAGGTCCTCAACTTTAGAAACACACATACAAGGGCTGCTCTGAAAGTAATGCCTCCTATTTTATTGTTTTGGCCCATTATGGAAATGGATGTTGGTGGTGTAGCAGGAGAGGTTGAACTTTCCCACCAATATTCCATCACATTTTGTTGCTGTGCATCAGATGACAGTGGATGGTCAGTCTGACTAAGTGGCATCTGACATGGAAGTGCATATCAAACAAAGGTATATTGTTCAATTCCTCCAACTTCAATCTTGCAATCTTATTCTAACAGTTGTCTCAGTGCTACCTTAATTATACGTCTTAAGGTAGTACAATCTGGTATAGCTTTATCTTCTTTACAGAAGGCTACAAATTTTATGCTACCTATTTTTTGAGACTGCATAGAAGAAATACCTATATTCAGTATCAATTGGTCAGAACTCAAAACAGAAACAAAACCTCGCATGTTAAAAGCTAGCCCTTTAAAAAACAAAATAGCAACTGGAAAAGAATCTTGTCACACATATCTTGGCACTGAGTAGTAGACAGCTTCTTATGGAGGAACAGAAATTTGAAACAGAATTAGGCTGTAAAGAAGGAAGGTTTTGGATTTCAAAAAAACCCCACAAACCTGTAAATGGAAATGTCAAATTCAGAATTCTTGAGTCAAGTTCACTGTGCCCCCTTTCTTTATTATAATATGCAGATTTTCATTTTCAAACAAACAAACAAAAAAGAACAAAAAACCCCAAAAACATAACACTTCCAACACTTGCATCACAGAAGTATGTATACAGAAATAAAACTTACTAGGTGATTTATCTTCTTCTTCCCTGGGCTCTATTTTTTCCGGTTTTGGTGGACCTTTGATTTTGTATATTAATGAACGAAGCTTGCCAGTCAAGGAGGAATCTTCCTCTTCCTCTTCCTCCTCTTCTAGTGGAATACCTTAGCAGATAATAAAAATAATAAGAAAAAGTTCTTAACATTTGAAGATGAACACTTTTAATATTTCAAAAATACAAAGTATCTACTGGGCAATTCTTTAACCAGCAAGTTTCATATAGGAAAAAAAAAAAGTGTTAAGGCCAGCAACTTTAAGATGTTGACTGCAGCACCACCTCTCAGAAATAAATTACATTTATTTCAGTACATACATTTCTTACATCCAGATTTATATTTTTTAAAGAGGTGGTATCTTTTTGACTACTGTGTTCTGTCAATTAGTTTTGACTCAGATTCATGTTTGAGTAAATATGTGACTCATTATTTCATAATGTATAATGTAAGCTAAAGAAACATATGACTATATCCCACAATACAGTACAACTTTCGAGATATTTAGCAGCCATAAATAAACTTATTAGCTGACATTAAAACTGTTAAAGAGAAGATGTTTGGAAATGTTGTACTAGCAATAAAAATATATATATATATACAATAAAATGTATTTGAAGGGATATCGTTTTTCAGGTAGTTCACTACAGTTAACTTCACTGCTTCAAAACCAAAGTATTTTCAAATCTTTCACACCTCTTAGTGATGATCAGGTACCACATGTCACAGTCACAAGCACAGAACACCTAAGCATGTTTTCTTCAGACCAGAGCTAACTGAGCAGTGATGAAATTTAAGTTTTTGCTGTTTGGCTGTTGGTCAAAGTGAATGTGGTTCTTAGGACTGAGAAAATGAAAAGACTTTCATATAGAACATTAGAATCATAGAATCACAAGGTTGGAAACGACCTGTAAGATCATCTAGTCCAACCGTCTCCTCATCACCATTGTCACCACAAGCACTAACCCATATCTCACAGCTCCTCATCCAGGTGCCTCTTGAACACTGCCAGGGACAGCAAATCCACCACCTCCCTGGGCAGCCATTCCAGTGCCTGACCACTCTCTGAGAGAAGAAGTTCTTCCTTATGTCAAATCTAAACCTCCTCTGGTACAACTCGCGGCCATTTCCCCGGGTCCTGTTCGTTGCCTAGGAGAAGAGGCCAAACCCCTCTTCACCAAAGCCTCCCTTCAGGAAGTTGTAGAGTGCAGTGAGGTCTCCCCCGAGCCTCCTCTTCTGCAGACTGAACAATCCCAGCTCCCTCAGCCACTCCTCATAAGATTTGTGCTCCAGACCCCTCACCAGTTTTGTTGCCCTTCTCTGGACACGTTCCAGGGCCTCAACGTCTTTCCTAAATAAAATGGTACGCGCCTGATAAGGGGGGAAAAAAACTGCAGAGAGTGTAATTGATAATACAAAAAGAAACTAAAAAAAACCTAACAACTGAAATGTGGTATTTGGTTAGAGAAAGTATGCAAGTGACAGCTAACAAGGAGAGAATTGAACTAAATGACTAAGTGACTAGAAAGAAAAAAACCAGAGGCAGTTACAGAGAATGAAAGAATTAGAAACTGAAATCTGAGACTACATAAGGGATTTGAGGAATGAGAAAAATGCGAATGGTTTGGCAAAATGAAAAGCTAAGAATGAAGGAAAGATACAGGAAGGAAGAAATAAGTAGAGGAAGTAAGGAGACAGAAGAGAAAGAAGACAAGGGCATTAAGGAAAATAAGAAATTATCTGGTACTGAAAAACATAACCTAAGGCTTGGAAGCAAAGGAAACTGACTGGACAACTCTTGAAAATCTGAAACAGATAGACAAGAAGAGACACACTGGGATGATTCATAGATTCATAGAATGTCCTGGGTTGAAAAGGACATCAAAGATCATTTAGTTTCAATCCTCCCTACCACAGGCAGGGTTGCCAACCACCAGACCAGGATGCCCAGGGGCAGAGCCACATCCAGCCTGGCCTTGAATGCCTCTAGGGGGGCATCCATGAGCTCCTTGGGCTACCTGTTCTGGTGCATCATCACCCTCTGAGTGAAAATTTTCCTTTAAACATCTAATCTAAATCTCATGACTTAGTTTAAAACCATTCCCCTTTGTCCTGTCACTATCAACCTATGTAAACAGTCACTAGTCCACCTGTTTATAGGCTCTTTTGAAGTACTAGAAGGCCACAATGAGGTCTCCTCAGAGTCTTCTCTTCGCCAAGCTAAACAAGCCCAGTTCCCCCAACCTTTCTTCATAGGAGAGGTGCTCCAGCCCTCTGATCATCTTGGTGGCCCTCCTCTGGACTGTTCCTAAAGTCTGCATTCTTCTTGTGCTGGGGGACCCAGGCCTGGATGCAGTACTCCAGATAGTGCCTCATAAGAGCTGGGTAGAGGGACACGGAGTTAAGACAGTATGAGAGTGGAGAAAGCAGCATCTTATTCACTGTTCCATACCAGACATCATTTATTCTCCATCTTCTGAGAGCTGCAACCCATTCAGAAACTGACCAGCTAGTTTTGTTTTTTGTTAATCACTTAACTGAAGTGGTAGAGGTCTTTGCGCTATAATCCAGTAGTTCTAACCCAGCAAAGGAACCAGCTAAGTGTAAAACTGATATTACACAATACTATCACTCTAAGTTTGTTTTGTTTACAACCAAGAAATTGTACACAAAAATTATGATAGAGGATTATTATTTTGCTGGCAACTTTAATCACTCACAATTAAGACATGTGAGGGTTAAGACTGCCTGAGTAACTTTAATCCAGACTATTTGTGTATATTTGCTATGATGAAGCCTTTAATTACTTGATTGCATACTTATTTTCCCATTTAGACTGCAAAGTTTACTTAGTATTAAAAAGCTGTGTAAATATTCCAAGCACAACTCACATTGACTTTTATCTGCAGCTGTGACAGTTCTGTACTGATTTTCAAGACTAAGCCAGGATGCAGATTTATGGAGTATTTCTGCCTATGATAAATCTGCATAAAGTCATGAACATGGTTCTATTTAGGATCCAGAAGATCGTTACAGTATTTTAATTGCTGGACTACTTTCTCATCTCCTTCAACATAAAAATTAATAAAGCAGTAAACAAAAGTACACCCCTAAAATACTACCAGCAGCAAGACTTCACAGTAACAAGAAAGATATTTCCAGCTAAGGTGGGATCTCTGTAATCTTCATCCTGGAGTCCTCAGAGAACTCTGTGATGCCAAATATCTTTGAAATCCAGAAACATGCTCAAGTACTAATTGAACAACGAAGACCACATTATCTTTCTTAACAAAAATGGGTAGAATACAGAGTAGTTGAAAAGATATGGACTATTCACTTTAATGCTTGGAAGAAAAATGCTGAAATAAAAGAAACAAAGTTTCTGATAAACACTTAAAGGAAAGGATCAGTGACAACCAACATAGGATTTTCAAGAGCAAATCACATTCAACTAACCTAATTTCCACACATAACATAGTTAGACTTACAGATACAAATCTTAATTTTAATATCATCATACACAATATCCTCACAGAGAATCTGATGAAACACAAACTGAATACTGACCTATGTTATGTTGGGTTCCAGGCTAGCTGAACTAAAGCAATTGTCTTATCATAAATTCACAGCTAGATGGCTGCTGGAGATTTTAACAGCATACCCAGAAATACGATCACAAGCAGAAGCTTAAGCAAGTACAGAATCCTGGGACTCATTATGGCTACTAACATGACAGTAATCATAGTTTATTATTTGTCACTAAGGCAATATAATACCACAAACTGAGTAAAACTGGTTTTAAGGGTAATGAGTAAAGAAAGAACTAACAGACTGTATCAGCAAACATTTAAAAATGACCTCAAGCAAATTGAGGAAGTAGAAGGAAAAACTACTAACATTATCATGCTCTTCCTAGTGAAGAATTTTAGATGCTGTCAACTCACTCTAATGACCCTGTTCTCCTCTTCTTGAAGATTTGTGCCATGAGCCATAGGACCATGAAAGGCACTGGAAGAATAACCATAATGCCAAGAAGATAGGTATGAAAAAGTCTATCAATTTTAACTGCATGATTATTGGGAATAAGCAGTAATTATTGACTGACTTGATTATGAATGCTAGTATAATGGTAAATGGAATATCAGTTTCATGATTGCCTTAATCATACTAAGATCTCAATGGACTAATGAAATAGTTTGAGCATCATATATAAAATGAGATTATTTAATCAATCCAAGTTGCACAGAATATTTTATTTAGTTCACCCCCGCGTATTTTTTAAGGAAATTCAGGTTCAGTCTCTGGGGGAAAAGCAGGTAATTCATACTATAAGCTTCACTCCAATAGTGTCTTATAATGGATATCACATTTACGTATATATCAGGAAACTCAGTTAAAGCAGCACCATCATCCCACGTCTATTATTTTTTACTTAATTTGCCAATGCTAAGTTTCAGAGGCATAACACAATTTCAATTCCTTTTATCTACTTCCACATGTACACATGTCTATATAAATCTTTTAAGGTAACCCAACCTTCTTTTTTGGATTATTTTTGCTATTGCTAATTGAGTCTAAAAGCAACATATTAACAGAAAAATAACAGAAAATATTTAATAGATACTTAACAATGAAACTTGAAACAATGTCACAGGCTTCCTGTATTTTTTAGCAGCATGTAACAAAAGTTTTTCAGGAAAAATCAGCATGTAGACAAAAATATATTTACAAGAAAAAAAAAAAAAAAAAGGAAAAAAGAGGGAGAGAGGAAGCATTTTTATTTTATAACTCATCTGATGCACTTTGTTACTCACCACAGTGAATTAGAAGATCATCATGGAAGTCATATAGTTCATCCCGAATCTCCTCTGGACAGGGACAATCCTCTCCCAGTTGAAAATTCAGCAGCATATTAATCTTTAAGAGTATTTAAACATGTTAAATTAAATGTATTGAGCCTAAAACACATTCTACTATATAGTCATAGTTGAATCAGCATAAAACTTAAGAAATTTTTAACACACATTAATGGAAATAGTATAGCAATATTCCTTTGTAGTTTTTAGTTATGACTATCATAAAAATACAGCATATTTAATTAAGTTATTTCCTAAATATAGAAAATAAAAACATTCAACATACTAACATGAACACAACACTAATTTCAAGTCAGTGCAACATAACTTATCAACTTACCTTCTAGAACTGTCAGAATCATAGTTTCCCAGCATGGGATGATAACGTTCAAATTGTCTATGCTCTTGAGAAACCCAAGAGCTTGATTTCTAGAGTACTGGCATTTTGTATTTTGACATTCAGAATTTTGTGGCATCCTAATAAATTTTATCTGAAACTCAGTGCTGGTTCTCTAGTAGCTCCCATGGCAGTATAGAGGTCAGAACTCTCATCATTACACTAATGTTCGCATTCAGTCATATTACCTGTTCTTGTGGAGGAGATCGAAATTCCTTCGTCTTCTTGGCAGTCAAAGCAGCAGACATGTTCAAGGCTTGCATGAGTTCATTATACCTGTACTTCTGATTATATTGCAGTTTTGATACATAGTGGTCTGCAAATGATACAATCGCTTCCACTCTATGTTGTAGCTCACAGTCACAGAAATAATTGAGTAAGTGGCACATCTAGAGTAGAAAAAAAATCAGGTAAGTTCAACAGCTTAACATATTAAACTCCAATTGAGGAATAGCTATAGCACATATTATGTATTGAAACAGATGGTTAAAATCAGTTTTTTTTTCCCGTTTTTCCTTTAATAGAGTAACGGTGACAAATGCCTAGAGTTTCATTATGCTCATCAGTAACACTGTTGCATTCACACTGTTTCACTTCATGCTCTCAAAACACAAATATTAATTCTCTTTTAAAATACATGTATTAAATAAATATTTGAGTACCTATTCTGAGTATGAGGACAGTGCATAGAAAAAATTGCATAATAATCAAATTTGGTTATTAAGGTGAAGCCATGTGGCAGGTTGGAATAAAGACAGCGAAGATTCCAAAATTTTCAAAATGAAGAACAGACAAAGTATTACCTTCCTTTCATCGATAGTACAGCATACATAATACGTTTATATTAAATGGTCACCTGAAGCTTAACAGATTCTGGTAATCTTGTCTGCAATAAGCCCTTTGTAGGAGCTTTTGTTTCTTTTACTGCCTTTTCTCCAGCTTCTACAGCTTTTTCTTCAACTTGTGTAACTTCTTCCTTCTCTGTCCTCTCTTCTGTTTCTTCCTTGTGATCTCCGAAGACATTGGGATCAATGAGGAGTAACACCTGCTTCACGTCATCATCATCAAAAACTCCCATTATCAGCAATGTTGCTATGAGTTTAAGAACAGGAACAAACTGGAATGCAATATGTCCTCCAACAGGATCTCGTATATGAGAACCACTACACTGTACCGCCTCTGTCAGCATACTTATCGCTTTGGATTTAAGTGTGTCAAGGGGAATTTCTGGGCTGGATGTCTGATGTTCTTCAGAGGTCACAATAAAGCAAGGAGTAGAAAAGTTAAAGCTTGGTTTGAGACAAGTGCGAAGCCCTACTCCGGGTAAACCATGCTTCTTTGTTTCATCAGGATATAATTTAATAGTTCGAGTTTCCTCTGTAACTGGAATGATAAATTCATTGTTCATCATGAGTTTGGCTTGCTTGGCATGGTCCAAATGAATACTAATGAGCAAGTCATAGAATCCAGAACGTAGGAGTCCAGGTAAATACTGATTATCTATTGTGTAAAATAACTGAGATATATCTACATGGCTACAAAGTGCATAAGCAACTCTAGTGTTACCTAGAGCACAAACTGAGCTATAAAGTTTTAAAGTGTGGTAGTGAAACTTCATCAAATCTTCTTGTTCACACAGTTCCAAAATATCAACACATCTGTTATACAAAAAAGAACAGAAAGCTCATCAACTTCATGAATTTTTTAAGTTTATAATCTGTGCACATTTTAGCCAGTTCTAGTTTAAACCACTACAAATGACACTAACAAACCTTATCATGTGAATCCCATAGCAAATGTGGTAGTATTTCAATGAGATTATTTAAAATTGGCACTGCATAGAAAAGGATGAGAAGATCTATGATAGGGAAGCTTCTTTGGAATTATAGTAAATCACTTTTTTGTTTTTAAAAGTCACGTATTCAGAATGCTGAAGCTGTAGATGTCTTTTTTCTTTTCCCTTCTCAATGAAGCACAATATTAATGTTATTATTATTTGCTCTTTTCTTGAATTTATTTTTATCAATGATCAATAAAATTGACTAGTAATTTACAAAAACAATTTAAATCCATAGCTTTTATACTGACTTTTCTATTTC
The DNA here is from genome assembly GCF_019232065.1 of Centrocercus urophasianus. NCBI lineage: Eukaryota > Metazoa > Chordata > Aves > Galliformes > Phasianidae > Centrocercus > Centrocercus urophasianus. The sequence goes on from NW_024884586.1 coordinate 23,530,260, forward strand.
AGTTTTGCTTATAAGTTGATTTATCATTAGTTACAATATTTGATATTTTAATACATCTTTATTACCATCTCTGAAGACAACAAAATATAAGGAAGTCAGGATCTTGTAAATAAGAGCAAAAAAAAATTAATCCCTGTAAATTCAAAGCAGATGGAACAGAAATAGATCACATGGTTTTAACATAAAAAATCAGCAGAATTGTATTTGCATCTTCTTTATATTTTTCAGTCTTACAATAAATATCTCTGTGTGTTTAAAGGTCTAGAGATTTAAGACAGATTATGCTAAATTTTAAAGGATATCAAGCAGTTATGCTTTCCCTTATTTATGCAAATGTCATCACATGGTATTAACATTGTCTGGCCTCTTTTACCTACTTAAAAATTCATAAATACAACTCTGTAGAAGACAGGATAACAAATTGTAACCAACCCTAGTTTTAACATCCTCCAACTCCAGCTCCTTGGAAATGTACCTGTTTTCCTCTGGGATATGAAGTGCCATCATCTGCAGAGGTTCCAAACACTGCACAACCCAGCCATGACGTTCACTAACGCGCTCTGTTTCTACTTTTAGAAAGCTGTTAGGCATCCTACTCCATAAAACAGGTGTAATTGTTTGCACATCAAGGCGAGGGGGACACTGAGGAACAGGATTTCTTTCCTCACTTTTAAAAATTGCTGCTGATAGAGGCATGGTATTCTGAAACAATGAGTATTAGAATTATTTTTGCAACATTTAATTATGAATAAGCTTATAATATCAAAATGTAAAGTAATTTATTAATAGCAAAGAACTCACAGACATACGAGTTATCAAAACAAACGTATTTTAAAAACTACCGATACTGTGCTCTCCCCAAATGGCTCCAGTTTATTGTGACAAATGCAGATTTAATATATGAACAACTACCTTCATGAATGTATTAAGATTACAGAATTAGCTTGTTCACACTTTAATCAAATGAAAAGTCTTGTCAAAAATCCAATCTTCCTAAACAAATTCAATTCAGCAGGAATTTCTGTGGAAATAGATTTTAAAGAGCGTCTTTAAAGAAAATAGTTAATACCTTTAATTTACCAAGTTCAAACTGAATTAAGTTAGTGCTCGTAGGCTGTACAAAAGCTGCAGGAAAAAGTTTTGTGTTTGGTTCAACCTAGAAAAGAAATGAGATTAAAAAATAAGAATGGTAACAATAATCTTCTACCCAGATATGCTAATAAATAAATACTCTAGAGCTTATATTTTAATATCAAATAATTGCAGACACTGTATTGAAGTGACAGTCAGTGTCTACCTGCAATTTATCTCTAATACAGTAAACGTTTGGCTGAGTTACCTTTACAGACCCAACAAACTTACAGGCAGGCATTGCCTTGTTCGATAACAGGCTTATAACATGAGCTTTTCTAAGATAATGCATTGATTTATTTAAATTATAACCAAATTCAACACAAGCATTCTAAAATGGCTCTTAAAAATCCAGCTGCTTTACAGCTAATTACTACACTCTCGGAAGTGTACCCACAGTACAGACTGAGGACAGAATACAGCTTTTTGGAACACTATACATCTATAGTATGACACTATACATCTATACATCTATTTTTTGGAACACTATACATCTTCTAGCGTTCTTCCACATTTTATGCTGGACAAAATATTTCATTATAAACAAAGGTTGTAAGCAAATTTTGAATGAAGACAAAATCAGAAGGACATAACAGGAGGGTAAGAGTGCATCTTTTTATAAAGATGGCACAAGACATAATGCCATACTAAAATCAATGAATTACTGCATTTTAAAAGATCTCAAAAATTATTTGATTTTCAGGTTCAGCATTTGTATCCAGTCTTAAAGATCACAGTGTATCACACTGAAACACAGTGCTGCAGATTTAAAATGTCTGATTGCTGGATATCTTTGTTTTGAGAATCTTAATTTCATCACTGCACACTACATGAAAAATATTGTAACATGACTAGTGCTCACTTGGATTTCTAAACAAGAAAAAGAAATCTTTAGAATAGCATCAAAATTATCAACTTAGTAGATAACTTCCTGAAAATTTGATAATACCTGATAACAAGAGCCAAGCTCTTTTCCATTGGCAGTGAATGACAACATTCCAGTAGCCAGATCAACAAAGCATCCAATTTCTAAATCAACATTACTGCGACCTGATCTCTGAGAACTAGCAGTTATATCTCCTCCCCAAACCATATAGCAATTACTGCGCTTCACACTGCAGGAACAAGAAAAAAAAGATAACAAATCACAATTCACTCTGAACTTGACAGTAATCATGAAGATGTACTTTTCAGTGAAGTAACAGAGATACTTAAAGGTGCTTGTGCTACTACTAGCCTTATTTTCTAATTACTATTATCAATCTTTTTATTGTAAGCATCTTGGGTAAGGTATCATATCAGACTAACAAAGTGCATTTTTCTTCCCTTTTCCAAAATAATGGAAATTATCATGCTTCGCTTTTCTTAGGTAAAATACAGTAGAAGTAAGAGTTTAATCCATAACAATAAAATGTGAATGTTAGAAGAAAAAAAAAAATCCCAAAACATTTTTTCAAACAGAATTTTCAAGGTAAATATACTCACTTTAAGAAGTCTAAGTAGAAGTCTAAGTATTTGTATATAAATGAACACAGAGCAGTTCTACCCCATTATTGATATTATTATTAGTTTAAATAAATTCTCAGAATGAAATCAAGCTTGTGAATACTTCACAGCTATATAAAAAATACAATTTTTAATAAGTAGTAAATAAATCCATACCTTTCATGAACCCTGCCTCTCTCATCTCCTAAAGTAACTGTCACTGTACAGTTTTTATTTATGTCAAAATTCTCACTGTAAAAGTGATAGTCTGGTGTTACCCAACCAACCCAGACAGAGGATGGGTCTTGGCCAGCAAATATCCGCAAGGAATAAAAATACTGAAAAGAGGAAAAGAACATGTCAGTAATTAAAACTAATTTATTTTCTGAAGAAGTGATCAAATAATGATGGAAAAAAGCTCGATGTACAATTTTAATATAGATTTTTCAAAATAAATCATTTTTAATAGTAGATTGAGACAGAAAAGTTTATGTTTCAAGTCATAGAATTCTATACGTTACTTATACAGTGTTGTATTGTAGCAGATGACTCAAAAGGTTTCTTCCAACAGATCAATTTTTAAGGAACATGATACCACTACTAAATCTTCAGAAAGCAAGAATTAAGCACCTCAGCATGATTACTTACTGTGGTAGAAGAAGCAGGAAATTCTTGACTGTGTTTTCTAAAGATAGAGGAAAATCAGTAAATTAGTTAAATGAATAAAACAGAAATAAAATAAATATAAGCACTCATGATTAAACTAAATGTACTTACAATCTAACTCATGCTTGCTAGGCATTGAGAACTCCTGATATCAGTAAATTAGACATGTAAAGACTTTACAGGCTATGTACATTGACCCAAAATATTTGCTGCGGTTAAGGCGAAGAGTTAAGTTTCAAAGGTCCTGAACCTGGCAGGACCTGGTATTTTTAAAAATCTCTCACAATCTTTTTTTCTTTGCATAGGAAGAAAATTTCACTTTTCCAATAGCTGTGAGCTATGAACTAACAGGAAAATGAACAGGCATCCAGTGGGAATGGGATTCTCAGTTTTCCAGATTACATGAAGCGCTTTGCAGACCCCGCTGATTTCAGAAGGATGGCAGGTGCTCAGCAATGAATGACTGTAAGCTTTTTGATACATCTTTTCTGAAAAGATTCCCCAGTGTTATCTGTATGTACTGTTCTGCATTCAATTTGTTATAAAGTTATTAAAACGACCAAGAACAAAAACACCTTAGTAATACACATCCTACATATGTATTGAGTGCAAAATATAATAGGAAATTTTAAACGTACAATAACAAAGAACAAAATAGAATATTAAATTTACACTAAGAGCATGAAATAGTATAACTAAAAAAACATAAGTCTAACCGTTTTTGAAGAGCATCAGATGAGGCATTTTCCACACCCATGCCAAAGTTGAATGATGAACGGAACTCAATGGGCATACTTAAACGACAATATATCATATCAGAATTGCTGTTTTGTGTACCAAATGTTTTGTGAGTAACTTTTAACCGAGGTGGACTCTCAATGGTTCCATCAATTCTCCATATCTAAAAGAAATAAGTCATTTTAACAAAATACTATTCCAAAAAACACACTAATAACTAATAGTGTGCAACTAGTGGATGAGATAACTGAAAGAGTTAAATTTTTTGAAATGAATGTAGAACTTTTCTCTTAGACCATAACATTAGCTTGGAGAGAAGAATATGTTCCATTAAGTTGACTACTAATTATTCTCAAATTGTTCCATACAACATCTTCAAAAAGAAAAGCATAGATTTTATTATATTAATTCACCTACTTAAATCTGTATGAATAGCAATGCTACAAGATTTTATACAAGATCATCTGGAATTATCTAATTTAACTTAGCAGACTTACATGTCAAGCTATGTGATGGTGACAGTAAGTATTAGTAAGGGTTTAATGTCTCAGCTTCATTACAAGCAGCTGATAAACAGCTGTCTCCCTAACATGTAAATGTTACCTCTATGTGAGGATGATTTTTTGGCACATTAACAAATGTTGGTAAGCGTTTACTAAACCACATAGCGACATCTCGGTTCATGTTCACTGCAAAAGGTTCAAAACCTTCTTGAAGACCACACATGGTATAATACTTGAATGTACTGGCATCCATTCCAAGGTTCATACGTCCAATCTGAGCTAGACCCAGCGAACAGATTGGAACAAAACCTATGGAAATGACATAAAAACAAAAGTAAAAGCACACAGAGTTATTTGGAGAACACAAACATACTATTTTGAATGTATCTAGTGTGAACTGAACTTTAGATCCTACAAGAAATGCACACAAAATGATAACAGTAGCAAGGATTTAAAGCTACCTTAAGTATTAATGGCTGAGCTAAACATAATTCAACAGAACCCTGAGTACCCGGGCGGTGAATGGACATTACATACACCATGTCATTTATTCAAACAATAAACCATTTAAACAGTTGTCATTACTAAGATCTGACTTGTGAAAAATTAACAAAAATGTCAAGAGGTAGCTTCTTAAGCAATCTGAAAAAAAACAAAAAAAAAAACCAAACCAAAAAAACCAAGATTTGCTCAAGTTAGTTATTCATTTATTAGGAGAATCAGTTATATTTGTCATTATTTTTAGGCCAATAAACCAGTCTTTATACAATTAACTGGACATCAGAATCCAAACCTGGCTAGACTGAAGTTACTAATGAATGTTATGATCTACCAGGACACTGAACTTCCAAAAGGACTTTGAGATGAGACAAAATTATCTCAATATATGTTTAAAATGTATTTTGTCATCAGTGTCTATACATTTCTGACCAATCTTAATCTGCCTATCATTCATGTTGGAACAATATAGATTTCTTTAATGTTGGTATTTTTTATGAGCAAACATTTTCCGTTTCCAAGTAGCAGACAGCATCAATAAAAATATAACGCTGTTGAACAGTTTTCTCCATCTCTCCTAACACAGAACTCAGAGTACCTTCAGTTAAATGCCAACAATTCCATTCATACTACAAATTCTTTCTCCTACATTTGAACCTTATGTCTTCAGAGAAGCTCAGATACTGGAAGGCTGCTATAAGCTCTTCTCTGAGTCTTCTCTTCTCTAGGCTGAAGACTAGGGTTGTTTTTTTTTTTTTTTTTTTTTGTTTTTTGTTTGTTTTTTGTTTTTTGTTTTGTTGTTGTTGTTTTTTTCCCCTCATAGGCACACAAATATAAAAAGAAAATTACCGCTTTCTATTCCAAAGTCAGCAAATGCAAGTTCTGAACCTTTACTGGTTATAAGCAACTCCCCGTTCAGAGTAAAAATAATTGATTTGTCATCCAAATTTATCATGCATCCAACCACATCTCCTGGTTGCCAACTTCGTCCAAAAAACCCGCTGCCTTGATGCCAACGCTGGCCCTAAAAAAAAATAAAAAAAATGAAAAAAAAGGGTATATAAACAACATTCTAAAATTGAAAAATAAACAATTTCAGAGAAGAGAGATCAAAAGAGAATAAAATAGTCAAGACTAGAAATGCTTTAAGTGTTTTTATAGACAGCTAAAATACTTAGTGAATAAAGGTTTCTAATTTATTTATTTATAACAACAACTTGGTCTCAATATTCTCATTAAGCAATAATGAAATTCTACTCTTAATTTTATTTTTTTTTAAACTTTGAAGTTCTCAAACTAACTTTCTAGAAGGATTGATAGATGGCTTTCAGGTAATTAAACTAATTAATATCTTAGTTATTTCATTTAAACAATCTAAGGAACTGTAACTTCACAAACGTGCAAACAGTGACTTGGAATCTGAATAAAAATCAGTGTTCATTGGCACTGCATGTGTCATTAGTGCAGTGTCATTATCATCTTTCAGGCACTTTAAGAAAGCTAGTACCAAAAGCAGAAACGACATAAAAAATACAACTGTGGTCCAGTCTTTGAAGAAACTTAGTTTTGGTTTTGTGAATTACCATTTAAAAAAGGAAATGAATGGTGAATTATGTTTATGTTTACAACAGACTTCCTTACTTTGATGATATATCCTAGGAAGATAGACATAAAACAACATACCATTGTTACCATAATTACAATGACCTGAACCAAAATGCAGGTACTATAAAGCAGAGGCCTGAGGTATCATTTAAGAATGAAAAATATTCTAATAGTTGGAGTATGCAGGGGGAAAGCCATATTGCCATTTTCTACTCAGATTGTTAATAGCTAAAAATAATAAAAGGGTGAGAATGCACTGACTTTGCTTCCTTCAAAAACAAATGCTTGGTCATCAGCTCCCAGTTCAATGTCAGGTCGACAGCCTGGCCTGGCCCAGCCAACACGCATATCTCCACCTGTTACAGCTTCAAATTCAAAATACCACTTTCCAGACTTCACTGCATAAGACTGTTCTACTCTGAAAAAACGTATCTTGTCAATGCTGACTTTTTCCAGTGTTTGGTCAGCTGTAAAAAATCAAAATAAAACACTCCATAATTAGGTAATATTGTATATATGTCACTGTTTATCTTTTCAATCTGTATCCACTGTTTCCTATTTCTGAAAATAGCCATTATCTACCTCAGCAAGTTTAAGAACCTTCATAGTAAGTGTTAGAAACAGAAGAAAAATAATCAGAATACCCAGGCTAACACATTCTAATTCTATACAGGATGAGTGCCTATCCACTATTTAAAATAAAAAAAAAAAATTCAATGTCTGTCACTCTATGCAGAAGCTACAAACATATAACTCACTGGAGGTGACCTTAGAAATGTAGCCTTCAATCTAATGGAAAAATCCAAGAAAAATGTACTTAAAAGTGCTTACAATCTTCTTTAGTAAAAATATTAATAAAATAAGCAATCTATGCAGCTTATATATTTAGGAATTTACATTTCGAAAAATATTTAATACAATACTTTTACCTTTATTATATTAAAAATACTAGTAAATTGCTCTTAACAACTTACAGCTGCAGTCTAGAAAATGAAGCGCAGCATCTGATTATTTTTCAAATGCCTTCCTAGTTTTCAGTAAGCATAAATGCATTTCAAGCTTTTCATTCATCATGAAGAAACAGGAAAGGATGAATTGTCTTAGGAAAATCACTTAATTTCAGAATGTTTTAAACAGCGATTTCCAAATGAAATCTGTCTACATGCACTCTAGCTTTTCTCCAATCTAAAAATTATCAAAATTTAATACTTATCCTATAATCAATGAAAACCAATATTAAATAAGGATAACTTCATCATACACAAGACACTCAAAATGTACATTTTCACCTTTTATTCACACCAGCAACGAATATGCACTACTAGTATCTTATACATTTTATGTTTTGCCTATCTATTCCAACGTCTCAAGTTTCCCAGCACTGACAGGAAATAAAAGGTCATGATCATACACTGAATGTACATACCTATTTCTTGATCAGGTGGCTCAACATTATAACCATAGCCTGCAAATGTCCTAACAGCTTCACGGAGGCTATCTCTGTTTGATTTTTTAGTACGTTCATCTAGTAATGCATATGGCACAAGCCGAGGATTACGTTTGTTCTTAAGATCCTAAAAGGAGTTACAAAAACAACAAAATCATGTATAAACATGACTAAGAATGCATACAATGAGACAGATAATTGTCTAAAATACTGCTAGGATTACAGGAAAGAAACAATATTAATGAATAAAAGTTATACAAATTGAAGTAGGAAGACTATTAAACCCAGTTGTGAAGGATGTTAAAAATGTAAAGACAAGGCTACAAGAGAAGTATGCAAATATATACTCTCACATGAGGTTCAGAAAGGATCTCAGGATAAAGTTCTTTATTGAGAAGGTGGTTGGGCATTGGCACAGGTTCCCCAGGGGAATGGTCAAGGCACCAAGCCCGTCAGAGTTCAAGAATACTTTGGACAGTACTCTCAGAAATGTGGTTTGAATTTTGGGTGCTGTGAGTCGGACTTCTTGTGGGTCTCTGGAGATAGTAGTTAACATTGAACTGAACATGAGCCAGCATTGTCCCCAGTGGCCAAGAAAGCCAATGGCTTGTATCAGAAAGGGTATTTGCCAGCAGGAGAAGGAAACTGATCGTCCCTCTGTACTCAGCTCTGGTGAGACCCCACCTTGAGTACCGTGCTCAGTTTGTGGCCCCTCTCTACAAGAAAGACATCAAGGCCCTGGAGCATATCCAGAAAAGGACAACAAAGCAGTGACATGTCTGGAGCACAAGTTTTATGGGGAGTGGCCAAAGGGACTAGGAGCCTCTGGAGAAACAGAGGCTGAGGGGAGACCTTGCTGCTCTCTACTACTATCTGAAAGGTAGCTGTGATGAGGTGGGGATTGGTCTCTTCTCCTGTGTAACTAGCAATAGAACGAGAAGGGATGGCTGCAAGTTCTGCCAGGGGGAATGAGGTTGGATGTCAGGAAAAATTTGTTCTCCAAAAGAGTGATCAGGCACTGGAATGGGGCTGCTTAGGGGTGTGGGTAAGTCACCATCCCTGGAAGTGTTCAAGAAAAGGGTAGATGTCACACTGACTAACTTGATCTAGAGTAGTCCCAGGCATGAATTGATAGTTGTGCTAGATGATCTTAGTGGTTTTTCCAACCCTAATGATTCTATGATTCTTTAAACTGAGGATATTTGATGATTCTCATAGCCTGCAGCCCCACAGGCCTGGCAATCTATTCTTCCCCTGCTCCTTCACTTTTTCCAGACTTCCCTAAGCATTTAGTATTTAACCTGTTATTTAAAATTCCCAACTGGTGTTCTAGAAAACAAAATTCTATATTTTTTACTTACTTCAAATGTGTCTAAAACGTCCTCACCTGCTGAATGCCATAGGTCCATCCTTGCTTTATTCTGTCTTTTGCCCAGACATTATGTGCATTTTCTGCTAGTTTGTCAACTAGAAATTCTTGAGAAGGTAACAATTTCACTTCAGAAAGATCAAGAGGGGCAGGTTTATAACCATTTGACATGATATAACTGCAAGTCAACATGGAAAAACAGAAAGATATCTCACTGATCACATTTAAAAATTTTTTGTGCAATATTAACAGAGAGCAATTTACTTTCTTACTTCACTTTTTCCACTCTCCAGTTTCTTTGTAAAAATCCTGCTTTGCACTTGGCCATTAAGAAGAACAAAAAACACAGCAGTGTCTCATTTTCTAACTACTTACATGCTATCTAATTAAATGTGATCCAGCTCTGCATGTGGGTGCTTAAAACAGTTGCTACAAAAATAAGAAACTGCTATTAAATGATTTCATCTTTCAAGTGTTTTCTATTTTAAGGACCTCTCATGAAATTATTGTTTTTATGTATAGAAGATGTTTGCATTATGAAATATGATGTTTTTGATAGACACCAGTAGGCCACATTTCCATTCTTTCAAAAGAACAAAACATATTTTAACTATTCTTCCCATTCTTCTACTGATTAGTAGGTTTAGTAGACTTCTAGTAGTAGATATCCTCCCTCCTCAAGTGTTTCACATAGTATATAGAGCACACTGCTATTTTAAATATATGCAGATATTCTCTTGCTCCAACTAGGTAACTCATGCAGGCAGTATGTATTTTAACAAGAGTCAGAAAATGATTACAAGATTTTTTGTTCTGTTATTGAAGACAATAGTATCAAAAAAGTATTATGACAGAATGCCTGTAGTATGAACAATGGGAAAGGTTATTTTCCTTGCATATATATATATACTATATATATATATATATATATATATATATTTATTTTAACAAAAGCCATCAAATGAATCAATATCATCATCTCCCATCTCATAAAACTATTTATCTTACTACTCAGTTTAAAAACCTAAATTTATCATGGAAAATGTTTCAGAAAAAAAGACACCTTGTGAGATGAAAAACTAATATGAAAATCTAATGTGGTAGGTATTCAGATTGCTGTTGCTGCCTTCAAATTTTGTTGAAGGACCGTAACCTTTCCTAGAAGGATTACAGAATTCCCTCAGGCAAGTCTAAAAAGCAGATACAATGCTGAATCCATTTTTACCGCTCTTGAGGTGACTGCTACTGACTACTTATTATAGCCATTATTAGTTTCCTGATTGCCATAAGTTAGCACCCAAGTAAAAACTGAAGTAAAAAAAGATTGTAATTTGTGCCATAATCTACACACGTACATTTTTAAAACACGTGCAGCATTTTACAACTGTCACTTTCTGATTTTTTATCTCTTGTTCTTTCTGTTTGCACAGAATTGACCAAATCTTCTAAGAGATGTATTAGTAATGTCTCTGAAACGTAAATATGTTGAATAAACACTTTCTTGGAAGGCAGGAAAAGGAGGTGTAAATTGAAACTACTAATTAGAGGCAAAGGTACAAACTTTTTCAAGTAGATCCATTTGCCACCTTATATTACGCATGCTCTACTTTGCTAGGTGATAGAAAAGCCCTGAAACATTGTTTTCAACTTTGGAATATCTATTCAAAAATCATATAACTGTTACAACGCATGCAATTATAAGTTTACATAGCTATGGTATGTGAATAATTCTGCAGCACTAGACCACAATCAAAGGCAAAAATAATAGAGCAACAATGGGTTCTGTAAGTCTACAAGGAGCACGTGGTTTATGTCAAGTATTTTTCTTAAAGATGTTACATTATTTTTGCTTGACCAATATCCTATAGTTGGAAATAGTATCTAATAGCTAGTGTAAGATACATACTTTTTAGGAAGCTTGACTTTTTTAAGATCTTCCTCAGCTTCTGGATTAGCATGAACAATGTGACATCCAAGGGCCAAAAGCGTTCTAATAATATAGAAAAACATCAGTAGTAAAACACAACATTCTAGAGCTGATCCATTTCACTTTTTCCATTTTGTTTTTAATATGAATACACAGAATAATATTTAAAAAAAAACATAAAGCCATTCAAAGTAATGGAATTTCAATACTTAATATTTTTAGTTATTAAAAACACCAAATTAAATATGTTAAAAGTTATAAAAGTCTTCCTCGAAAGTTACGCCTCTTCAACTAAAGCCAAAAAGGTTTGGTGCCATTTTCTTTTTCAGTTCTTCATCGAGAAATAACTTTCTAAATTTGTCTAAACATGTTCCTGGAATTTCTAGCAAAATCAATAAGACCACACCTTGATTCTAATGATGTAGCATGTTTTTATATCATGCAATAATATAAAATGTTTGAATAAAGAAAAAAAAAAATCTTTTAAATTCAAAGCTCACTTGAGGGTTTCAGTTGACATTTGTAGATTATAATTCTTCTCTGTCTCAGGTAACTTTGAGAATTCCACAAGACAAGGATGATGCCTTTTATTATCATCCCGTATCTGTAAGGAAAAAAAAAAAAAGAAAAAAAAAAAAAGAGTATTTACCTGATACTAAATGAAGAATGAAGCCAAAATCAGACCATTATCAAGAGTTAGAAATCTGCTAATTCTCTGCAATAAATAAAAGAATACAATTTACCTTTACTCAACGACAGTTACTCATTATTACACAAATGAACTCTCCCAGGATTGAACTCTCCCTGATTGATTTATAACATGCACTCTTAAGAACTAACCAACAAAAAATAGAAAAAACCAGCAATTTCTTGGGTTCTGCATAAAAACATCAAACACATGAAAGCAAGCCTGCAAACTCAGTGATTACTACTACACGCCAGAGCAACCTACAGAGAAATTTTGCATAATGAGCTCTATTATACCCATTCTCATCCAAAAAACTTCAATAATCATTTGGTCATGTTCTCATTTCTTTTTTTCTGAAATATTAAAGCACTGCATTTTTCTGATATTACTGACAATCTGGGTATTTCTGATGCTTACTTAAACAGGCTCTTTTATTCAATGCCGAGTGTTTCTATCCTGGTGGCAACTAGACACCTCATACACAGAAATAATTTTCCATCGCAAAATGTTGATAACGTTAATAAGGGCAATAAAGCTCTAATTTTCAGCAACAATGACGTTTTAGCAGATGCTAAAAGATACTTTCAGTTCTCAATGAGAAATGAAAGTAAATTAAACCCATAAGTGGAATAGCAGCAAGGGAAGGAAAATATTCTTTTAAAGTGTGATACAGTTATGATCATACTGCTGTCCTAGTAAATCTCAACTTGAAAAGAAGCCAGAAGAAATAACCTTAAAGCAGAAAGTAATCCTTAGAATTTTACATTACTAGGGAAAGATATTGATTCTAGTCTAATTGTTGAATTTTGTATAACATTTTGAACATAATATTTGTTCCCTATCTTTTAACACTTTTTCATTTGATAACACACTTTGGACATCTTATCTCTTTAATCTCCAGCATCAGAGTAACAAACGAATTTGTTGAGTTACGCACTGCTGGTATGATTTTCAGTAGAATTCCATTTTAGGGTAGTTAGGACATTTCTCAATGAATGTATTTTTTCACAGTGTCTCCTACCTATAGTGTTAAAATACGTGATTTATTTATAGTGCAAATTTGTCTCCTAATCAGTTGTTAATATAAACATTTCCTACTAGCTTTACATAATCATCTATTATCAGTAGTTTCTTTTTTTTATCTAGATGTTTCTAACCACCATTAAACACTCTGTTACAGGTCCCAGTACATTTTTCTGGTAGGCTATTTTACATGTCTGTACCTAGAGAGGTCATTCAAATCATACCTTGCCATATGTCCAGCCCAGTTCTATTTTATTCATTCCCCACAGTTCATGGATATTTTCTGCTAGTTTATCCCTGATCTTTTCAAGATGAAAAGGAAGAGCAATCTAAGAGAAGAATATAACAGTTCCACAAGTAAGAAAAGGCTTTAGTTTGACCAAATCCTGTAATAACAAGATGTATGAGTTTAATTAAATACGGTAAAACATACAAATGACAAATTGTTAAGAAAGATAATAAGTTAGCTTAGCTTCTGAATTGCTAAATTACATGTTAAGAAATATTTTACTATCTTATTACTGCGTATGTAACATACCTGACTGGTGTCTATAGGACAAGGTATAAATGAAGCTTGGGAGAGGAACTGTGTAGTACCCAGCAAGTCTCTCACTCCATCAGAATCTCTCTTATATTCTTTCACTGGTTCCAATTTCATCTTTTCTTTTGGAAGCAAGGCTTCGTAACAGGGGGCATAGCCAGCAGGAGGCAGAAATTTAAACTCTCCATGACGCCCGCCCAGTAAGAAACGAGCTCTGTGCAATTTGCAGTGAAGAAATTATACTTCTAAATAGTTAGCATATACTAACGTTATAAACATATCATTCAGAGATGTAAACATTTGAGTAGCACATATAAAATGGTAGTTTATTTCATGTTTTAATAAGTACTAAAAATAAATTACGAAGCATTTCTATTAGCAGATACTTTCAATATTAATGTCATCTACTGACTTTTTTTGAAGATCCATCTTAGCCAAAGCAAAAATAATTATTCAATCCAGCGTTGTATTGTAAAATAATATATTTCTTATTTAAAATCAAATAGTTGTATGAATGAAGTGAAATTTTTATCGCAATTAAATGATCAAGAAGATCTAATTTAACTTGGACTGATAGTCCGAAAATACCATAGGGACCTTTTATGTGCCACTTAAGATTTTTCAAATAACTACTCAGTGGACTCACACAAACAGGTGTTAATAAGAATCCAAAGGATATTGTGAAACAAAAGACACTTAATCATAACAGAGAAATCAAGCAAACAAAATTACACCAAGTTCTACTGAAAATGAGTTTCAAATGAATAGCCTGGATTCCTAATAAACCCCTGAAGTTTTCTGTTTCTTTTCAGAGATACACTTTTCATTTAAATTTAAGAACATACCAGGAAAAAAAAAAGCCCGAAACAATTCAACTTCATAGTTAGGTCCTCATGTAGGCCAACAATAGAGGTAAACAACCATAACATTTAACAGAGCATGCATTTCTTGTGATGGGATGACCAGAGGTTTACAACTTTTTACTTATAATTCTAGAAATACTAGAACTGTCACATCAACCTAGTTCATAAACAGTAGATTTCATTAATAATTTTAAGGAGAAGAGATAGAGCATGACACTCAAGTTTTCTCAAACAAGATGTTCATAAGCACAAATAACTGAAATTGTTCAATATCCACAAGAAATACACCTTCCTATACCTTCTAATTTCATTAATAATTTACTTTAAACATTTCAATGATCCCAATGCAGCTCAGTATCTGAGATGACAACTTTGAGTTTAGACCTCTAATCTCCAAGCAGACTGAAATAACTTAAGAATAAAAAGGAGGTCAATTTTATTTTAAGAACTAGAACTCTGACTAAGTAGGCAGAAGACAAATACAAAAATGAAAGGAAAAGACTCTCATACAACAGTTTGATGATCACATCCCAGTAAATAGCTTGTTGCTTCCTGTCAATTTGATAAATTTTTCTAAGTTATAACAAACCACTAAATCTCATCTTCTCTTTACGATGGTCTAATTCCTGCTGAGAATTGTTTCTTCTTTGCTCTTTTTGGCATTTCCCTAAGCTTCCACACAGGCTGCAACAGTCCTGATTCTGCAGAATCTCTTTTAATATCTGGATCACTAAAAGCATGGCTTTTTATCTCATTTTGAAAGAAATATTCATATCTTTCATTTTGAAAAGCATGCTTCAAGTTTACCTGACCTTAGAACCCTCCTGAAAATCAAACATATATATAAAAAAAAAAATTAACTCCTAGGCTCAGCCTACAAAAGATAAAAGTTTCAATCTTTCATACTGAAGAATTCTTCTTTATTTTGTGTACAGCTTTTCTTCCTACAATTGCTGCCTGTTAGTATCAGCAATAAGTATGCTACAGAGGAACAGAAATTGCTCATATTAGAACAAACAGTGAATGCAAGGGCTACTCTTATCAATGTGTTGGCTCTGTCAATACAACCATTTTGGCCACTGAAGTGCAATGACAACTTCAGATTTTCTGATAGATTTATCTCACTATTTAACTTTAAATTCTGATTTTTTTTAGATTTCTATTTCATTGTTTTAGCTATAAAGCAGGTAAGAAACGGGCAACATCAATAAGAAGAGTGCTGCTTCACACCAGTGTGCGAGTTCCCTATTGTGAATATGGTATCAGTTTTACTAATGGTTTAGTGTTGGTTTTTTTTTTTTTTTTTTTTTCCAACCTCCTGCTGAGAATGCTGAATGGAATTTTTAATTGGTGTCAAATAAGGTGCTGCGTTTCTAATGTGCCTTTTTTTCCACTGATAATTGGAATGAGACAAAATTAATTTCCCCTAAGTCACCAAATACCCATAATAGTAACGATTTTCAGACACTGTAACTTGGTCAGGTTACAAATAAGCTCAACATTTCACCCTAAAGTGAAATCATCCCTAATAAAATCAATACTTTCCTGCCTCCCTCCTAGCTGACAGTTTGCAGAACAGAAAAAAATTGCATAGATTTTATGTAAAATCAGATAACATTTTTTGTGAAAAACTGCTGACAGAAGAACAATTAACTAGTACTTACTTTACACCTGCTGATAAGCTTACAACAGGGAAGAAAAACCCTTCAGTACAGAAGTTCTCAAACATTCCTTGTACAGGCTGACCATTAATGCGGAATGAAATGCTGGGCACACCTAAATCCAAGCAGCAGCTAACTACATCATCAGATGACAGCAAATGTTGATTGACAGATGCCACAGCTCTGGGTACTCGACCTAGAATGAAAATAATCAAGTAACCAGAATTTGCATTTAAGAATGAAGTGATAAATACGTTTCCTGAAAGACATCATAAAGATTTTGTTTTCAGACACAGGCATGATCTTGCCCTCATGTGTTTTATGAATTGTTCTGCTTTCAAAAACAGAGAATGAATTAAGATAATTCAAACCAGTGCAGCAGAACAGTGCATGAACTGAGTCAAGCACTTGAGGTCTCTGACACCATTCAGAAGGCAGAATATGCACAGCTGAAATCATTTTAGTTCCTGCTGTAACCTGATGCAAGATTATTTAGACAAAGTAAATTATGCACCCTGTTTTGTTAAAACTGACATTGATATACTTCTCTTTTGGAGTATACTCCCAAGTGAAGTGCAACAGCCGATGTTTTGGAATAATATTTGTCCCTTTGTTCCCTTCCAGTCTCCTGTTTGATTACCATACACCTGGAGCTTATATTAGACTTCATCTGGACCATCTATTATCAAGTACTACCTTGATTTAGTGTAGCATGTAGTGTTCTCCTGAGCAACCAGCCTATAACATTACACTTATGAACAGGATAAATAGTTTCAGAATCAATCCAAGTAGAAAGCAACATTTGTAGAAAAAAATAAACAAAACAACAAAACAATTGTTTGTGAAAAAAAGTATTGTTTAATCTGGTATACTGATGAACTCATTTAACTAAGCATCTTTTGAATACTGCATTCAAATAGACTACAAGTGTTAACTACATGGGCAAGATTAGCTTGCATTTCAAGTTGTGTTTACTGGACCTGCTGTTATGGCCAAACACATTATTGTGATTCCATTAGCATTTAATTTTGCATTAATGATTTACTGAACTATTGCATACACCTTTCAACTTACCTCCTCTCTCTCCCCTTCTCCCAACTCAGCCCTCCCTCCGAAAAAAAAGATTAATATGTACATAGAGATATTTTTTACACAAAAAATCCCATGCAAGGATTTTGCAAATTTACTTGCTAAACTGTTAAATCAGCCTGGGTCTACAAGCTCACATTTACTTCAGATTTTTTTAAAGAATTTTGAACAAGTTTTAATTATTATTTTTATTTTTTAAACAGGAACATGCAGAGAGCTAAAACCCTACGTAAAACAAAATGTTAAATGCCCTCCAAAACAAAACTCTGCAATCTTAATTGAATGTTTGAACATTCCAGAGAAAGGGTAAACAGGACTTTTTATCCATGTCTCATTCTTGAAAATGAATTTAGTTTTCAACTCAAATTTATCTTGAAGCAGACACACTCTGAAAAATAATTTATGATTATTAGAAGGTGTAAGCAAGAGAAAATGCAATCCTAGATAATAATAACACAATGTTAATGAACACTGGTATACAAACACGGTCAAGTTTATCATACATCTTAAGTACAGATCACAATCGCCAGGGCTCTCGCACTGCTTTATGGCATTATAAGAGTAAGTATGTACAGTCTTAGAGAAATTCTAGCAACTGTTTCACTTTCTACCGATTTCTTTGTCCTTTCATTGCTTTCTCAGAAGAGACAGTAACTGACATAATCTGGGATATATAATTCTGTAATTAAATATTTTCTTATTTTGTAGCCCTATGTGATATTGCTTTTCTGAAACACAATTTATTTAGAGAGTATGTTAGGAAAATTAAGAAATTAAAAATGACTGCTATTATGCTTCCATGTTGCCATTTTATTCTTAGAATTAGATACCTGTTGTTTCTATGGCACTATACACTGACAAGGTCAATATGCTCTGTTCTGTAAGATACCTGTTTGCTTATAAAGAGTATACTCTAGTTCCCTTTCCACGGAGTTTAAGGAGTGAAGGATCATTTAAAAAACAAAAACAAACAAGATACTTTCAAAGCCTGTTTTCCAGTTAACTGCACACACTGCAGGACATTCTTTAAAGCATCTGTAGAAGTTTCTTCTACTTTCTATTTTTTCCTGAACGCTTATTCTAAAGCGTGCATTATTACAAATTTAGTCAATCTGCAACACCCTAGATGATCCCTCCCGTAAACACTTATTGCTCTTCCAGAGCTCTCACTCACATCTAGCTGACTGCAATGTGCAGTCAAGTCCACTTACCTGTTAACTCACCCCACTATCATCTACAATCTGCATAAGCAAAGAATGGCTGTTAAGACGACAAATGTAATGTCACTGATACTTAAGAGAGCAAAAAAAATACAACATTGCTGCAATCCACTAACCTCATATATATATATATATATATATATATATATATATAAAACTCCTATAAAAAGCAGTTAATCACTTCACTGCAGTACAAACTGTATCTTAGATATTAAAAAGCATTTACAGAAAATTTGAATTTTCTCTGCTAGGACTGTTTTCGCTCAAGTGTTCAATGTAAAATGCTTTTTTCAAAGATCATCAGTATAGGTTTTAATTTGATGTTGCACCACTGCAATTTATATTCTAAAACCAGCAGAAATAGGAAATACTGCGTGGTAATTTCTAATTGCCAGAATTACCTTTTGTGAATTGATTTACCAAAATCTGAATTCAGTTTATTCATCATACGTGTAAGGATAATGTTATTTAACTTCAGCTGTAGGTGCAAAGTGAACAAGTATGACTCTGTGTAGATCCATCCATAATGAATTTATCTAAGATAAGTACATCCACCAATTTTTAACAGATACACTTAAGTCTTGATCTAGAGAACACCATTTTTAAATTAAAATCATGAAAATAAAAGCCATCTGCTAAACAGCCCAGCTGGCATTACTCAGTACTAAAATCTCAGAAAAGCAGCCTGACCTAAAAAATTCTAAATTCACGGTATTCTGAAGTTCTGAATACAGCTCACTATAGATCAGTATGCTGTGTATGCACATACACGCATGTACGCACTTAAAGGTACTGAAAATACAGGTTGGTAATCCCTGAATACAAGAATAAATGGGACTGAACAAAGTACTTACCAGACCATAGATGAAGGCCATCAAAACCAAAAGAGTATAGGTCATCTCCAACACCATTGCCACCCCATCCTTCTCCACCTCCAGGATAGGGGGCATAACCTGAAGTAGACGCCCACCCAACCCGTAAATGGGTGGGTTCTGCCGTCAAGAATGGATCAACCTGATCAATTATTAATTCAAAGTACCACTTCTTGTATTGTGCAGAGCCCTCAGCAACACCCAAAAATATGTTTGGCCTTATGCTAAAATAAGAAAACATAATCCAGTTAGTGTAATACATTAAATGTGGCACATGAGTTATATTGGTTGTATAATAGTCAAATTCACTTCACCAATCTTACAATTATAGAACGGCTTGGGTTGGAAGGGACATCAAGGACCATTAGGTATCAATCCCCCTGTTGCAGGTAAGGTTGCCAGCTGCTACATCATGTACTAGATCAGACTGCCCAGAGCCCCAGCCAACCTGGCCTTAAACATCTCTAGGGATGAGGCATTCACAACCTCTCTGGGCAACTTCTTTATAAATACTACATGTCACAATTTATAGTATATGTATTATGTATATAACTTACACCTAAATATTATGTAAGTGTAGATTCCCACATTTTGCTTATAGCATTTGATTTGGGATAGCACTTCATTAGTTAGACTGCTAGGAAATAAAATGTCTCTTAAAACACACACAATATGTTTACATATGCCATCATAATTATTAGATAAAGTCATACTCTGTTTTGAGTGAGAAATAAGCAACTTTCACCTTTCAATTTAATGTCAAAACAGATCTCAAAATCAATTAACAATCAAAATAAATTAACAATTCTCATTTGAGCATGGTTGCCAGGACAACTGCCTTATCTCAGTGAAAATGGATTTTTAAGAATATATAAGCATATCTTAAAGTCTGTGTCTCAATATAATATAATATAATAATGAACTATTTCACAATACCTTGTCACATCATTAATCAAACGTGTTTGCAAAAGTAAGTCTCTTCTTGGCAGTAGATTGTCACAGATCAAGTTTTGATTGGCACGAACTGCAACTCCATTACAGACACAAAGAGAGCAAAGCACATCAAGAACCTGAAAGAGGAAATCAAAAGAAAGTTGGATAATGGTTTTTATTGTACATGCTGTAATTCAGCTGTTAATTTATATTCAGAATATATCTAAGGAAAAGAATATAGTAGAAATTATCTTTTTCCTTTTCCTAAGTACAGATTGCATATAGTCTATAATACTTGTGGATAGCAAAAAACTTGTGAATGCATTCAGAACACAGGGTTTGCAAAATGCCTCAAATAAAGATTTGAGATTTTGTAGTTTGTTTTCTAATATAAAAAAGCAAGGATAGTACAGATGCATTTCACCATTCTTCAATGTATTTTCTATTCCATCTCATTAAAAATTTCAAAGGTAAAATTAAATACTTTGAGAAATTTACTGTGGTACAAAGAACTTCCTGAGCTGCAATTCTTAGATCATTTATGAATCTGTTATCAAAGCATGCTTTTAATATGATAAATAATCCGCGTGGAGTTTGAAAAATAAAACATTTAGAAGAATTCATTATAAAGCAAAAAAGCTTAAGAAATATCTAAAACTTTTTTTTTTTTTTTTTTTTTTGTAAGAAATTGACATACTTGTCTGAGAAATTAATGGTTACAACAGAATTGACAGTGGGCAAAACCCTTTAAAAGTGAGAACATAGTAACACAGTGCTTAATACTGAGGGACACAACGTTCTCATTACAAACAAACAATCCAGAGATTGGATTCTCTAAGATGCATCTAAAGATGCATTTGAGCCATCACAGAGATGATGATAGAATGGGGTAAAGCGTCATAGACCACCCCCAAGGCACAGCATCAAGTTTACACTGACTTTGGAAACTCCTGCCCAACATAAGCAGATGCAGAACAGAACATTTGTGTCAGTCATTCTTATTCGCTAAGTAGGTCTGCAGAACTCTGGGTCACAAAGCAGGGTTTACTCTGTCCAGGTGCTAACAGAAACCAGCTAATAAAAAATCATAGATACAACTAGTTTTGACTGATATTTTGATTGATATTTCTTAATTACCTATGATCATGTAGGCATATTTGCCCTACTTGAAACAGCAAAACAATTACATACGTGTCTTTAAAGCTCAACAAAGGAATGTTGTAGACATACTCCAACTTTATTTGTTTAAAGGTGCTAGTACTACTGATCTCAAGTAGACGTTTCCCTGATTATTTTACTTTTTCCCTCCAACTATCAGAACATCCTTAGTTTCTCCAAACGTACCTTGTAATTGCGCCCATGCTTGTCCAACAGTGAAATAATAGATTTTATATGCTCCTCAGCTATAACATTTAAAGCTTCTGGGCTTTCAATCAAGATACAGTGCAACACTTCCAAAATACCTGAATAAAGATCACAGTAATAATGTTGTCATTAATCATCTTCACAACTAAACACTGTCCAAAAACTCAATAAATAGCAGAGTATCTTAAGAGATAATCTCTTCTACAGTCTAAAAAGAGAATAAAACCACTTGTTACCGATATGACTACGATGTGAAGTATGAAGATGTGAAGACATAAATGCATTATGAAGCACTTACTAGTGCTTTTATTTGAAAATTGACACAACTTAAAGTGAAAATGCAAGTATAAATTCTTCCTTTCAATAAGAGAGATAAAGGTGTTACCGGGGAAAATGGCATCATTTGATTTTAACATCTCATACAAAAAGAAATTTCTATGTTTACGTTATTTGCATTTGTATCTACAAGCAACTCTGTTCTTATCTGATAGTAATGAGACAGTAGTCTGATACTATACAGTCTGATTGGATGTGATACTGCACATACCAAATGAATGAAAAACAAAACTGTTTAAATATAACACTTCACTCATTTAAAAAACAAACAAACAAACAAACAGTGGAGATACAGAGGTTTGTGCAGTTTTTTTCTTTTTTCTCTAATGCATGCTATTTTCAAGCAAAATTACTCTGATGACTACTCAAGCATGGCACCTGTGTACGTTGTATTGATAGTTAATTCACACTGATAACTCTTACCTGAGGAAGATTCTAATCTGTCCAATTTGCTTATTAGCCAATCAAGGTTACTGGAAAACTGAGTACAATTGTTTCTGTTGCCACGAATGAGAGCAGCTAAAAAAACCCACACAAGACATAATTTTGAAACAGTGGATTTCTTTTTCAAAATCACCAACGTTGATCATATGTATCTCTACACTTCCATAATAACTTAACAAACAAACTAACATATCTTAAAGGTGATAATAATCTAAGTGCAATATTAACAAATAATTAAGATTTTCATTTGAGTATCCACAACAAGCATAACATCTAACGAGCATGAAACTTTTTTTTTTTTTCAGTTCACAGAAGCTCTACTGAGGAAAGCAGAATTACACTCCTACCATTGGTTAGTAATAGAAATTATTTAACACCCTTATTTCATGCAACTATCAACATATTAGAATTGATATAGAATTTGATATAGAATTGACAGCTTTCAGTCTTCAGAAGCATAGAACACAGTGCTATTTGAAACTTCATTACTAGTTGAGTATTCTAAGCAATTGAGAATTTTTTCTTCTAGAAGTTATTACTGATCATAGAAATAAAACAAAGAAATATAACAAATAGCATTTTGTAGATAACCAAAGATTTTTGTTTTGAAGAATTAATATTCTGCAGAATTTCTGCAGAAGAAAATCAAGACAACATCAGAAAAGTACTACAAAGAACAAAGGTGTTTTGTTTTGTTTTTTTTTTTACAAAATGCTTTTCTTTGAACTCTTAAAATTGCACTAAAATTCAGACAATAATATTTCATTACTTTCTTTAGCAATTAAAAGACTTCAACAGAAACAGCTTACTTACTGAGCTACTCATGTTTCTTGTGAATCTCACATTTCAAAGCTTGATTCCTACTTTGTTTTATTCTTGTTTTAACTCTTGTTTATTTTACTTCAGACTGTTTTTTTCATTAAATTGAAATGCATCTAAAACTCTACCAGAAGACAAGTTTCTTCTATATGAGGAAGTTAACAGATGCACATACTTCTCTGCCATAGAGTTTTGGTCCTATTGTAACACCAGAGCAGCTCATTCTAGAAAGCTTGGCATTGAAATTGAAAATAATATTTTATTTTTTATTTGATGTAATTATTTTTATTAATACTAAGCCTCAAGTGAAAAAATGGATTCTATAAAACTATGAATTCTGAATATTACTTTTAAGTTTCTCTTCATCTTCATAAACAGAAAACATTTTTCAGTTTTTCTAAATATTTGAAATAATAATTCATGTCAGCTCACATACCACAAGTAATAATAATGAAAAAAACCATGAATTTGGCATGTTGTATCAATTTATTTTTCTAGCTGGAATTTAATTTTTCCATCGTAACACTGCTCAACAACCTCTATTTTCTGCAATTTGAGTCACTAAGTACATGGAAGAAATTCTACAACTTATGTGACAGAATGAAAAGCATACAAAATATTCTTTGGCAGTGAAGCAGTGAGTAGAATACATATCCTATATCCTGTACATACATACATACATACACACACACACACACACATATATATATATATATTTAACTTACTTTTTTTAATTGAAGAACTTACCAAGCAGTTCATAAAGGAGATTTAAAATTTCTTTCCATGCTGTACTATTTTCTTCTCTTGCAATTTCTGCAAAATGAGCTGTACTGTTGTAGTCATTTAAACGATCAATGCAATTCAAAACTAGTGCCAGCATTCCCTAGACACACAAGAGAGAGGAAAGTCATCTACATGTGAAAGAAGAGTAGGTTGTCCTTTTGACAATTTTTTTTTTTTTTTTTTACTGTATATGTAAAAGCACAATCCTTGTTTAAAAAAACAAACAAACAAACAAGAAAACTGTGCTTACAAGATCAGAAAGCATATTTTCCTAAGTCGAAATTACCTATGTTGGAGAAAGATTTTATACCACCCCTTTCTCTGCTGAGAGTATAAGGGGTAAGGAAAAAACAAAGCTGACAATAAAGGTTTTTACAATTTTTGAGAATATTTATTTTATACATATTATCGTCCTTATATAGAAAAAAAAAAGTCTATACACAAAGGAATTTTAGTTGATTAATAAGGGTGGAAATTTTGCTAGTCAATAAAATATCTGTAAAATAAGTTAAAACACTAGAACAAATTTTTAACTTTAGCTTGATTTTCAACTGAAATGGTACTGAAAACTTGCAGTGTGTCTCCAAATTTGAAAAGAAACTACTTTCTTTTCAGAAAGTAGCAATTCTACAATTACGTAACACACATCCTCCTCTAAAAGTAGTCTTCTCCCATCTTCTAGACATAAAAATTTCTTGTTTCATGCCCTGGTGGACAAGACATCAGAAATAACATCTATGACTCATCTAAGTTTTATTATTCATTTCAGGCATCCAGCATGTGTACATGTGCAGGAAAAAAAATATATATTCTTAAACACAGTATTTCTGTTAATGCTGATTAAGGATGCCTATAAGTATTAAGATCAAATTTTATTAGATAGAATTTGTGGCTTATACAAAGTGCTTACATGAAAATTACAGAACAGCAAGTTATTATATGGTGTTACAGTCTTACTATATACGCATAAACTATGTAACCATTAGTTTTAACCATAACGTTATAACCATTACAAACCATACATGTTTAGATTTCTCTGAACATTTGTGACACCGCACACATAGAATTAATGTAACGTAACAAGTTATCTCTCTCTACCTCATCTTTGAATAGGTTTTGTCTGTTTTTCAGGGACCGAAGCTTGTTTTGCTTATCTTCATGTTCCAGGTCTTCTCCGGGAGGCTGGAAGTACTTGATCAGGTCTTGCAGAGTCTGAGCCATCTCCTCAACAGGCAGGGCAATGGGTGATAGTGTTCTGTTGTTCCCACTAAGGAAAAAAATCAAATAATAGTTACTGTCTCTCTACTAATATGCTCCCACACACTTTGAATATCCTTAAATCTATTTCACGGAGTATGAACGTATTTGTTTAAACAAATGACATAGGAATGCTCACATAATCATCTACACGACAGAAATGAGTGAAGAAGTTGTTATTTTTCTCTTCTCAGAACAAGTTCAGCCTTTTGCCCTAACTGCTCTTACTGTGTGTAATATGTGACACAGCATAAGGTTCATGAAAGAGGCCTGCCCCTTCGGTCTTTAAGTCTTCCAGGTAACCACCAAGGTGACAGAAAATTCAACAGGATGGGTAACTAAAAAGGTACGAATAAAATGTTGCTGCCAAGATGTTGAAAAAAAAATAAGATGAATTCTCTTCAGAGATCTATTTCGTATTTCCTTTTACTGTTCATTTGCAAGGACTTGTAGCTTTTAGTAGTAAACATCTACTAACCATCTTCAAATGGTTTGACAAATGTGAATACAGTTAAATGCAGTAATTTGTTTACCAAGAAATGTACAAAAATCCTTTTCAGAATATTCTCAATTTCTAGCTACTGTAGAATCCTTACTAATATAATTTAGATATTGTAACATCTATTCTTTAAACTAGATTATGGCCCAGTTTATGTCTGGCTTTAAGGTACATCTAAAGGATCTTCGTTAAGCTGAGATTTATCTATTTAATAACAATAATTATCAAAATGACAAAGTTAAAAAAAAATCATGTTTCTAAATACAAATATTTGGAAAAAGGAACTAAGAATTTTGTTAGAGACATTCTTCTCATTTCAGAATACCTACAACAAACAAAAAATATTGTATACAAGATGATAACAACTACCTTATAAACTGGCTGAATAAGCTTGTAGTATTGCGAATGATTCGAGCAGCTTGCGATTCTTCATGCTGACATCTTTGTAAGGTTAGACCATCATCCATATGACCTTCCTGGTGTAATATAACCTATTGAACGACAATAATGACCACAACCATGATTTTAAAAATCTTTGATGCTTTCAAGTTCTTTTTCACAATAATTTTTTTTTGCATATTGTACTGAAAATATTAAAGACATATAGTAGTAGCTACTGCTTGGTTCTCACTTTACCTGAATATCTATTTATTAAATATAAATTTGTCAGTTTCAAATAAGAGTTATTCAGAGATTACATTTTTATGTACCTTCATACTCCTGAAATCTGCTAAGTTTATATACTTATTTTCCATTTGAAAGAATGTCATTATTTCTACATTCTGAGTGTCAGGGAAAGACACTGTTAAAGTGTCTTTACTACTTAAAGCTTAATCCACTACAAGATTAATGCACAAGAAGATTACTAACAAAGAAATCAAGCTGTATCGATAAACATAATCACAACACAGCTAAAGAAGTGACAACATTTACTATTATTAACTGTTCATCTAACTATTCTCTACACATTATGTTGGATTCTTAACAGAACCAGACTTGAACTTAAAGCAATAGCAGACATCTTTTCAATTTTCCCTTCAACTAAATATCCAATATTCCCCAAAAATCTGGCAAAATTTTAGACAACTCACTAAAATAAGCCTTGATCATTTTGAATCATTAAAATTCTATACTACTTTTGTAAGAATGAAATACGAGCTCTGTAAAGTGACACTTTTTTAATGAGATTATCTGGACTCCAGAAACTGTGGAAATGTGATGTAGAACACCTGGAAGACATTTCTGAATAACTATCTTGATAATTTTACCTTAAAGGAGAATGATTTATGTATCAGTCATATTTACTTCTTTTCAAGAACATCTGTCATGCTGTATATGAGTTTGTTAGCTAAAATAACACAGTTAACACAGCAAGGGGTGTTCCTGTGACTTAAATGAACAGGAACTGAAGAATGTTTCATCCCATCACAACTAATAGTAAAACACTTGGCAATGTAATATAGATTCCACATTCTGTTTCATATAGCTCCACATTCCGGAAAGGATGTTAGAGAAACAAAACTTTTCACAGACAGGATACTAATGCTGCCACACCTTGCAATTTACTTTCAACACCATGTAGCTCACAAAAGATTTAGTCTTCTCCCTAAGCAGGAAACAAAATGAGACAGAATCCCATCGTCGTTGTAGGAATAGGAAAGGAGGAAAGTGTCATACTGTGAATAAATCTCGTGCTAAGAAAATATTAAATGACTGTGGTACAGAGTTTCTCTTGTCAGTCATGCTAGTGAGAAGAATGAACAAAACTGGCCAACTACTGTCCTTTTGTGACCACTCATGTTGTATAACTAAATGAAGGCATGTTTTTCTTCAAGGCGCACTAGTTTTATTTATTTATTTATTATTTTTAAATAATATATTACCTAAAAGAAAAAAAAATTGTCAGTTATGCATATTTTCTGGGACCACTCCATTAAATAACACAAAATACAGATTCGCTAACAACATACTGAGTAAAGAACATATTTGCT
The DNA here is from genome assembly GCF_019232065.1 of Centrocercus urophasianus. Taxonomy (NCBI): domain Eukaryota; kingdom Metazoa; phylum Chordata; class Aves; order Galliformes; family Phasianidae; genus Centrocercus; species Centrocercus urophasianus. Next base: position 23,558,013 of record NW_024884586.1, read on the forward strand.
TAAAGAAAATTTTAAAAGCTTAAAAAAGTTGAAAGTCTTTTTAAAAAGGGAAACCAATAGAAAAAAGATATTTTATAAGTGGAAATGCAATAGGTATCTAAAATACTCATGGTGACCTGACAGCAATATTAAACAGCAATTTTTCTTCCTTTTATGAAGGATTAATGAAAATAGCAGGTAAACACAATTTTGCTTTCACTCTATTGACTACATATGCAAGGATTAGAATTTCTTCCTAATTCATTGTTTTGCAGATTATTGCTATTCTAGACTTCCTACACTGATCCCTTCTTCAATCATTACTGAAAAGAGAAATGAAAACCAAGATCTTGCTTACTACAATTACACAATGGACATGTATGCAAATATATATACAAATGGCTGCTCCAAAAGTAATGCCTTCTATTTTTTTATGTTGGGTCATGAAGTCAGAGGCAGATGTTAGTGACATGGCAGAATATGTCGAAACTTCCCACCAATATTCCATGTTGCCATGAGACAGATGGCAGCAGAAAGGTACTCTGACATCATAGCATCTGATGTAGAAGTGCATATGAAGCAAATAAGTGCAATTTAATTCCTTCATTCTGAATAAATTGCACCCATTCACATTAATCAGTGCTTGCTGAACTTTTGTGGTGACCAAATTGTGGATGTGAGTTCAATGAGCCAATGGGTGATCCATTCCAGCAGCTGTCACTCCACAAAATGAAAAAAGACTTGATCAACACATCCACACGAATTGGTGGATTATGATCAAAGAACTGCGTACAGAGCTGAATATCAGCTTGCATGTGTTGGAAACAATGGTAGTAACTTTGGAGTATTGAAAAAGGTTTTGCCAGCTGAGTAGCATAAATGGTCTCACAGGAACACAAAGAACACTGTATGTAAGTTTATCAGGAGCTACTAAACCTGGATCAGGCTGAAGGTGACAATTTCCTGGATTGCACCATTACTTGTGATAAAGATGTGGTGCAGCCACTATGAGCTGGAATAAAAACAACAGACCATGGAATTGCCACATGCAAATTCTCCTCTGAAGAAAAAGATGAAGTGCTGTACACTGTCTTCTGGCATAGGACAAAGGTGATCCTTCTAGATTTCCTGAAACTTGAACAAACCATCAACTCTGACCACTACACCCAAAACTAAACTGAAGGCTTGAACTTCCAGAGTCACAGCAGAGAAGAAGATAGCATTTCTGACTTGAATATATTCAGGCCAATTAAAGAATGGCAATATTCACCTATCAATAACACGATCGTGCCATGCTTGTAAACAGTTCACAGTCTGGTCACCTACACTGATATAGACTTTTACAAGCATGGCATGACAGTTGTTGTTCATTGCTGGTAAAAATGCTAGCGGTGGTGACTATGCTGAAAAACAGTGTATTTCGTAGCTAAGAATTTGCTCTATCAAATAGTGTTATTGTGCTCTTAGTGTCTGTTGTAGTTTGTATTACTAAAGTCATTGTTTTGAGTGCGACTCACATATTATAAATTCTGAAGGAGGTAAACACGTAAGTTTCACTTAAACATAAGGTGTTCAAACACTTTAGGTTGTGGAATCTCCATCTTCGGAGATAATAAAAATTTAACTCAACAAAGACCTGAGCAACCTGCTCTTGCTGAACATATGTTGAACATGGATTAAAGACCTCCAGAAGTACCTTTCCAACTCAGCAATTCAGTAATAGTCTATGCCCCCCTGACCAGACATTTCAAATCATAGATACATTTACATTTTACAAACAGGCGTGCATGAGTATGCTGTTTAAACTTCCATTTGCCTTGACTACTTCCTTAGCATACTCTTTTTCTGAGAAAAGCAATTGCCATTACAGAAAGTAGTTTTAAGAAAAATAACCAGATATTGTTGCCTTGATTAAGCTTTAACAGAATAAATTTTTGCTCCTTATCTAACTGGAATGGAAAGAAACAACAAAATTACAAGAAGCGAACTATATCGAGATGGCTCTTGTTCCACTTATTCTTGAACTATCATATTCCTACTGGGCCACCTGTGTTCTCATCCTAAAGAGGTAACATCACACCTTTGACTACATCTCCTTAAATTCTGATAAATACCTGCCATCTGATAATTAAGTTTATCACTTCCCTAGTATGTCAAAGCAAAGAAATCAGAGGCAAATACTGCATCTCCTTTATTTCCCTCCCCCCCCCCCCCTCACATCTATTGAAATTAAAGAATCAACTAATGAACTATCTGGAGATCATCAGCTAAAGAATGTTGTTCAAGACATTATTCCATAAAGTTATCTCCAAAACATAGACTTTGCTATTTTTTGGTTCAGCCATCCCCAGAATAAAAAATTTTCTATTTGTTTAAATGGAATATTTTCAACTTCATCCACAATCACTTCTTCCTTAGAAATCTAGCTTCATGTTCTCTACTGTTTCCCATCTCTCATCCTGCCTCTCTTTGTAGAAGAACTGCTTTGATTCCTTAATCATCTTAGTGTCATTTTGATGGATTCCCTCCAGTTTGCCTCTCTTGAACTGGAAAGCCCAAACATGAAGTCAGTACATCAGATGTGGTTTCATCAGTGCTGAGTAGAGGACTGTTTTCCTTGATCTGCTTGCGATTTTCTTCCTTATACAGCTAAGAAGGTTGCAGGTCATCTTCGCTGTCTGTGTTCAACTTTGACACAATCAATTTTTGCAGCTGGTCATCCTCCAGCACATACTGATACCTGGAACTATCCCTTCTTTGGTACATTTCCCTCTGTTAACCGGCATGAGATCTTAGCCTAACCATTTTTCTGTCCTGTTGAGGATGGTACTTCTGAATAGCAGTATAGTCACCAACTACCAACCGCTCTCCCTTCTGCGAGCACATGCTGTCTCATCAACAAGTTCATTAATGAAGATATTAAATTGTACTTGGGCCTGCATTGATCCTTGAAGTACAGCTCTGGTCCCCAGAAGGACTTAGCGCCAACGATCGCAGTAGCATGAACCAACAATTGAGCCACTTTACTACAATCCACCTGACTACCTACCAAGTCTGACTTGGGGAGTTTGTGCATGAAGATGTTAGAGGAGACTGTTAAACAGATTGGTGATGCTGAGATAAACAACATTCACTGCTTTCATCTTAAGTACCTAGCCATCCTATGGCTGAAGACTGTCAAGTTGGTCACAAACAATTTTATCTTCATAAATTCATACTAAGTACTGCTAGTCACCTTCTTGCTCTTAATACATTTGGAGATGGATTCCAGGTTTATTCATTCCATTTACTTATCGGGGATTTAAGTGAGGATGATGAAATTCTTCTTATTGTCTTTCCTGAAGACAGGAGAAACATCTGTTTTCTTTCAGTCATCAGGAACTGTTACCAATTGCCACAACATTCCAAAGATAATCTAGGGATGCTTTGCAATGACATCAACAATATCTCTCTGTCCTCATGTTGCATATCATCCAATTCCACAGTCTTACGTATTTCCACTTTGTTTCAATGAGCGCTAACCTGATCTTCCTCCACTGAAGATAAATTTGGTTCTGTAGTTTCTCACTGGTCTCAGAGGTCTGGGAGTGTTGAATGCAAATCTTACCAATAAAGAGCAAGGCAAAGAAGGAACTAACTTCCTAAGTCATTTCCACATCCTTGGTCACTAGGCACCTGCTCCAATTCAGCTCACGTTTTTCTTTATCTGCACTTCGCTGTTGATGTATCTAAAGAAGCCATTTGTTGTCCTATCTATGTATCCTTATCAAATCTTACTGTAGATAGGCTTTGCATTTCCTATATCTAAGCTTGCATGCTAAGACAGTGTTTCTGTATTCCTCCTCAGGCATTTTTTATACCTTCTCTTTTAGAACCAAGTTTATCAGGAGCTACTTGTTTATCCAAGGTAGGCCTCTTGCCACCTTCATTCAATTTTCAGCTCATTGGTTGGACCACTCTTTTTATTGTTTTAGATTAATAGAAACATTGGAGGACTTTAAAATAAATCTGTGTTTAAAAAGATGGTGATGTTTAAAAGGAAATCCAAACTGCAGATTTATCAACTGATTTTTCATCTTCTAGTAAGATCACCTTTAAAGTTATTTTTTAATAACTTGACTGTTGACAGCAAGCCTGACGTGACAAACATGACAGAAGAATTAAAAACAGTTAAAAATTGAAGCTCTACTGTATTATTTCAGTTTTAAACATGAAACTGAATAATCACTGGATACTGTATACCACTTGTTATCAGCAGAAAAATCATTTGCCCAGCATAAGAAACTGACATTCAACTCCAGATATAAAGAAAGACCATTTTGCAGCAACAAGCAATGCTGAAACAGAAATAGATCCTAGAAAGAAAAATCTTCACATGATACTACTGGAAAATATAAACAAATAAAATATAATTTTGTACAAAGCTCGAATTTTTTCCAAGTGGCTACAGTATCAATAAAGATTGAAGATATGAAAAATATAATCATAGCATGCATAAGTTTCAGTTCAGATAAAATTAAAATACTTTGATCATGCCAAGTTACTTTATGAATAACAAATGAAAATTTTAACATTTTTTTAAATCAGCTTTTATTAGAGTGGTAACAGATTACAATACATTTTTTCAGTACGTTCCCAGAAAACATCTTTAATTCAAGGTCCATGTTACATCATCACAATTACATTTTAAAATTTCACAGAATATTGTTCATTGAGAGTTGTTATTTAGGATAGTTTGGCTAGGTTGTGGTTGGACTCAATGATCTTAAAGATCTTTTCCAACCTGAGCAATTCTATGATTCTATGATTCATATCCCTTAAGAAATGTGTGCTTAGCCCAAATTCAACATTTTTTCTGGTAAGAAAATAGCTAAGCATATTTCTTAGCTGCAAATTTATATCCTGTCATTTTTTTATTGTTGTTGTTGCTGGTTTTTTTTTTTGTTTTCCTAATTTTCTTGGTTGAAAAGGATCACAATGACTATCTAGTTTCAACCCTTCCCACTATGTGCAGGGCCAACCACTGGACCAGGCTGCCCAGAGCCACATCCAACCTGGCCTTAATATTCTTAAGTGACGTAATTTTTACAGTGAAAGCATTCGCTGTTTACAATAAAACAGCACAAAAAAATTAATCCCACAAGAGCCACACTGTCAGGATATTAAAAAAGAAAACAGGACAGACTAAAATTGTTACACAACTAACATTAATTCAACAAAGAATTAAAAGAAATAATGAAAAGCCAGAATCATTACCTTTCTTTTCAGGAGACCTAAGCGTGCTGATTTAGCATCTGGTGCTTTGTAAGTCAACCATAAGGCACTGGCTACATGTTGAATAAAACAGACTGAATCACCGTATTTTATTTCTGGGACTCCCATTCCATCAATGTCACGTTTAAGAGCAGAATCCTGCTTTTCTTTTAGTTCCTATGAACATAAAATAGAAGTTGGCATATAATCTCCGCGTTGAGGCAGAATAAACCACTGAATTTTAACGTGATCTACATTCCAACACTGAACAATAATGTTTATGATATCTGTGCTATGAAGATGCAGCTAAAAGTTTATTTCACAAAATTTCTAATCATCCGTACAAAACTATTCAGATTCTAATTGTTTAAAAATCACTTCAAACTTGGATTAACACTAAAACTACTGGAGCAAGAAACATCGAGTAAAATCCATTACTATGTAAGTATGTATTAAAAAAATTAAATTAAGCTAACCTAAACATTTTACCTTAGCTAATCAGTGATTACTGATTTTGTTAAAATCTCAATTTAGTAAAGCAATTTTTTTTATTTTTATTTTTTTTTCAATAACAGTTTTCCTTTCTAAACTGAGCTTGGGAATAAAGACAGAAATATGCAGCAAATTCTGTAATGGCAAATTTTGGATGTATGTATATGTTTGTTATTAAACAGAACATGAGTATTAGGTTATTTCTTTTCTATAATTTCAAATTCTCTGATAGACCGAGACGTAAATTGTTGCTAATTTTTTGCTAAGAAAAGAAAAAAGGCTAGACATTGATAAATCAAACTTGCAACGAGTTTTCTGTTCAGTGAATGTTCAACATCTGTGGAGTAAAAGCTGATCCACTGTAACTGTGCTAATTCATTTTCATTTGAATGTAATCTAACTGTCATCTTTCAACAATAATTTTAGTTGAAACCTCATAATAACATCAAGATGAAGTAGAACGAAATTACAATGTATTCCTTGGGGATTCCATTACAATATAAAGACTATGTGGAAATCATGTCACACCATATTTACGTGGATTGCATTACTACATACAAATAAAAATGAACCGTTTACATAAATATTTACAGAGGGGGCACTAAATAATGAAGAACAAGGAAATAGCACAAATTAACTAATCATCAACTATTACTTATATAGCACCCAGATGATCAAAGCATTTTCATCAAGTATTACAGCTGTGACAAGAAACAAGCAATATGAATTAAGATATTGTTTGTTAAAACTAAAATGATACTGGTTCTTTCAGATTACACTAAACATAAATAGAAAAATAAATATCACATTTCAGAATGTTTCTGGGACCCTGAAGGCTGTTTTCACTTTGAACAATAGAGCATAATTTTTTCTCTGTGAAGTTTTGCTCTTTGCACTGTCTGGTTTCTCCAGGATTTTAGCTAAGTAATTTGATAGTAGTGTGCAAAGAGAGCGTGTATTTTCTAACTGCTATTAGAAGTATAAGTTATAAAAAGAATATTGCTAGAGAATGATGAAAAAAAAAGGAAAGGTAATAAGAAATGTGATCTGTAAAATATTTGTATCTTTGCAGCAAAACATCCAATCTTTTTCTCCTCCAACACCCTCTCTTCACAGTCTATTTTTGTTTATCTCCCTGAGGCCACAAATGAATCAAGCTAAAAAAAAAAAAAACCAAAACAAATCATATCACAGTCTGGAAGTTGTCTAAGGGAAAATAACAACAGTAATGGAAATAAAAAAAAAAAAAAAGGAACAAACAGAATAAATGAACTTTGGGAAGCAAAGCTGACAAAGATCAGCAATTTTCACAAGTTGTTTAATACAAAAGAAGGGCAAGAGTTTGAAAATAGGAGAATTCCTACATAAGAGAAAGAAGGTAAGGAATGGCAGACTGAATGAGACAAAAAAAAATAATTAACGATGATTTTTCAACTGTCTTCTTGTAGAAAAATGTCCTCGATACTTCAAAAGCTTGTCTGCCTACCCTTAGAAATGCTTTGATAACTTGACTGCTCAATACTTAATAAGACTAATCTATGTATGCACATTCAAATGGTATCTTTTAGCGTTGCACATTGTTGCTGTGCTAAATGTACTGTCATCTGCTGCAGCAATTTAAGCTAAGAAAAAGATGCAAAGTTGACAAATATAAGAGCAGAGGACTGATATTACAGCACACTTATCTTGCTAGTGTGTCTACTTATAATCCATACCTTGCTGCATACATTTCTATACCCTAATAGCCAACAATGGAAAAAAAGAAGAGGTAATTTTAGTTTTACTTCCTACTTTCTGCCCCCATATAAAATAAGTAGAAGTAGTTGTGCTTAGCTGGAAATAGTAACAACAAAATATGAACCTACAAATGAATATTTGTATTTAGCAACTATGGTCTCTTTAAGGCCTATCATCTTATTCAGAAAACTAACTAAACTTTATGATTACTACCAAACTATTACAACATCCTAATGCCATCTTGAGCCCCTAAGATAGCTACATGTTGGCAGTAATATTAAAATGATATCAAATCTTTCTGCATGAGTCATCTGTGACTTTTGAATGTGTTAGAATGTTACCTACTCAGACTACACAAATAATTTCTTCATTGTTAGTTGTATATGCAGTCATCAAAATATGAAATCTCAAATATTAATTCTGGGCTACGATAGTATTTAAAGAAAAAACATTTTTAAAACATGTATTGCTCTTCATTTTATTTATACTCAAATGTAAGCACAAGCAAGGTTCTGCTCAACAGAGTACAGTGAGCCAAGTACTATGCTGGAATGAGAACACCCATTTCAAAACAGGATTCCATCTGCTGTAGGGGAACTGCTGTCTCCCTGCTCACAAGGCATTACAGAACTCTTGGCTTACAATAAGAAGAATGATATTTTAAAACTTTTGAGAAAGTGAACCCCATTTTAAATCAACAAAAAACATAATTTTGTTGATGTATTTTTTCAACTTAGTTGCCATTTATTTGCAGCAGTCATACACATATATTTTGTTTTCATTCAAATCAGCACCATAAAATAGCATGTTCTATTAATGTATTTTTACTATATTCCTTCACATTAAAAAAGCTCCATCCTACTATTCTATAATTTAGAACATATTAAGGAAAACTCTAAATTAAAATTTATAATTAGAGGTATCTGTTATGATTTCCAGTACTACCTGGTAAAAGGAAAAAAAATGGTGAAAGTAAGTTTATTGTTATTGAATGTTACCAAAGGATTTGAAAATCAAGGAAAACTTTTCAAAGAAACTCCTAGGAAGCCTTGGGTATTTACTATACTCCACAAAATTCTGCCTACTGGCAAACAGAATCTCTTTCTCTCCCCCCCCCCCCCACCCCGACACTCTTTTACCAGCTTTCAGAAAGAAAGAATATCTTGATGGAGAAATGTTTTATTTCCTTTTGGATACTCCACAGCAATGTATGTTCTAAGCACTCTCACCTGAATTCAGTGTTGATCCCACTTGAAAAAAAAAAACCAAAAAACTAGACTAAATAACTCCCTAGGTCCCTTTCAGTCTGAGTTACTCTAGGCTTTGAAAGGGCAAGAGTGCTATAAACAGCAAGGTATTCCTGTACCCTATGTTTAAGGATCTGTACACAGTTGGATAGGAAGGAATTAGTAATCTTGAAATTTCCTTTAATTTATGCCATTTTAAGGTACAGCCAAGTGAAAGCATTTCTCAATTGAGAGAATGAACATGATAAAATCGTTACAAAATTTTACAAAGATTTATGTGCAGAAATTAAAAGACAGTCACATTGGCATCCATGTTGTACAGCCATTCATTCTAAGTTCTTTAACCTTTTAATCTCCATATAATCACATAGGTTGGCTTTATGAGTTTTTTCTTCTTACAGGATTCCATTGCTTGAGAGTAAGCAATAGTTTTTATTCTTTCCTCAGACAAAAGCAAAGTTACATTAAGCCAGTGTGCAATTATGCAGTGATTACATTATAACAACCTGAACAAAACGTTGAACTAGTAACTGTGGCATTCCTGGCACACTGACCATTAACAAGGTGCTCTGGTTTGAAAAAAAAAAAATAATAATAATAAAAAAAAAATTGGAAAAACTTACAGCCATAATAACTGGCTCTGCACAACATCATACCTTAATCTGAACTGCATAGCCTTTTACGTTGCAAAAAGAATGAAATATTTGGTGAGCCTCTGCTATCTAAGTTGCAGATCCTATTACTTTTTCAATTATTCTGATTGGTTAAAATAAGAATCGTTGGCATGCTGCATGCAGTCACGCTAATGAAACAGCTGTGGTTATTTTAAAAATACTAAGGAGTATTTTCTTCATTATATTAACACAAGTCTAGAGTCTGCCAAAGCCTTAAATGATGGATTTTATTTCATACCCATCTAACTTCAGAGATTCTCTTTCAGTACTCCTTAGGGACCATACAACATTCACAATGACACGGAACATTTAACTTCTTATATCCAATCAAAGACACCCATTGTAGAAGCTACAGCAACTGTTTGCACTGTCATTAAAGCGTGTAAAAATTATCATATTTGATGTAAAAACATTTCACTTCCTGGAAAAAGAAAGTTATTAATTTTGCCTACTTTCATATTCAGTCTTCATCCCCTCTCATTAGTACTGTCTTTCTGAGCTGGAAATGGTGAAAAAGCTAGTAACATGCAATTAGCAGCTGACTAAATTGCACAGCATATCGTTTAGAAATCAACAGTAAATTTTTGTTTGCAATTCACCTGTCAGCACACAGCATAAAGAATAACAAGGGCAGAATTTTTCCAAACTGAACTGAATTTCAGCTATAACCTAACTGAAATGAATGACAATCTAATGACTTGCTGCCTAACTAAAACGATTCTAAAACATTTGTATTAAACTAACTGTATCTTGCACTGTATAATCTTTTAATTGTGTTTGATTATTATTTTTAAACTGGTCAATAGCTTAGTTTACTCTGGAATTTATCTATCAGTCTCATTTCTCTTCAAGGAAAACTTTGTTACTCTTGATTCAGGATATTTACTTTTCGATGTAAATGCAGAAACCCCAACAACTACAATATATACATTAAAAATAAAAGGTATTGAACCAACTCAGATCTGCATGTGAGTGCTTCATATTGAGGACAAACTTCCATTAAAGTCACTTACCTTTGATGCTCTGAAACAAAAAGCAGAAGATGTTGTGTCTGACTTTTCTCTGTCCAACATTACCAGACCTTCATCATCATTTAAAGCCAAATACATTCCTGTTGTTATATGTCGAAGACGGAAAGGCTGTCCCCATCTGATGTTACTTCCACTCCAACTAAACATACAAGACATCAAGGAATAAATCATGAAGTAAACAAAACTAATTTTTTTTTTCTTTTTTCTTTTCTCAGAAATTAGAAATGATATATATAGAAAGTCTTTTCAATATCTGCATCACATCAGATGTAAAACTGGTAATATGTCTGCAAATGGAACCTTGCAAGGAAGCAATCTCTGTAATTGTCTTGCTTCACTAACCTCTCCCTGTTTTATTAGGATATGACACTCACTATCTTTAAAAATCACAATATTTTCTGAAAAATATTAACGTGCATATTAACTATTATAAAACCGTTGACTGCATAAATTAATTAAACTTAGGTGAAGGACTCAGTGTTCAAAAGAAGTAGTATATTTTCCCTTAAGATGTAGAATAACTGTGCTAATTACAAGCATATTTCATTTGTAATCACAAATACACCAAGTGTAAAGCAAACAGGCATTGCAGAAGGCCACCGAAGTTGACATTAAGTACCCTTATGGTACACAGAAATTTCATTTCATTTGCAATAAGAGATAACTAACCACAGAGACTGTGTCTTTGAAACACATCCATGAGAGATACTACTGTTTTGACTTCCACACATGCTTCTAAAATGATAAGTGAAAACTAAGCAGCAACATCTCAAGCGTAAGTATCTCATAGGCAACATTATTTTTGACATGGGACAAAGATGAAAAAGGCTTGCAATATTGACATTGTATCATTGATAAATTACTTTTTATTTTGAGTATGAGCAGGCTAGCTTTATTGTACAGCAGGACAAATATATTAATGATGCTCTGTGAATCTGTGAAATTGATGTGAGCATAACAAAAGTTACTAAGAAATCCAAAAAACCTGTACCTTATTCGAAGGGGTTCTACTCTCCACAAAGATCTTGCTCGAACACCTGCTCCTCCAGTTTCATAAAGTACTTTCCTATAGAAAGATTCAGAAGATCATCCTCTTGCCTTTGTTTGTGCTACTTAGTTTTCTGAGGACTGAGTTCTATAAACCATCTAGGACTCCCAGCTAGCTCAATGGATGAAGGTGAACAGAAAAAAAGATTTTTATTTGTAATTGAGAACACTATAGAGTATACAAATGTCCCAGGCAAGTTAAGATTGAAAGCCATTTAGATTAATCCATTCTCTCTCAGAAGCTGATAAAATACTTTCTTTTCAAACAGGCTGAGAATTTTCTTTTGTAGCTTACTGATAAAACTATGTAATTCGTAAATTCCTAGTAGATTAATCTAAATTACTAATGCTCTAAAATATAAACACAATATTAAAAATAATTACACACAATTGCAAAATTAACAATAATCAGCACGAATGCTACATCAGCCATACCACTGGTAGAACTGCTTCTAACTTTCTAACTAAAAAATGGTAATAAGAAAACAAAAGAAAACTGAATTATAGTCTTCACACAGAATAAATATTACAGATAAAATATGTTTCTAATAGTACAGCAGATAAAGGTTTTTTTTTTATTAGAAATTCTGTGTCCTGAGTTTTCAGATGAAAACTTTAATATTACGCATTTTATTTCCTATAGCTTTTATATATTAAAAAGATTACATAAATTCTGGTGCCTGGATTACAAAATTTGAATTATTTCTAAAGCTTAAAAAATATTTCTCATATATACTCTTGTGAGCAGTACTGTTTCACACTATCATGTATGGAAGCTAGACCTTCTGTGCTTATTTATCTTTAAAAGCAAACAAACAAAAAAAAAAAAAACATGCAGCAAGGGAATTCAAAATCTGCCTTCCTGCTCAGTCAAAGTATTCTGTCTACTCCATATACATACATGGAAACATCATAACCTGTTATGTGGTCTGTTCTAAAACACAGTAGCGTTCCGAAATAACGAATTTTAACTGGCTCTTCAGATTGTCAAATGGTTTTATTTTTAACAGCTATCAGGATAAAAGATCTGTTTAGCATTATTCTCATGCAGCTCCTGGACCTGAAAGTCAACACGTGAAATGAAAGCTTTGTTTTATCTTAACTGACCAAGTACATAAGAAACTTTTCTTCTAATGAGAAGAATATTTGATGATCAGACTCTTGACTGACATCAGTAATAAGAATCTATATATTAAAACAAAATAAACTAACATGACATATCATTTACATAGAGTATCTTTCTAAGAATATGGAATTGTAGGTCTACATCTATTCATTACACAGAAGTCACATTTAAGAATATTTATGCAATTCCAAAAATTTCAAAATGATTGTGTACAATAAACAAGAATATAAATTTCTCAGAGAAAGGATAACAGCATTTCCTATGCTTTTTGTATTCCATGTTTCATATACTCTAAAATTGAAATATAAAGTGACAAAAAAAAGAAACTAGCAACCAAATCATCTTCATTTCAAACTAAATGAATATAGTAAATACATAATAACCATTTCAAGTTTCTCATTTTCATCCTAGATCCTCATTGTGTCCGTTTGCCTTACTAGTGTTACTCTAATGATGGAAGAGCCTAGTGACCTCTTCTCTAGACAAGCTCAAAATTAGTAATTTGCTTCCATTCTCCTTTTACCTCCTCTATTTATGCTTGGCTCAACTCAACCATGTCTTCACCAAACTGACTTGGCTACCATAAAAATTCCTCTGTTCACCTCTTACCTTTAAACCCATACACTGGTTTAATTCCTCTAATCCTTTTCCAGCTTTTTCTGTGTGCAATACTATTATATCCTTAGCGACCTGGCCTTATGCTAGTAATGCTGCAAGTAAAAAATAATTTTTGCTTTTTCTTAAACACATCTACATTACGCTTTCTTCAGCTTCTCCTTCATTCCATCCATTCATCCATCCTATTCTGTGTTTCTGCAAAACCTTCCTTTGTGACTTGCAGAAAGATTATTGCGTGCATTTTTCCTAATCTTGTAATAAAAGTCGGTAGTCCCCTATATGAACTATGAGAAGCATTCTTTACAGAAGCCTACAGAAAATTAAATGTCTCTTCCATAAAAAGAACAATTATCAGCATTGTACAACTTAGGAAGCTTGTTTAATAGTATTACTGGAATGCATAGAAATGATTAAGTAAGGAGATAGAATCACTATTTTATAGAACTCTCACTCTTATTCCTATTGCTGTTTGTTTGCTTTGCACCTATCAATTTTGTTTTGGGGGAGAAAAAATTGAGTCCTATAACTACAACCCAGTAAGAACTTGGCCTTATACCACTATGCACCTTACTAATCAGAGAGATAACACAAAATCAACCACTTTAAAATGATCAGTTTACCATTGGTTTACATACATGCAGGTTTAGATACAATATAGTATTTCTGAACTTATTCTAACCTCATTAAGACTAGATGATGAAAATATTATCTGTATTTGACATCTGATCTCCACAACATACCAAAGTCCTAACATTTTCACTAAGGTTACGCTTTTATACTTGAGATGCCTACTTAACATTTCATGCTCAGTGCAAACTTACTATCATTTACATATAGGAAGAGAACAGAAAGAAAAGGTCACTAACAAATATTCTCCAACACTCACTTTGGATCTGCAGACTTTTTCACTGAACAGAAGTATAAAAATTGAAAACTTAAAACTGAGAATTCCATTTAATTTGTTATCTGAGGTATCATATTCCCTAAAGCATACCTGATTTGCTACAACAGGTGCAGAGGTCTTATTTGTTAAGTATGACCTTTAATGTTGCTTTTCTAAATATTGACATAATTAACTTGCTGTGTTTTTGACTCAGCAAAATGCAAAGTTAAATTCTAGTCATAATAAACCATCATTATATATTATAGATGTAGATTTAAGTTCAATACAAAAGAGATTTAGGCTAGGTAATACAATTTAATTATCAATACATTAGTACAATTTGAGCAAGAAAGAACTTGCAAATGGTAAAATATATATCATATATGAAATATGCTGTAGAGACTGGGCTTACAGAGATTTTTTTTAGTGCCTTTATTTATTATTAAAATGTTCCCCATTAATGCTTGCTGACCTCAGCTTATAGTAGCACACTAGACAGGTTGAAATCTTGGTGTTGAATTTCAGAAATACAAGAACTTTAGAGTCATTTTCTGCTTAGTAGGTCTCTCAAATTATAACAGTGTCTCTGTCTAATTAAAAATTACTATCAAGACAACTGAACCTACATAACTTATATAATCTTAAATTTAACTGACAATTAATGATCCATACTTATATTTTTGAGAGAAAATGTATAAAAATACACCACCACTCACTTTTGCTGTGAGTCATTCTGATCTGTAGAAGGAATAGTCAAACACTCATCACGACCATGGAAAAAACGTACTACATGCCCACCAAGAAGATACCCTGCAGAAGAATCACATTCACTCATTAGTTTATATTGGCCATCCCAAAATGTCATTCTCAAAATAAAAAATAAAAACTCTATTAGTTTTAATAATACCTCTGTGAAAAAGTATGTTAATTCTTATTATCTTTTACAGTTACAGCAAAATATTTATTCTGAAATTAAAGATAAGAGGAAAGCAATCTCTTAACATTTAAAAATCAAATTCTGGGACAGAAAAGGAAATGGAAAAAAACACATAATTACTTTTTTGAAAATTGAATGCTTTATGTAGAAGACAAATTTGTTAAAAGAACAAATATATAAAGTGGGAACGTAGAACAAAACTCATATTAATGCTGTTGATCCAATATGAGTTTGTAAATTAAAAAAATGATAACGGGCAATTATGCTGTTGCCAGTTATTGCCAAGGTCAAAATGAAGAAAGAATGTTAAGAAAAATATCAGGGTAGCATATTCTGTTCTATCAAAATTATTTGACATAAATTACAAAGATTCTGTTATGAGACTTCTTTACATCGTCATGTTACATCAGTATCCTCTTTTGTACTTTAAATGCTTCATATCTTTCCTTACAAGCTAGAAGAAATATTTTTAAAAAAGTACTGATTTTCCTATGTTTTACACTGTGCATATTATTTTGATCTAGTTTCAGTGAAAATCCACTATTCTCTCTATTAAATAATATTAAAAGCATCAATCATGAATCATATGATTTCATTTTTCCTTTTCTTTACTTGTGTGTTATCCCATGGACACTTTCAGTTCTCTTTAACGCAGTTCTTCATGAAGTTCTGCAGGAGTCATCACATACAATTTCAGTTCTCATAAGCTTCTTGAGAATATGCAGACTTGGTTGACTTTATAATTTTGCAATAGAATGTGTTGAAGAGGATAGCATTGAGATAGGGAGCAATATCAACTGAATGAATCCTTCATTACAGAACAAGACGTTTCGCACACAGAATAAGGTAACATTTCTCAAACATGATTGAGAAGTGCAGCAAAGGACCTAGTGAGAAATCAGACTATGTGGTATGGGATTTAAGGCTGATTAACACGATGTATTTAAAGAGTTCATTTTCAATGACTATCAGAGAGAGGCAATAAAGAAGTAAGGCTGTGAGATCCGGAAAGGTTCTTTAAATTTGCAGGTATCTTTAAAAAACATGATGAGGATATTGAAATAGGAACTACAAGAAACCTGTTTTCCATTTTGCATGTACCTCATTTCTCTTCTGTTCTCTCATGGCACAGGGCTATTGAAATTCCTCAGCAAAATCTAAGTTTACTGACTTTTCTTACTTATCAGCCCTTACTCCCAAAAATTAAACTGAAGGCCATGAACTCATCTGTTGCTTGCTTGGTCTTCATTTCTCATGTAACTGTTTATGCTTTGTAAATCCAGAATTAGATTACTCATTTAACTTTTCAGCAGTTAACTCAGCTGAAGCATCTGTATTTCCCCATTTTCCCTTCCATTAATCTCCTATCATCCCATGCTCATTTCCTATAATAACCTGTTTTGTTTGATGTTTTGAGGTGTTTTCATTCATTCACTTTTCATGAAATATGATACAAAGCCATTCATACTGTACAAATTTCTAAACATATAAAACAGCAAACCTTCTGTAATATTGCTTCCTGAGCATGTAGGATGTACATTCCAAAGTGTCTGCATAAAGGAGGCGTCCACCTGAATACTTCCATTTGACATGGAGAGATGCTGAAACAAGAACAAGAAACAGTGAAAATTGTGCTTAAAAATATTTTAATATGTACTTCCTCAACAAAACAGAAATACAAAACAATGTAGACATACATACACTCTTTAAAAATTGGTCAGAACATGCTTTTTAAATGATCTTTTCTAAACTATCCAGCACTCTACAGCTACAGCTTAGAAATATTCCAGTTAAGAGAAAGAAAAACCTCCCTAGAGAATATTGAAGGCCAAAAGCATGAAAATAAGCATGATCTAGTGCGAAGAAAACTATTCACAGAGGAAGAAAAAAAAAAAAAATCATTAGAACCAGATATCATTTTGTTGATCGGAAAAAAAAAATAATAATCGTTTATAAGAATCCCAACACTTCTCCAGCAGATTGTGCTTTTCCACCATCTGGTTCACTCGCTTGAAAAACAAACCTACCAGGTATCTTTCAGAGGACACACTGACCAGGATAAGATCATCACCTATTCGAACTTTTTCTCCTTCTGACCTCTGTTTAGAAGCAGGGTGTATTGTCCACCAGCATGCCTCACCTAAATGACAAAAGATACTTATCATTGGTATACAAAACAGGTAACTCCCAAAAAACTTAAGGATATTTTTGGACAATATTGAAACAACCTAATGAAGAATTGTCTTGTAAGACAATCATACAAAGCCAACTCATTGCTTTTTTTCTATCCACTCAAGTTTTTCAATTTTTCAAAACTGTTTTTTTGGCAGCTAATCTTTGCCATCACTGAAGGTGTTACTTCCTGTTGAATGCTTTGTTAAAGCCACTAATAATTTACAAAACAATGCTTAGAACTATTTTTCCTTCAGCAGCAGTAAGTTGGTGGTGCTGAAGCTACCTTGGTCTTAATGATCACATTTTGGGTCTTCTTTTCCTTAATGTCCTTATCTGTATTCACAACATTCTGTACCACTAAGCTACAATAACATTATAGAACTGAAAGAAATACTCCGTAATTTTACAACATTGCTGGTAGCATAAGGAAAAGTGCAAAAAACTTTTTAATCAACTTTCAAACATCACATAAAACATTCTTAAAGTATGAAAACTATGAAAATGATTATAAAGACAATAAAGAAAAGTTACATCCCTAGAAGTCTAAAGTACTAAATCCTCCAAAGTGAATCCTTTGAAGTATTCAGTGACTTTTGAATCAATATTCACCAGGTCAAAAATGCTGTCTACAGATGAAACTGATTCAAAAGAACATTTTCATGGGTCAAAAGAGGGGCAAGAGCAAGTAATATTTTGATGTTTAGTTTATGAGCTGTACAAGCATGTTGTAGTTTTCAAAACTCTCAGCACAGAAAATCAGCTAATCACTCCTTTTACAGGCTACTTTTTACATATTACATCATGTGCAAGGATCTCTTGGTATACATATAGTAAAATAAATACCAATACAGATATCTGCCAACTACATATATTAAAAACTTCAAATGCACGAGCAGATACACACATGATAATTTTGAAAACAAAAACAATAGAACTATGAACTACTATCTGAGTGAGAGAACACATACATTCCTCTTACCAGTATGCTTAAAGAAGATGGTCTCTGTATGAGGCAACAACCAAACACGCAAGGCTGAAACCATCTTCTTTATAGCTACTACTGAAAGACAAACCTCACTTATTCCAACTCAGGCCATGCAGATAACATAGACTTGAGCTGCTCTGAAAGTAATGCCTCCTATTTTATTATTTTGGCCCACAAATTTAGCGGCAGATGTTTGTGGTAAGGCAGTAGAGGTTGAACCTTTCTATCAATATTCTCTTACATTTTGTTGCAGTGTGCCGGATGGTAGCAGAGGGGCAGCCTGACAAAACAGCGTTTGATGGAAGTGCATATGAAGCAAAGATGTAAAATTTTAACTTGTCATACCTGCTGCACTTTCTTGTAGTCCCACATCAAATGCAAGTTTATCAGTCTGGGATCTTGATGACGTTAAGCATGTTAAATACTGAAAAATAGTGGAGTTAATGAAAATCAAAATCAACAGTATCTGTTATCACACATGCAGAATAATTAATAATACATTCACATTATTCTACCCTACTATCAGACATGTGTTTTTTTTCTTTCTTTTTAATTAAAGAATAGTGTTATTTATAAATATGCTTTCCCCAGTTTCTTTAAATTATCAAAATATTTTTCAATTCAGCACATATTTATCTTCTACAGTATAACTCCTTTCCAAAGCTTCAAAAGGTTCATGATAGGAGTAGACAAACATCTTAGTATAGTCTCATTGTAATAGATTTCCTGCATGACAGCATACCGCGTAATAATACTTTCAAATTCTGGTAAATCAAGGCAATTATGATTTGTATGGTTTATAAAAAACACTTACAGAAATTTAAGACGAATATAGTAGACTAATATACAGTATTCTAATACAGCAAAAAGTAGAGAAGATGCTTTCTTCATCTCTCATTTCTCCAACCTCTATTAATTATACACTAATAAGTCAGAGATCACGAGCAGTTAAAATTTTCCACTTGTGCAACACAGTAAAATAAAATTTATAAAAGGTAGCACATCTGTGGACACAGTCCTTGGGAACAACTAATTTGTGCATTATGACGGAAAACTCAACACATATTACGACACATTCACTTGTGTCAGCAGAAGCTTGCTAATGGAACAATCACTGTAATGGATTCCTGAAAAATAGAATTTATGGTTAAACTCAGTGCTAACTTTCTGACTGAAATGGATTTGAACAATCTAAATTTAAAACAAAGACCACTCCCACCGTGTTGAGACATCACAAGCTATTCAATTTTTTATTTTTATTTTTTAAATCTAGTATGGAAGACATATTATGGAAGACATACAAAAACCGGTAATTCAGAATTTTTGTAATTATTTTGATTTAAAATACATTTATTTATGAGTTTCATACTACCAATTTCCTTGCAAGTGCATTTTTGCTTACCATTTCACTGAATGAATGTCGAAGTAGTATAGCATGGCCATACAGCAAAGTTCTGTGACCACCTTGAGCTGCCTACAGAACATGGCAGAGAAGGTTAGAACACCAGCATGGACTACAAACAGATTTATGTGAGGATGTGAAGAGCAATTTTAATTTAAGTTAAAAAAAAAACATATTCAAGCAAATTATGAAATGCCTATGCTGCACAAAAATCATAAATAAATTAGCTACCGCAACAGCCAAATATATGCCAAGAGAACAAATGTTCTTGGCCACAGCTTGTTATTGTAATGCAATTTTTAACATAATTAAATAAAATTACAGTATTTTCAAAAAAATATTTGAAGTGGAATATAATAATACTTACCTTTTTTACAAACTTCTCAGAGGCATTAAAAAACATAAAAAAATAAATACATATACACACATACACAAATTCTGAAAGAATTAAAAAATGCAACTACTGCAAATGTTTTAAGCACTTATGAAGGGTAGCTACTATCTAGAGCTATTGTCACATTTAGCTTTTATTAGATTCATTAAATCAACTGCATCCATAATTTCAATGAAGCACAAATTGTTATTTTCAAATATGGGAATATATTACAAAATCAGAGTAGGCAAAACTGGATTTTCTTTGTGATCCTTTTAGTCAGGGAATTTAACATGTTCTGACTCTTTCGGACCAGAAAAAAAAAAAAAAAGTCCAAGGGAAAAACTGTTGGAGTGTGTCTAGAGGAGGTCCACTAAGAAGATCAGAGAGTTTGAGCACCTCTTCTACAAAGACAGGCCGATAATGTTCTCCTTTCAAGGAGTTACTTACATAGTCAATTTCCTTAAATTATAAAATTCCCCTTTTTCCTACATATTATTCTGATTATTTTCTATGATGCCAATAAAAAATGAAGAAATACTAGTACTCTGTTTATGGAATTCCAGAAGGAAATCAAAAGAAATCTCTCATCATGATATAAATTCAGCATTAATTTCTATTTGAACAAATATATTTAGCACTGCAGATTATTTGCATAGTAGTTGGTCAACTTTTAGTCCCAAAAACTAAGTAAATGCATAGAATTTGTTCATGCTCTATTCTCAAGATAATAAAATTTGAATTCAATATTATGTTAAGAGAGCAGAGAATAAGTAGGGACAATAGAGAAGGATGCATAATATTCTTCACAGCCAGTAAAACCAACCAAATTAAGTCTTCCACACAGGCTTTTAAACTATTCTGGAAAATCCATTAAAGCCCAGCATAATAGAAGATAGCAACACCCAGATTTGGCATAATCTCATCAGGCTACAGAAATTTGAGAGATACAGTAAACATCAATGTACTGAGATTGCCTGCAACAATTTCACAAGAAATTTTAAGAGACATTTGTATGACTACTGTTTAATTCCAACTGAAAGTGGAATGCAGAATTTGCTTCACACAAGTTTTTTGTGCCAGTCATGGTGCTGAAAAACACTCATTGCAGAATCTGCCATAAGAAATAAACACTGTAAAATCTTATTAAATATTAATTCATTAATAATGTTTTACCTCCTGTTAGGAAGTGGTATTTCTAATTTTTTCCCTACAGTTCAACTGAACAGGAGAAGAAAACAATAAAAGTGAATTTACATATTATTTTAAAATCCTAAAACATTATACATGAATACAAATGGACTAGTGACAAACTAAGTGGAAAGCACAAGTCATTTTATTACTTTGTCTCATTGATAGGGGAACATCTGACAAGTTGCTCAAATGACCATGCAGATCATTCAAAATACTGACAAATCTACATCTGAGGTTTCTATTAGGCCTAATTTTTACCTGTAATATTGTTCCATTTTGTCAAACAAATACAAGTTGTATATAAATTTTTATGTTTCATGGCTTTAATGATAATAAATCATGTGTAATAAAGTGCACTTATTTTTATGGAATTCTTTCTTAGTACATTAGGATTCCTAGGATATCTTAGACTTGAAGTGATATAATCAAAGGTTTTGTAATAAAAATGCAGATACAGCTACATTTCAATTTCTTGCAATCTCACATTACATTATAAGCATTCCAGTAAGTAGGCTTTAATAATACAGTAAAAAAATTAATAAACCCAAAGGACAAAATTATTAAATGATTATTTCTGTTCAACAGTTCTTGTCTCTTACCACGGGTTAAATCATTTAAAATTACAATAAAGCAGTGTAGGTACACACCTACAAAAAAAAAAAAAAAAAAAAGTAATACCTGTGTACTTAAATCTGAACTTACCACATAGATTTAAATTTTTCCCTTTCTTCTGTTGATAGAACTTAATTCCCAGATGATAATTTTATGAGAAGATAGGTCAAATAAAGCCAAATACCTCAAAAACTTTCTTTGCTTAGTGAAACGAGATCATGGAGATTTACATCACCATGACAAAATTATTTTGCTTTCCTCATTAATAAATAGCATTCTAATACAATAATGCTTTTTATGACAATAATTTATGACTCGAACAAACCCCAACTCATATACTCTCATCGGATTCATAAAAGCCAGACAGTCTCAGGATGGATGATAATAAATAATCTCTGAAGATGATGTTACTGTTATCTGTAAATATTTCAATAGACTAGCTGCACCCATTCCTCAATGCCATATTAAAAAGTAACATTATTATGGCAGTGGAGGACTAACTTCCCCAAGAAAAAAGGAAAACTGAATTATCTGCTACACAAATTCCCTCATCTAGAAAATTCTGGAACAAGGGAAGAAATTAAAAAAAAACCCAATACTCAGAAACTCAACATTCTTTGATGTCAACTTACTTACCCCTTCATTGGCATTATCCCCTGTGTTGGTCAGCATCTCTTGAAGGGCTCTTACAGACAGAGACTGTTCAAGGACAAAGTTACAGATGCAAAGGTCTGGAGGAACATACTGTAAAAAAAAAAAAAAAAAAAAAAAAGAAATTTAAACAATATAAGAACAAAAGAGCGGAGTATATTAAATGTGATGAAAAGTGTATTTGAAACCATGTATTTTGATTTTAATATCTGTTTTTCTGCTGGGTTTTTGTTTGTTTTTGAGATGCATGCAACCTCCTTTTAACAAAATAACATAAATCCACTCTTCAGAATTTGTCACTACAGTAACTTCACATATGCTAGAATTGTATTTATAAAATAATAGAATGGCTTGTGTTGGAAGATACCTCAAAGATTATCTAGTTGCAATACTGCATAAAAATTATACTATGAAAATTATATTTGTTCTTTAATATCATTTAAAAAAAAAACAAACAACAACAACAAAAGAAAATGTGGATGATATTATCTGATGAATAAAGCTTAAACTCTGAACATATTTATAGATGCCCCTAAACGTCAAAGACTCAGAATCCTATGATTTAATAATATAACCTATTTTAGGGACCTTATTCTCAATTACTGAATCAACAATAACTGCTGATTTTGAAATATCAAACTTTAATTCAAAAACGATAAGCATCATTTTTCATCTGTTAACATTAATATGCCCAATAAAAGATGTTTATGTGAAATAAATAAATAAATAAATAAATATCAGTGGGAATCTTATAATTGTATATAAATACCTGACCAGACATTATAAAGCCAAACTTCTCTGTGGCATCATTTAAAAGACAAGAAGAAACTGACACATGCTGAAATTCAAGAAATTCCATCCAAGTGTGAGAAAATAATGTTTTTACCATGAGGATGGTCAAACACTGGAACAGGTTGCTCAGAGAAGCAGTAGAATCTTTTTCCTTGGAAGTGTTTAAACCTTACTGGACAGTGTTTTGAGCACTATGGTCTGGATGAACCTATGCTGAAGAAGAGGTTGGACTCTGTGATCTCTATAGGTATTCTCCAACCTCAAAAATTCTGTATTTTGTGACTTAACGATACAGATCATGGCTTCAAATGCATTTTAAAGTTGAAATATGATTCATGAATTTTTAAATCACTGTGACAGGAGAGAACAAAATTCTTGATAAAGATGTTTTTTGAAGTGGTGCAAAGGGAAAGAAGATATACCTAAACACAATACAGAAAGCAAATAAACAACAAACTGCAGTTGGTTCTGTACAAAATTCTTCCTTGTTCTCTGTTATGACTGTCTGTTTAGAGATCTCTCTGGTTAGCTCTTTCAAAATGATTACATTATAAGCTCTGTGAACCTCTTAATTTTAAACAAACTTCAGAAGCTCCTATGATAGTATCTGCTGCTAAGGTATGAATGTAAAGTAGTTCCATAGAATTGTACAGTAACATGTTCCTCCTTTTCTTAGACCAGAATGAGGAAATGCACTATCTTCCACATTGTGTGGAAGAAAAGGATCTGGGGGTCTTGGTCAAAGCTCAGCTAAACGTGAGCCAAGAGTGTGCCCACATGGCCCAGAAGGCCAATGGCATCCTAGCTTGTATCAGAAATGGTGCTGCCAGCAAAAGCAGGGAAGTGATAGTCCCTCTGCATTCAGCACTGATGATGCTGCACCTCAAATACTGTGTTCAGTTTTGGGTCCACTGTTATACAGACATCATGACCCTGGAGTGAGTCCAGAGAAGGGCAATGAAGCTGTGAGGAGTTTGAAGCACAACTCTTACGAGGAAGAGCTGAGGGGCTGGGGGATTGTTTAGCCAAGAGAAGATGAGGCTCAGGGAAGACTTTATTGCTCTCTATAGAGGTGACAAGGTGAGGTTTGGCCTCTTCTCCTGTATAATGTAAATTTCTCCTGTAAAACATACAATCTCATCCTCAAGTTCAGCCAGGAAAGATTCAGTTTGGATGTTAGGAAACATTTCTTCTCTGGAAAACTGGTCAGGTGCTGGAATGGGTTGCCCAGGGAGGTGCTAAAGAAATGTTTAGATGTACTATGTGGCATGGATCAGTGGGAAAATATTGGTGGTAGGTGGATTGTTGAACTGGATGAAGTGTTTTCTAACCTTGATGATTGTATCAGAAATGCATACCACATCACAGTTGAGCTGTCAGTCACTAAACAATTCCCAATTGCTCAAGAATTTTAAGACAACAGTTGAAACACATGTGAAAACTAAAGACTTTATCTTCATCATGTGAAAGATAATTGATCATTTGTAAAATATATATACTTCAAATGATCACAAAGAATCAAAGTTCTTTGCAAAGAAATGCAAGTTTATCAGCAATAACTTTTTCCCTATGAGTTGAGCAAAGACTTCTTATACTGCATAAGAAACACTTTGGATTTAACCTAGTCATAATACTTGGACTAAAAATAGGACAACAGGGCAGCATTTCAGTAGAGAAGGTGCAGAGACTCCATTAAAAAACAGAAGGAGAAATAAATGTTTGGGAAGAAAAGTAAACATACAGAACAAAGAAAAGTAACAGGATACAGAGAGTAAACAGAACAGAGGGAGTAGGTCCTGAAACTACCTTTGTTCTTAATGCTTTGCTTTAGTACAAGTCTCAAGTTTCATCTCATCCTTGCTAAAGCTCCTCCTTCTACTCTATTTTTTCTGTTCTTCCTTAATCCTTTTTTGTTTCCCCTTTGACAGTTGCTATCCTCACAACTTTTCAGTTACTTAATAATTATCCCAACTTTCTGCTTAATCAACATGATTAAAATTAACAGTTAACATCAGTTAACAGATGACAGTGCTTCTGAAAGTAGTCCAGTATATATACTATATATTTACATATATATATAGAGAGAGAGAACGAAAAAGATAATTGAAACTATGGCCACAAAGAAAAGAAGCTTTTAATTAACTTAAATCTTAATAAGAGACTGAGGATATACTCTTGAAAATACAAAGCATTTCAGGTACAGAATTAAGTTAAAGACTAGTGGCTATGACTGTTAATAAATATGTATGCCTCAAAATACTTTTAGAATCTCTAAAAAACTTCGTGTTGCAGTCACAGAAAGAAAGGAATACAAAGAGTACATCTAACATCACATTAAAGAAGCTGCAATTAAATATACTAATGGATAAGTGGGTTAACAGTCGTTGATCAATTACATCAGCTGAGAGAATCTACTTCTTACTTTAGCTTCTGATGTTGGTTCCAAAAAGCACAGGCGATTTCCAAGCCCCTCAGCTGCCAAGCAAAACTTCCTTTGTTCTTTATGAATACTGGAAACACACTGCAGTACTACTTCGTCATCCTGTCACAAAGCAAGAGAGAAGAAAGGAAAAAAGTAAATATTTGGAAGTTACATACAGTAAAGCTACATGCATGCCAAAGGACCGGAAGACAGAATCCCTTTGAAATTTAATGCATTATATTTACATAACTGCTAAATGTACATACATATAGATTGTATTGATGTGTATATACAGTTGCACACATTTGTATTCAAGAAAGCATCAAAGTATTGTGGAGCTCATATCTCCAGGATTTTGAGAAATGTTCTGTTCCCTTAACAGGGCCAGCTGCAGTGCCACAAAAAAAAAAAAAAAAAAAAAAAAAAAAAAAAAAAAAT